>NW_026067890.1:15990454-15998714 GCF_014885135.2 Alexandromys fortis
GGGAGGAGGTGGTAATTTTTCAAAAAAATAAATAATAATAATAATAATAATAATAAAAATAAAAAAGAGATAACCTAAAGCAGTTGAACCCCCCAAATCATCTTCTATTTCCCATTTCAAAAATTAACTCAAAAGTCTAGAAACCTAGTGATAAATATTAGGGGACATGCCTTCAAGGAACTTGAGAAGCCAAATGAATAAATAAACAAAATAGATTATGATACATTGAACTAAGATGTGAATGAGGTCAGAATTTAAATACAATTCTGTGTTGATCAGACATCCTTGGGGGATGTAGGACAGGGACCAGCAGCATCTGGGAAAGTAAAAAGTGCCAAAGATGATTCCCAAGTAGTGGTCTGGGTAGTTAGCAGAATGGAGTAGCCATTTACCGCAAAATATCAGGTTGTAAGGAACTGAAGGGATTGGTGATGGCCCTGTTCCTTTCAGGGGAGGAAACACAGTGCACATGTTTAGAGATGGGAGTACTAAATTGTCTCGGGGTAAAAGAAAGCTTCCTTGGAGCAGATGGGTTTTTAGCCATGCCTTTTGGAGTGAGTGAGGTTTTCACTGGGGAGGAAGAAAGAATAGAGAGGTCAGGGATAGGAAGATACCTGGGGCAGCCTTGCCAATCAGAAAGTTCCGCAGTCTGTGAGTCACTCTTACTCTCAGAAGATAGGCTAAAGAGTGATCAAAGGCAACCTATGCTGACCTCTGACCTTCACACCACATCCACATGTGTGGCACTCACCATGCACACACACAGACGCACACACATTCAGACACAAATACACAGAGATACCTGCACACATACACACATGCATGCATGCATGTATACATGAAAATCAAGACGATAATAAAGCCCTTTACACTAGACATTTTCATCGACTATTGCGCTCTCTCTCTCTCTCTCTCTCTCTCTCTCTCTCTCTCTCTCTCTCTGTCTCTTTCTCTCTTTCTCTCTCTCTCTCTCTCTCTCTCTCTCTCTCTCTCTCTCTCTCTCTCTCTCTCTCTTTCTCTCGTCCACTACTCGTGCCCCTGGAGGGTGGCTTTATGCATTGTGTAAACCAGCTTCCTTTCCTTTTCAGTTTATAATCACATAAAGGACACAGAAGGAGGGATGAGAGTAGGTAGGACAGAGGAGAGTTACTGCTACTGGAAACTGATTTTTTTTAGGGTGCTCTCCTGGAAGTTCATGACTCCCAAGGGGGCTTCAGGCAGCAAACGGAACTGTTGTCTTCCTTGAGTCTTGAGATGAACTGGCCACCTTGCTGTGAGGGTGATCCTTCCCTCTCTCTTGTTTATTTGCTGTAGCCTTGTGCCCACCTTTTAAAAGTGCCTCTTTATTAAAGTAATGCCAGTGACCTTAAGACTGGAACCATAAATATGTGTGTCATGGGGAGAAGTCTTCCAGTCAGGATTTTTGGCTGAACTGATTAGAACCAGCCTCTAAGATAGCTACTGACACACCAGCCAATACGCCCTCTGAAGGCAGCAGCAAGGATAATTCGCTGGTACCTACACTCACTGCATGCACACACACAACTGAAACTAATGAAATAAGCGGGGCATGGTGGGGCACAGACATAATCCCAGCACTTGGGAAGCAGAGGCAATTGGACCTCTTTGAGTTCAAGGTCAACCTGTTCTACACAGTGAGTTCCAGGACAATAATAACAATAATAATAATGCATAAAATCATCAGAAAAATCGAATCAATAAAAGAGCCTGAGAATGTGGGAGAAGGAAATGTGAGAGATAGGTAAGGCTGGTTCTGCCAGGCAGAGCTGACTCCTCCGCAGCCTCTGCACTGAAACCCGTCCTTATTAACTCTATTTGGATTTAATGAAACATTTGCTTATTTAAGTATAAATCTTTCTTTTAAAGTACCTGTTGAGGAACTCTAAAAAAAATGAAATGAAATAAATAACCACGGTAAAGAGAAATTCACTTAAGTAAATCAACAGAGAAAAGGCCAAGGTACAAAAATATCAAAACCTGAAGTTGCAGCAACTTTAGGAACATTAGCTAATTCTGGAACCATACTAAATGACGGAAATGAGTTTTTTTTTTATTGACCCAAGTAAGCACACACACAAATCTGGCATGCTTAACTGTTGGATTGTGGTTATCGCTCCCATCCCTGTCAGCAGAGCTTGCCAGCTCGCAAGGAGGCAAAGTTCAGCCCTACTAATAAACATTAACGACTTCCTGTGTTCAAGGTCTGGATTCAAGAAATAAGCTTTTGGAAAAAATTAAACTTAGTAACTGATATTTCGGTGAATACACATTTATCAAGGTGTTTTTGTCCAAAATGCAAAAATACTATATTTCTTATGAAAGTTTTTATTTCTTGAACCATAAAACTATCTCAGAAAGTTGCATACATTCCAAAGTCAAAACTACATGCAGTGCTCGGGTTATCATCGCGTAAAGAAAATAATCTTCAGCTTAAAATACACTTTCATTCATTGTTATTCCTGGTTCCTAAAATAGAAAACAAATTTACAACTGTGTGGAAAAATGTAGCCTGTTGGTGTTCTCAAAGATAATATATTTTCAAGCAATCCTAGTGACTCTTGTTTTCCAGTTAAAAAAAATTCACGTTCTATTTAGCTTATCAAGTGTTGGATTTGGTGTCAGGAACCTTACATCTAGTTTTCCCATGGAAAAATAATCATCTCTTACTATTTTTAATTGCTTATTTGTTTTTATTTTATGTGCATTGGTGTTTTGCTCACATGTGTGCCAGTGTAAGGGTGTCAGATCTTTGAGTTACAGACCATTGTGAGCTGCCATGTAAGTTCTCAGAACTGAAGCAGGGCCCTCTGGGAGAATAGCCAGTGCTCTTAACCACTGAGCCATCTCTCCAGCTCCCTATCTCTCAATTAGAGATTACCAACTATTATTCGAACTAACTTGTGGCTGGTCCTATATAGTCTAGCCACTTTGTGCTTTAGCTATGTATTCATATACATAATGAACATTCATATATGTATATATATATATATATTGAACATTCTCAGTTTGCTTCCTTTACATCATGGGTCTGTGTTGCCATTCAAAATTATACTTTTGTAAATCATGTCATTGCTTGTAGACCTCACATTGTGTTGTTCATTTTCCTTACCAGAGCTGACCTTGCAACAACCATTTGAGAAGTGTTTATTAACTTCCTATTGCTCTGTACCAGAAGCTAGGTATTCAGCCTTGCACGTATGATGAGTTAAGCTTCCATGATTGCAGTTAATAGAATGCCTTTTAATATGAAGTGTCTTTCTTTGTATCTCTGTAATTAAAACAATTGAAAGTATCTTGATTTATTTTACCGTCTTACATCCATGTACTGAACTTTCTAAACTCATGCATTCAAACTAGGAGTAAGCATGGATAAGTAAATATATTTTAAAAGATAAAAGCAATAAAATAAAATAAAAGTATGGTGGCTCATATCTTTAATCCCAGTACTTGGGAAGCAAAAACAGGAGAAATATGCATTCTGTAAGTCAAGGCCAGACTGGATTACATAGTTAGTCTCTGTTTCGAAGTAAGTAAGTAAGTTAATAAATTAATAATAAATAAATAATTGCAATTTTACAATGTTACTAAACATCTTTAATAGCTGATAAAATATACCAGAGGAAAATATCATAATACTTACTGTAGATACTAATATTCTTTAATATGAACAATAGAGATTTGCTTTATGCATTCAATATTTATCCTATTGTTACATTGTTTTTCTCATCTTAATTTGATATTTACTAAAGTTTTAATAACATTATACTTAAATAATATTTCCAGAGGTAGTAGTCACTCTTGATACATAACTTGCAAAATTCTCTATTAAAATTCAGTTCTTTAGCAAACCCACGCAATGTGCATCTAGTCTCTAGTCTCTGTCTTGCCTGTTCACTTTCATGATAATACACTGGCATGTTTTACTGGATATACACTTGAGAATCACTCCCTTTAATGGTTCATGTTTGTGGTATCCTTCAACTGTGTCTCACAAGTTTGGGTTGATACTTAGTTTCTACTTTGAAAGAAGTCTCTAATTTGGTTTAATTTTTCTATGTGTGTCTGTTGGCTATGGGTGCCATTTAAAAGAAAAAAAACCATAGTTCATCTCTCTGGACCCCTCTATAACTTTGTTGAAAACCAATTAGCCATGGATAGGTCTCACTTTGTATGGGGACCAGTTTTTCTGATATAGCTTTACATATTGAATAGACAAATGTCTATACATTAATAGTGTGTATTTATTTAAACCAATAAAATTTAGCTCTTTATGGTCACAGTCTTATGATATGATTCTTCACACACTTCACTTATTGTCTGACTTTTAATATATGTGTGGCAGTTTGAATATAATTGCCCACCATAATCACAGGGAGTGGCACTGTGAGAAGGTGTGGCTTTGTTGGAGTGGGTATGGCCTTATGGGAGGAAGTGTGTTGCTGTGGGGGCGGGATTTAAGGTTTCCTATGCCCAGTTGACTTCCTGTTGCCTGCGAGATGTAGGATTCTCAGGTCCAGCACCACATTTGCCTGCATGTGTTGTGCTTCCCGCCATAATGATAATGGACTAAACTTCTGAAACCATAAGGAAGCCACCCTCAATTAAATGCTTTCCTTTATAAAAGTTTCCACTGTCACAGTGTCTCTTCATAGCAATAATACCCTAAACAAAATTCTATACATTTTTAAGAATAAGGAATAGTTTTAGAAAACATTAGAGGGTAAGATAACACTAAGGATGTCTGGAAAAGTTATAAGGAATCATACTTTTAACTGTCTATGTTTTTAAAAAATTAAAATGCATGTAAGTCTTAGAATAAATATGCATAAATGGTTTAAATGAAAATTTCTCATCTATGCTGACGATGCTCCCTCAAAGAGGCAATGATCATCCAACAAAAACCCCAATGCCAAGCATGAGAAGAGCTGGAAGAAACCTGAATGCCTCTTCATTGAGACCCAGCTTTCGTGGTATCAGAAGATGCCACGTAAGCTTCCGCAGGAAGGAAGCAACCAACTGTCTGACCTAGCTATGATGCCTAAGAACCACAACAGTGACCGGGATGGCACGATAATCCTAAGTAAGCAATAGTGGCAAACATACCTTGACAGTTACCAACTCTTCTCTAATTGGATTTGAGATCTATTCAATGAGATGACAATGATGCCTGGTACTGAAACTCTAGCCAACTACCTGGGACTAGTGAAATTATGGATCACAGAAGAGAACCTACCATGTGGGTTGTTGTGGGATGTTGGCGGCTTTGGTTTTCTGTCTTCAGGTTGAACCCCAATATCTGTCTCTGAGTTTTTATTAATTGTGCTACACCACCAGTTTAGTAAACTATCAGTAAGTTGAAAAGCATTCTTCTACCTTCTCTACTGAGTAGAGAGAGAGATTGGCATAAAAACGATCAAGTGTAAAACACCTTGTGTGAGTTATGGAGGGCTTGGTAATGTGATACTAATTTCTCTGTCTCTCAGAGTTGCTCTGCTTTCATTTGTGAAGCTACAGTGTCTGGTTAATACCCTGAACTTTTTGCCCTGAGCTTATGTTCCTGTAACTCTGTATGGTTTTTTTTTTTTTCTTCTTCTTTTCTTTTTGAAATCACCAGGAAGCAGCGCTATCAAGCGTAACTCTAGACAGGGGTTTGAAAGTGCTGATTGAGGCTATTAGCTGTAATTGAAACAAGTAAAGAAAGGAGAAAGACAGTATTGTGGGTTTCTAAGGGATTTTCCTCTACAAAACGGCTTGCTATAGAGACCTTATCTTGCTCTTCAAAAGCAAAACCAGCAAACAAATACAGCGTATGTTAATGCCCAGAGTCAGATGGTAAGATGCTCTTAAACTCACTAATACCAAACGTCTTGGTAGACATCCAGTGTAGAAAGAGAGATATGACAGATATCTTCTAAATTTGGACAAGGAATAAAAATATATGGGAAGGAAAGTATTGATTTTTTTTTTACAATGCATGTCTTTTCTTTTTCAATAGATTGATCGAAGGAACATTTAATTAAACTGAATCTTGACAGTAGGCTGGGAAGAATTCATGAGACAGTCTGAACACAAATTAGTCTTTAAGTCATTTCCCATTGCTTGGGAACATTTTCCCGTGTTACTTGATATCCACCCTTAATAGAACTCAGAATCTAAATCTGACAGAGGCAGAAACTTCCTGGAGTTGCTCTATCCTTGCTTAGTTTGTTCCAGAAGAGACTTGGGCTCCAGAGAGAGTATTAACTATTCATTTTCTTCTCACTTAACAGAAAAATAATGCATATATGTATTTAGGTATGTGTGTGTGCATGTGCATGTATATGTGCATTCCTTAGGGGTGTGTGTGTGTGTGTGTGTGTGTGTGTGTGTATCCCTTAGGTCTCTGGGGAGAAAATGCTTGGCCATTAGTCTTTAGTTTGAAAAATGGTTGTTAAAGTGTGGAAGAGTTGGGATCTTAAGAACTTCTCTCCAAAGCTAAGGTCATTTAAGAAGAAAAGAGAGAAGGAAGGGAAATGAGGGATGAGCCCAGTGCTTTTAGGAAGCTAAATAAATGACAACAAAGTCCCCAAACTCAGCAGATCACCCTGGAATGAAGGGTGACTGCCGTCAGGTGCATTAGGATTCAATATTGAGCAGTCATGTGTGGGGCAGTTCCTGGTATTCAGTGTGGCAGCTGACAACAGCTGGAGCTGACTCGTCTGCACCTTCAGGGTGCCTTGAGTCAAAGGAAGTGATTTGCTTCTTGGGAAATGAGAAGGCTCTATTGCAGGCAGTAGGAAGACAGGTAAGGTTAAGGGGTAAAGTGGGTGTGTGGAGGATGGGTAGAAATCCCAGAGCAAGGCCAAGATCTCCTGGTAGGAAGACAAGGTAAGGACTGATCCTGGGATTTTTTTTTTAAGATTTAATTTGCTTTTATTTATTTAAGACAGGGTTTCCCTATGTAGCCTTGGCGGTCCTAGAACTCATAAGATTCGCCTGCCTCTGCCTCCCAAGTGCTGAGATTAGAGGTGAGCACCGCCACATCTGACTGGCTCCTGGGATTTTAATAACTGAAACCAAGCACTCCAATGCTCTAAATCTTTAATTAATTAATAAAGAAATAAATAAATTAAAAAAAGAATTTCTCAGATCTCTTCCTTCTGTGATGGGTGGAATGTGATGTAACCCCGGACTCAAGTCTTCATTACCTCTGTTGCTGTTTTGAGATGCTCAGGGGGAAAATGAGATTAGCCTACTGTCTAGTCCTATAGGGCTGGTATAACTCTAAATACAGAAACTGACAGCACACAGTCTTAGCTACTTAAAGCCTTCCTAGAGGTTCTATAAACAGAGCTGTATCTATGGCAACACTCCACTTTCAGAAGAAAGCCCTACCCATCTCACAGTGAGAAACTGGCTCTTGGGTCACCAGTGACATGACCAGAGAATTCTGTTTTCTTTGTTTACCTTGAAAGGGCAGCCAGAGTGACACATTTCTTCTCAGGAGATGATGTGATGGAACGGCTGTCTATGATCTGTAACTGCCACTGCTGTCCTAAGAGATGAATGGGGCATGTGTACAGTCAGATAGCATAAAGGCTTTTGAATTGCTCTCTTCTTTGATGGTTGGGCACATAGGAGCTTATAAATTAAAATTCTTTTCTCCATATTTCTCATGTGACTATTCATGAAGAAGTCAGAGGACAATTTGCCAGAGTTCATTTTTTTTCCTTCGGCCATATTGGTTTCAGGGTACCACATCTGGGAGCAAGTGATGTCACCCACTGAGTCGTCTCACTGGCTCTACTCCACAATTTTTTTTAAAAAGGAACAGTTATTTTTAAAGTTTATATATGTGAGATGTGTCTTACGTGATGGCTGCCTTTCCATGTCACCTGGGAGGGGGGTCATGTCCATACAGAAGTCTATCTTCATCCTTAGCCTAAACTGGGTCTGTCAGCCATTCTGTCACAAGTCCGGTGCTTTCCACAGTGGCGTTTAGTTTAGTTTTAATTCTATTTATAAGCCAAAGTGGTTATTTGCTGAGTGCCTGTATCACCTTTGATCCCCAGTGAGCAGAAATTTCTTCCTCTTCCTTCTCCTCCTCCTTCTCCTCCTCCTTCTCCTCCTCCTCTTCTCTTCTTCTTCTTCTTCTTCTTCTTCTTCTTCTTCTTCTTCTTCTTCTTCTTCTTCTTCTTCTTCTTCTTCTTCTTCTTCTTCTTCTTCTTCTTCTTCTTCTTCTTCTTCTTCTTCTTCTTCT
>NW_026067890.1:15998888-16033755 GCF_014885135.2 Alexandromys fortis
CTCCCCTCCCCCTTCCCCTCCCCCTCCCCCTCCCCCTCCTCTTCCTTCTTCTTTTCTTCTTCTTCTTCTTCTTCTTCTTCTTCTTCTTCTTCTTCTTCTTCTTCTTCTTCTTCTTTTTCTTCTTCCTTCCTCTTCCTCCTCCTCTTCCTCTTCCTTCTTCCTCTCTCATCTTTCCATTGTTTTACATGCAGTTGCTGTTGTACTTCTGACCAATAGTATTTTTTTTTAATAAATATTAGTCAAATGAATGAAGGTTTGAATGCAAATGGGAAAGAAGAAAATGAAGTCTTGAAGAAAAAAAATTTAATCAGCTACATGATTTTTAAGCCTTCTCGTCACTAAAAATCAACAATTGAAATTCTTAAGCCATATCAAACCATTTCAGGGATGGAGGCTGAGATTATTTTGGGGTAAGCAGGAGGTCTGTTATAAATTAATCCTGTTCATATTTTCTGGTAATGGATTACATAACAATTTATTTCCAAGAACCGCCTTTACAATCTAGGGTTATTTTTAATCCAATTTGAAACCCATGTAATGAGAATATGTATAAGGGAAAATAGTTCTATAGATAATTCACTTAAAAAAACAAAGGTAATTCCCATCATTGCTCAAGGCCTAAAAAAGAAAAATTCCCAAAGTGAGCAGATGGGCTGTCTCATTAAATTTTGTTCAGGACCTATTAATATCAATCTACTGACTCAACCCTTGAATTGGATTAGAGTGTCCCTATGTTTTCTGTATTTATAATATTATAAGGAATTTATAATGTGTCATGGGGCTGAAATTTCTCAAGCGTATTTTAGTCTAAAAGCAGTCATAATACTTAATCAAGGAAAACGTTCTGTTTTCCTCATGCCATTTAATAGTATGTACTTTGCTCATATGTGACTCTTGTGTGATGGATAAATGTTATTATGTCCAATTTAGTGAGGAGTCAGAAAGGCTGAGTGCTTAATACCAAGTACATTCTGCAAATTACTGAGACATGTGTAAAAGTAACCTATCTGTTCTCAGATTTTAAGAGCCTCAGGATATAGACTTGTTTTTATCCTGCTGAAATCACTCTAGCAAGAATTTCAACACGCTAACCATTCCTTTTCTTTCCCCAGACAGAAAGAATTAAACTAATCTCTCACCCTTCAACCTGGTTCTCTTTGCTGAATCAGTCTGCTTCTTGGGCCAATTGTCTCAAGAGAGTCAGATCAATATCCTATTTAGCAAAAGGGAAGACATTTATAAAAGATAACCAAAGCAAATAGCATTTGCTATTGCATCATGACATTTTTAAGGAAGAAATCAAACTATCAATAGGTTTGCTTTTATTTCTTGATTATTCTCTACTGAGTTCTTGACCACTCTTACCAAAGTACTTTGGATGTGGAGGAGGAGTCTATGCCCCATTCCAGTTGCTGGTGTTTTCAATTCTAGGGGTCTGGACATTGAACTTAGATTTGAAAAAGAATTCATATTTATTTTCACTAGCTTTCATGAAAATATAGCATTTACAAAAGGAGGCAGTATTGTATACTGCCAAGTCTATTGCAGTATAAGTGATTCCTATGATTTTTGTCAGCATTATAAATGGAATATCGTTAACACATTGTTTATTCTTTTGTCTCTCAAGTAGTTAGAAAGTTAGAAGCCTCAAACCCACTGGAATTTTCCTTTTCATCTGAACCACATCTTGTCCTTGAGGATTATAAGAAATGCCTGTTTTATGTTCAATATTCTACTGGGAACACAATTGCTGAAATTCTTTACTAATATGTCTGGATCCATTATCCATTTTTATAATTTTATTAATTCCCGTATATGAAAAACAGTTTAAACAATGAGTTACCACATGCTTAGTAGCTTCTCCAGTTTGTGCAATGGCCATTAAGAAGCCTGAGTATGTATTGATCGCCACATGCGATCAATTTACCAAATTCTGCAATGGGAGTAACATACATTTGCCATAAATGATTAGGAAACAGTCCTCAGTGATTTACTCCCAGATTTACAGGCAAATTCTGTGTGCATATATCACATTGTTTAACTGATCTGATGATCAGTTTCTCTTGTTGAATTCAATTGTCTTCTTAAACTTTCATTATTTTGATGATGTAGAGCATGTGATCACTGAGCAAGCTCAACCTGAGATAAAGCAATCAACTGAGTAAATCTATCAGTTAAATCATTACCTTCAGCCAAAGGACCAAGAAGATTTGAATGTGCCCTAACATGACCCACAAAGCACGGCAATTTTCTTTGATGAATGGCATTTGGAATTTCCTGGAGCAGTTTTCTAACTTGACTATTACTAATTCCAATGCAGGGGGCAGTTTCTAAGACCTGAAGAGCCCTAAAAATGTAATGACTGTCAGTATATAAATTAAATCCATTATTTGCAAAAAGCTGGACCACCAGAGCAACAGTTCACAGCTCAACTATTGGAGCTGAGGCTGATCTGTGAGCACTACATATCCTATTCTTTACCATCAACAACATACGCTGCTCTTCCATTAGAAGAACCATCTGTAAAAATTAACATAGCATCCTTTAAGAAATTTTTTATTACAATTTTAGGAAGAATAAAGGACTGTACTTGTGCAAATTGCAACAATTGACTAGCTGGAAAATGATTATCAATTTAACCTAAAATTTAAGCAAACAGAATTGCCCAAGAATCATTACTTTGGAATAGTCAATCAACTTTTGCTTAGTGTAAGGAACATTAATCACATTAAGTTGTCAACCAAAACATCGCGTAGATTCTTTCTGGATTTTTCTATACTATACAAGCTACTGCTTCAAAATAAGGGTTTAATACATTGACTGGCAAAACAGGAAGATATAGCCATGAAAAGAGGACTGTTTTACCATAATACTGCCATGGGAGTAAATCTTAGAGGCAAAATATATGCTCGCCAAGGTTGATCATAACTAATATAATGTGTCTGCTGATTTTGTATTGCATATTCCACCTGAGCCAGCACCTATAGAGCAGCATCTTGCGAGATGTCTAGAGAAACTGGGATCACTACTCCCCCTAAGAATCTCACTGAGGGACTCAAGATCTCCCATAGGGAATTTTAAATAGGGTTGTAGCCGTTGAATATCTCCCAATAATTTCTGAAAATCCAAGTTTGTAAGCCATCTTTTCTAATCCAAGTCTCGAGGCTCCCGTTAGCTGACAGTATTTGAATTTTACAAACTGCTAGCTAGGCAGGCGGCAGCTTCCTGAGGATACAGTCACTGTTGTCTGCCTGTAACCATCCCAGGGCCTTGTGTCCCACACTTCTTTCACTCCCTCACCCACTCCCTTGCTTGCTCAGTAGTGGTAGTGACTCTGAGGCCACAGCCCCTGCAGGTCAGGCTGAGGGTGTGGGTGAGATCACACTCTCACTTCCCCAATCCTGGAGCAGTTCGAAAACGGTGGCAGCTGCGCCACCAGTGTGGGGAGGGAGTGGAAAGTTTAAACTATTTACAAACTCTAAGAATTTCTGTGCTTGTTGATGCTGTACCCCGGTTCTTCAGCCTTTCAAAATATACCCGAGTAAATTTACAGACAGTAGAATATGATTTCCTTGTCCCGTATCTATACATTTTATTTTCAATTTACTCCCAATAAAAACTCATCATTTCCCCCCATTTACTACTTATCCAAGCGCTCACTTTTCACTTCTACACCTGTGGTGTCTTTATTCATGTGTGGCGTTCATCAGGTTACTTCCACATCCAAGTCCCATGTCCGAAGTGCCATCTGTCCTGTCCCATATTGGTGCCATTTGCCATAGCCTGCATCCAGGTGACAAGATCAGCTGGGTCCTGCCTGGCTTATTCTTCTGTGCTTGGAGGGGAGTGTGAAGATTAAGAAATGGCAGAGAGAAAAACCAAAAATACAAAAGAAAAGCCAGAGACATAGAATAGAGTTGGGAGGGCATCTAGCAAATCCTGTGATTCTACCCCGTGTTCATTTCTCATGGGCTTTATCTACCCCAATCCAAAGAGGAGGGGGGAAGGCCAAAGGCTTCTTTACTAAGATGCAAAGAATAGACAAAGCAGTTACCTTTCTTTCTGGTTACAAAGCATCAAGTAACCACACCCTACATCAAAACATCCTGGCAGTAACCACACCCAGGGTCAAACCTTTCATATAACCTTGAAGGAGCAGAGAAGTCTGAACTCTCTGGTCTTCAATCAAGGTATAACGGATCCATTGTTGTGGTCTCCCACACTCTCTATACCTTTTCTTTTCTCTCTTAAGTTTATGTATATTTTAAAACACACTATAATCCAGTAAGAGTTTTTGTCTGAATTTCTCTTTATTGTGTATCAGTAATTTTTTTGACCACATGAGTCTTTAAACTGTGATGTAGAGTAGGTCTGACCAAAGCCTCTCCTTTGGTGGCTGCCTCAACCCAACTTGGTTCCCTGAAAGCCTAGCTTTATGGCAGAGGTACAGGCTTGAGGACCACGTTTACTGCCCCAACTCCGGGGAATTTTTGGATCCATGCTGCCACTGAGCAGTGTATCACCTGCTGCCCCAAAAGCATATTTATGTGTTTGGTAGCAGATCCTCTTAAAAGAGCAGCATGGTATTTTGCCACTGGCACTGAGTCAGGAAGCCACTTCTTAAGGAGCCGCAACTCTGCTTGCCTCTTAGCAAATAGATCCTAAAGAGAAAAGGCAGTTACTGTGAAACTGCACTTGCCTCTGCTTTTGTGTGTTTGAATACTTTTTAAAATGTTGTCAGGTCTTATGTGGAAATTCTGGCCCCACGTTGGAATGCCATACGTAGGCAGGGTTTGACGATCCCTGTAGTGCTCACAAATGACTATTCAATAAATTAATATTAATTGTAAATGCTCAGCTGATAGCTCAGGCTTGTTACTACCTAACTCTTACACTTAACCCTTATTTCTTATCTATGCTTTGCAGTGTGGCTTGTTACCTCATTTTCTACAGATCCTGCTTATTATGCATCTTCAGGAGTCTCCTCTGACTCAGCATCAGTTTGGTTGTCCTGCCTATACTTCCTGCCTGGCTACCAGCCAGTCGATTCTTTATTAACCAATGAGAGTAATAAATATTCACAGTATACAGAAGAATTATCCTACATCAGCCATCTTTTCAAGAATTTTCATGAACCTGAAAGACTTATGAGACACATGAACTACACACAAAATTACCAGTGAAGTACACCTCATTCAGAAACACCCTTTTGATATTTAAATGCTGTAAAATTGGGGCTACAATGAGATACTATATAATAGCTCTATATGTTTTTAAAAATATTTTTGTTATTTTAAAGCAGGTGTTCAAAGGGGGTTTTGCAAACTTAAACTTTATTCATCAAGTTAGAAGAGGTGTGGATGATTAATGAGATGAATAAAGATCTATGAAATGAAAATAAAAAGTAATTGCTTAAAAATAAAAGTAAACAAAATGATATCACCACTAGAAAAAGAATAGCATGTTAAAAAAAATCTCTCGGGGCTGGAGAGATGGCTCAGAGGTTAAGAGTGTTGACTGCTCTTCCAAAGGTCCTGAGTTCAATTCCCAGCAACCACATGGTGGCTCACAACCATCTGTAATGGGGTCTGGTGCCCTCTTCTGGCATGCAGGTATACACACAGACAGAATATTATATACATAATAAATAAATATTAAAAAAATCTCTCAATAAATGGAATCACCTTGTAGCTACATAGCTGCATTTAACATTCAAGGGGGGTAATGGTTCTTTTAGTATATATATACACACACACTGTTGCTTGAGAAAGCCCATCTGAGATGAAAGTTGAAAGCAAATGTTTGTGGTCAGCAGCAGCCATCTGACAGTGACAGGAGCTATTAGTCAGGACGCTGCAAGAATGATGCTTATTAAATGATAATGCAAGGCATAGCAACTAACAGTGGAAAAAGAATGAGACATTCTAAATGTAAATTACTGTATTTGCCATTGATAATACCAGGAGGCCAGCTAGGCTACATAGTGAGGCCCCAATGGAATCAGCAGAAGGAAAAGAAAGATGAGCAAGGGTAGGAAGAGAAAATGATTCTATAATTTCGAGATATGTCTTTTACTATGCTTATGTAGTTGTATGACTTTCTTTAAAATGGGCCTTCACAAAGAGCAGTTTTGTGTTCACAGGAATATTGAGCAGAACATGCAGAGATTTTGACTGCATATTAGGTGTAGAAACATCTTTCTTTGGACTGCCAAGTCACAAATACCAACATTGGAGACATTATTAATTATGAAAGCTTGACCTATTGCTTAGACTTGTCCGGCTAGCTCTTTTAACCTAAATTAACCCATTTGTATTACCTTTGTTTTTTTTTTTTTATGACTTTTTATCTCGCACCTCCTGTCTCCTCTCTGTGTCCTTTGGCATTTTCTTGTGCTTGAATTCGTTTCCTCGCTTTCTTTCTCTACCCAGAAGTCCCGCCTAACCTCTTCCTGCCTACCTCTGGCCATTCAGCCTTCTCAAAGACACATCTTCACACTGCACAAGGGGATGGATTATCCCACAGCAATTAGACACATTTCTTGGGTGCTGTAGAAAAAACTATGTGACAAAAGCCACTTAAGAAAGGCAGGGTTTTTTTTTTTTTTGACTCATAGATTAGGGTGCAGTGGATCATGGAGGGGAAGGCAGGGTGTCAGGAGTGCGAGGCATCTGCTCATATTGTGTCAGCAAGCACCGAGAGATGATGATGTGATGATGCTCGGCTCGCTTTCTTCTTGTCATTTTTATTCATCCCGGGACCCCAGGCCATCCACATTCAGCCTAGGTTTTTCCCTCTCTGGAAACAGCCTCACAGCCATGATTAGAGTTGTGTCCCTTAGGTAAGCCCAAAATCTAGTTGACAGTGCAGTGTAGCACAATTTCTAATTCGTATTAGTAATAAAAACCCAGAGTCAGATATAGGGGTTAAGGCTGAAGATCAGAGAAGAAAAGTAGCCAGCCACTAGAGAGTGATTATCTCTAACAATGCTCAGACAAAAGGGGCGATCCTGTCCTCAGACTGCCTCCTTAGACTGAATCCTCAGACTGCATCCTCAGACTACCTCATACTTCCCTGTTCCTCAGACTACACTGAGCTGCTGTCTTTCCCCCTGCCTTATATTCCCCTCTCTGCCCAGCCATATTAAATCTCCTATATCCATCTCCCTAGCACTGGAGTTAAAGGCATGGAATTCCAACTGTTGGGATCACCTGTGTGTGAGCTCTGTTTCTCTATTAGACAAATTCAGTCTCATGTAGCCCAAGATGGCTTTGAACTAACAGAGATCCCTCTGCCTTCTGCCCCTGTCTCCTCAGTTCTGTGAGTAAAGGTCTGTGCCAACACTCCCTGCCCTCCAGGAGTTTAGTCCTGCACTCTATTCTTCAGGAAAGTTTTATTTGTTAAAACACAAGCGAAATCACTACGGTGCAGACGAACAATCTCAAGCCAGCTCTGTCGACATGTCAGCCATACTTCACTTTCAAATCATGATAAGCCACCTCTATTCCAGATAAATCTCACGTTTATTTTATAGTGTGAAAATGCATTTATTACATTTCATACAGTACCCAAAGTTCCAGCAGTGTTCAAAAGCCTAAGCACAGTGTCTCTACTGAAGTTCAGCTAATCTCTTAGCAGGCCATGTAAAAAAATAGTTACACATTTCCAATATACAATGGCACAAAGTCCAAAAGAGAGAAATAAGGTCATAGTTAGGAATTATGGGACCATAAGAAGACGTAAACCCAGTAAGGTAATCACAGAATTCTGCAGCTCCCTATCTGGCAGCTGGGGTTTATGATGCCTTGTGTGGGGTGCTGCATACCCCTGCCCACTGAGCTCCACAGCCTAAAGCACACATGACCTCTTACTTGAACCTCCTTCACTTGCTTTTAGTTGGAAAACCAACAGCATCTGGCTCACTTCTACTCTAGGAAAAGTAAATAACTGAAAATCTAAAAACCTTAAAATTCGACTTTGATGGTAACAGCCTGGTGATTTTGTTTATTGTGAAGTGTCTTATTCAGAGTCCTGAACTTTCCATGTTTGTCTCCTGGGATCCACGCTGGATTGGCTTGGATGTCTCACTGTCCTCAGATAAAAATTTAGCACAGTAACTAATCTTGGAGCTCTACTAGACTCACCTTAGAAGAGGGGAGGTCTCAAAAGACCACAACCAACCATCCAAGCTCTTCAAGTTCTATATTTATACTGTATTTATATTGTAAATTCTGGGGATATTCAAGAGCTTTTGAACATTTGTCTTTATCCTCCATATTGTAAGGTCCTAGAATTAAGGATTAAGACTCATACTTGCTACACAATAATGACAGATATCCATGGAGCAAATTCAATGAATTTCACATGGAAGGGATTTCCAGCGAAGGTTCCAAATGTCTACATTTGAAATAGGTAAGCGTTATACAATAAACAGCTGCAGAAATTTGTTTTGTAAAGTTATCCTGTAATCCAACTTGTTTTCATACCACGTATCATATGGTATGTATTTTTGATACACACGTATTTCAACAAAATATAGAACACAAAAGATGAAAATTTATGTTTCAGAAACAAGTCATTTCTTTTAATGCCATGAAGTAATGAATAATGTCCCTAAATCACATACTTGGAGAGTCTGATGTTAGTTTTAATAACGTAGACCATTAAACAGCTTACAAATTCAATAGGAATTTGTTTTGATCAAATATTCAATTAAGAGGTTTTTTTCTGGGACCTGAGTAAAAAACTGTTTTAATTCTGTCACAATTTAAGTGCAAAAAGAACCCGAGTACCCAGGAGGTGAGGATGAGAACCCTGCTCATAGTTAAGAAGATGCTGGTAGAGATGTCAAAGATCTTTCCAATGAAGATTCTTCCAAAACACTGATCCACAGAACAGGATAATCCCATCTGTGGCCCTGTCACTTGCTCCTTCTGCTCTACCATAGCACCCACTGGTAGCTGGACCAAAGACCTGGGCATAAAGGCTGCTGTTGTAACTAGTTGTGGCCACTAGACTAGATATAAAGACTTGTGACATATATGATTGCTGGGACATTGGAATTACCTCTACTTGGGTTAAATATTAAAGGGCCTTAAGGAGGAAGTGTCATTTGAGGGAATTACAGATTTGGGCTAAGTCTGTGTCAAAGGTCTTCACCAGCAGGCTCGATCATGTATTATATTTGTGTGTGTGTGTGTGTGTCCTCTCGTCTCTGAACAGTCTTTAGCAGCTTCCAGAGCCATGCAACCAATACTACATTAATGTAATGAAAGTGTGATCGTAGATATTGACAGAGTATGAATGAGTGCCTATGATGAATTCCTGGGGCAAGGGTCTGAGGGCTCTAGGAGGAAGGTGAAGTGGGGGGCAGTCCCTGGGAACCAGAAGAGGGGTGGGATTTGAGGCTAACCGGGAGGGAGGCAGTGCCGGCTCCGGGCGGCAGGGGGCGCCGCCGTGCGGCCGCGCCGACCCCAGTACCGAGCCGCCGCCGCCACCGCCCGGCGCAGTCCGTCCGCCATGCGCGCGCTGCTACCGCTGCTGAGCGTCGTCCGAGGGTGGCGCGTGGGGGCCGCCGCCCGCCCTCCGCGTCGCGTCATGTCCCTATACCGCACGGAGGAGCGCGGCCATCCCCACTCGGAGGACTACCGCCTGTTCTTCAGTAAGTGGCTCGCCGAGCTCCGCGCCGGCCCGAGAAGCAGCCGCGCCGCCGTGCTCTGCCCGGCGGGGTCCGCAGCCCGCGCCCGGCCCGGGGTGACGGGGGACCGGTGTCGGCACGCAGCGCGGACGCGCAGGGCGGCGCGGGGCCAACCGCCCTCTGCTGCGACGGCAGGCGGCCCGCGGCCCGCGGCGCCGCGCTCCACCCGCTGACCTCCGCGGCGTGGCCCGCTGTCCTCCCGCGCCGCCCTCTCGGGAGCAGCGAAGCCCAGCCCCCTCCGGGCGGACGCAGAACTTTGGGGACCGGGGCTTCACGCCTAAACTCGAGTTTGCGTCGCGATCGGACGGCGAGCGCCTGCGTATTTGGAGGGAGGAAGCGGGAGGGGAGTGTGAGCCAGCTACTGCGATAGGCTTGTGGGCAAGTGCCGGAGTGGACCCTGTTATTTTGTAGGGTAACTTAAAAAAAAAAAAAACAAATAAAACAATAACAAACTGAGTTTATACCTAAAAGTTTGCACCCCGAATGCCATCCACAAACAGGAGACTGACTGGCGTTCTAGCAAGATGGTGGCACGACCTCTTGCCTTTCACATTGAGCAAACATTGAGAGGAAGGTGTCTGGTGCTGCCCTGAGCGGGCCACCGAAGTCAGAAAAACTCCTGGCTACGCCCTTTTTATTTTCACTGTGTAGATTTTTCTTTTTTAAATCAGTGACATGAAGTAGCCACATAGGTCGAGTTACCTTCATGCCCCATTGACTTTCAGAGCCCTGAGGAGAGCTGTAGCGACCTAAAGTCTTGTGCACACCTGTTGGGAGGTTCCACCCGGAAGGGGTGAAGCTAGAATCTTGGAAGTTCATAGTTTGTGCTCCGACACCCCGTCCTGGGCTAATTTTTTAACTTGCTAAGCATTAGGGTTTTTGTTTTTTGCTTTTTGCTTTGTAAAATAGGGCTGCAGAAATTGCTCTGTGAGCAAAGTAGTCACAGGACTTACAGTGTAACTTATAATCATTAATAACTATACTATGATGTTTATAGTTACCTATCTGGAACTTAAGTTTGAGGATTGTTTTATGATAAAGGAGCAAAGCTAACTTAAACTCTTGTCTTTTGTTTTTTGTTTTGAGACAGGGTCTGCCTCTGTCTCCCGGATTGAACAGATGGGCCTCTTCAACTGGCAAACTTTCTGTAGTTGTAATGCATCTGGTACTAAATAGTTTTCTCAAAATTAGTTTCCGTGCTACAGTTTTTCCACCCTTTTTTGCTTAGGCAAGACTGATTAGGTCTTTTTAAAAGAGGGCCTGTGCACACATCGGGAGCCTGGGTAAGATACCTGTCTCAAAAAACGAGAATAAAAACAAACCAAAAACCCAAGGAGAAACCCTTAGTAAGTAGACTCTTTGCTGAATGGATTGTGTCCCCAAAGTTACAATGTAACAGTTCTCCATGTTCTCCATGAAGAAACTGTTATATAATGGCAAATGGCGTCCTAAGCAGAAAAGCCTTTGTGTATAATATGGTGAAAATGTCCTAGGTTTTCAGTACAGCAACACACACATTCGTCTTTCCACAGCGTCAGAATTGATTGAAATACAGTAAATTTAGAAGCAGCACGGATTTTGTGGGGCCCCCGCTTTGCCAAGTAGTCTCAGTTTTCCCTGATCGCTGTCCCAGGCAAACAGGTTCTTTGTGCACAGGTGCGTGCACGCGTTTGTGGAGACCAGAGGTCTTAAATTGTTCCCTGGGCGCTGTCTGCTATCGTTTTGAAGACAGTCTCAGTGGTCTGGAGGTAGGTGAGGCTGGATGGACGGTGAGCCACGGAGTTCTGCCCTGCGTTCCCAGCACTGCGATGACAAACATGGTCTACCATGCCTGGCTTTCTTACGTGTGTTGTGGGGAGCGAACTCAGATCCTTAATGCTCGCACAGCCAGCGTTGGTAGCTCCCCAGCTCAAACAGGCTTTTATTCCGATCTTAGTTACTGTCGACTCGGAGATCACTTCGTACTTGCCATGCAGTACGTACATCTGTATGTGTCGGTTTCAGAATGACGGCCGAAGTGCCGAAGAGGTTGTGGCTCTTCCAGGAGTCCCAGATGCCTTCCTGAAAACAGGCTGGTGCAAATGTCTCGAGCATCCATGTAGGTGTTTGTTTAAGGTGCTGGGAAATCGGATAAGCCAGAGATGTGAATCAGGTCATAAGTCGCAGGGTCCCAGTTGAGCTGAGCTTCAGCATTTAGTCAAGTTGGCTGTGTGACATGTGGGGACTGTGGAAACTGGCGAGAGATCCAGGTCCAGTCAGAGGAGTAGGCCAGGAGAATTTTGGAGCTCTCTGTCTACTGGTCCTTTGACCCAGCAGGTTGGCCGTCATCATAACCCTTCAGTGTTGGGCATCCTTGCCGAGGACAGGAGATAGAAATAGAACAGGCAGTTTAGTGTAAATGCTCTTGCTTCTGTCCAGATCAGATGCCAGGAGTGCCGTAGAGAGCTCTGGGTCTTTGTTTCTTCTCCTAGGAGGTGTGTATGAAGGTGTGATTGAAAGTCCAGTGCACACACACTTATCCCTTCTGAGTCTCTAGATTTTCATGACGAATTTCATGGTGAAGATGGGCTATTTCTATTCCCTAGTCTCTGCCCATCTTCTAAATCATTTTAGAGATTGTTGAGGCAGGGGGTGACGTAGTAGTGTTGGAAACCATTGAGGGTGGCTCTGTTGAGACTCAGTAAGGGGAAGTAATTTCGTCCTGGCCAAAAGAATCTACCTGTGGCCCTGGGTGGAGACAAGACAATCTGATGCGCTCCCAAGATTAGAACATGACATAGCATTGTCTCCTTCCTCAATAGTTAATCCATCTTGGCCTGTCAATCACCTTGCCAAGAGTGGCCCTCAGGGATATACCTGGTATACCCAAAGCTATGCTAAGGAGGTGGGAGGAATAATTATCCCTTTAATAAGTAATAAGGATAATGTATGTATCCTCCCCAGAAACCCCACCCTAAGTGTAGATGCTTGCAGAGCTTCTAACTTGTAGCACGGCTGAGCTTGCCTTCTTTTCTGAGTTACTTAGAAAACAACTTTCTTTTTTCCAAAGCTTAAACATGACTCTCCTGATTTTCTGGACTTTCTCAGTCTCTGAAGCTATGCCTGCCCCTTTCACCATGTGACTGCTTACAAACTATGGCGTTCTTTCTTCTTCTTCGCAGTCTTCTTCCAAGTAGCCGCCACGACCTCTGCAGATTTTTCTATTTCTAGTAAAATTGATGTCACCCTTCCTTTCAAGTCTGTTTCTAAATTCTCTTATTAATAAGACAAGGAACCCCAAAGAGGAAACCCTAATTTGCCCAGTAATAGGTGGTTCCCAGTGTGGGGCTCCCCACAGTTTCTGGGAACCTGCTTTTCTATACGGCGTCCAGGTGAGGATGCTATAAATTTTTATTCATTTGTTTTGTTTGATAAGTTCTCGGGCCTGGCTTTCCTGATAGGATTGTATTGTATTTGTGAATATTGAGTGAGAGTGTGTGTGTGTGTGAGTGTGTATGTATGTATGCATGCACACAGGTGCCAGCTACATGGGAGAGTTGGTTCTCTCCCTCCAACACGTGGGTCCTGGAGATCAAATGCAGGTCATTGAGTTTGGCAGCAAGTGTCTTTAGGTGCTGCGCTGTGTCGCCAGTGCTTGATAAGATTTTAATATGCCACATGCTCGTTTGGTCCCAATTTACTTGGATAATTTGATAGAATATCACTCTGTGGATGTTTTGGGGATGATCTATTTCTATCATTGCTTATTTATTTATTTGTTTGTTTGTTATTCTATGCTGGTAGTACTGTCCATGGAGTGTTGCTTACATATCCTTCACCTGTAGCATGCATTTGTTCATTCATTCATTCATTCATTCATTCATTCATTCATTTGTTTGTCTCTGCTGGTGGTGCTGTCCAGGCAGTGATGTTTATATGTCCGCCAAGGTTCAGAGTCCTCCTGCCTCTGCATTTGTGCTCAAAAATGGAGTCAAATCCTGCTTGTAAAATGAGGTTTCTCAGGGTACAGCACAGCTGAAAAAATACTGTTACAATGAGATACAGTGAGATATAGCCTAGACTTGGGCACACTCTAGTCTCAGCTTCCGTTACAATGAGATACAGTGAGAGATCTCTAGACCTGGGCACACTCTAGCCCAGCTGCTGTTACAATGAGATACAGTGAGCTATCTCTAGACCTGGGCACACTCTAGTCCAGCTCCTGTTACAATGAGATACAGTGAGCTATCTCTAGACCTGGGCACACTCTAGTCTCAGCTTCCGTTACAGTGAGATACAGTGAGCTATCTCTAGACCTGGGCACACTCTAGTCCAGCTCCTGTTACAATGAGATACAGTGAGCTATCTCTAGACCTGGGCACACTCTAGTCTCAGCTTCCGTTACAGTGAGATACAGTGAGCTATCTCTAGTCCAGCTGTGTTACAGTGAGATAGCCCCTAGATTTGGGCACACTCTAGTCTCAGCAGAGTAATAGACAACAAAAGCTGTGCTGAGCAGTGGAGTGGGCATGGTACGGGGGTGTCGTCGTATGCCCTGCTCTCACTGTAACTGTGACGATTGTGAAGCAGAGCAGAGCTGTCCAGGCCCCTGGCGTCTACAGCACAGCTGGCCCGAGCCCTAGATTTGGAGCGAGGAGGCCCGGGTCTCAATCTTGGTCCTCGTGTGTGTGCTGCTGGCAGGGTTTCTTCTGGGACACTTCTGCCTGGAAAGGAATCCGCTGACCCTGTCCTGATCCCCAGGGTCCTTCAGGCTCTGAATGCATTAGTGATAGCAGTGCAAGTAAAGGTCCGTGGCGGGTTATCTCTGCGGCTAGAATGAATTTTTTTTTTTTTTTTTTTTTTTTTTTTGCATCAAATGTACTTAAGATTATTTTGGAACTTGGATGCCATAAGTAAAATTTATTTTTATTCAGTTAATAGGGTAGAAAAACAAAAGGTTTTACTGAAATAAATGACAAGAATCCGAATAAAAGCTGGTGCTATCTGGGGGAGGAGGGTTCGAATGGCTGGCGTGACTCTTACTGCAAAAGTTGAGTTTAACAGTTCTCTAACCTACCAGCAGATGGCACCCGCGGCCCAGGACGGTTTTCTACTTCCTGCAAGGGCTGGATGAAATGATGGGGATCTACTTGAGGGTGAGCTGAGGACAGGGACGTGAGGCACGTGTCGCTTTTTATCCAGATGATCACCATAGTTGACGGAGAGTTTGGAGGGAGGAGGCACATAAGATATGAGTGCTAGCTCCTGTTACATTTGATACTGCAGCAATCCATTGTAATATCACGACAGGATGGTCCTAGCCGAGACTTAGGCAGTACTGGGTGCAGATGCGCAGTTCAAGGGAGTTAGTTATGGTCTGCAAGTCGTCCCTCAGCGTTGCCGGCGGGAACACCGCCCGCATTTGACACATAGACATAGGATAGTTTTGCACTTTGGTGGGTTTTCTTTGCCCCCATCATAATTAATGAGGACAATTGATTGATGAAATGCTTTTTTAAAAATTGGTGCTGAACTTTGTAGCAGTAGACACAAAACTGAGTGATAGTGGGCAAGCACATCTCGGACAGCCAGCTCCTCCCTGCCTTGTGGCCTTGCTTGGTGACTGAGTGAACGTTTGTGACTTCGTTTCTGAACGTCACTTAACCCCTGTTACTTCCCTGTCTTCGTCCTCTTTCATAGCCCATGTATTTGACCATCCCTCCAGTTATATATATATTTTTTTAAATAAGCTGAGAAATAGTAGGTTTTCCTATGGCTTTTTTTCACCGTTTAAGTTGGCCCGTCCCTCTGGAGCCCCTCCATCCTTCATTCTCTCGACCCCCAGTATTCCACCTCACTGCCTTCATGTATTTACCTGTAATCTGTTATCCTACCGGAACATGCCTCCCCCAAAGGCCTTGTTTGCTGGCTTGCACCTGTGCTCCTCATTGAACACAGAGGTTAGAAGCCAGAATCCCCACTCGAGAGGGAAAATGCAGAGTTTGTGGTATTGGCCCTGACCTCACTAAGTGTAAAGTTTTTCCAGTCTCATTCATTTATATGCAAATTTCATTTTGAATATTTTAGACACTTCACAACTAAGTAATATTCCATTGTGTATATGCACCATTTTTTTTATCCATTCATCTGGTGATAGACAGCTCATTTGCTTCCATTTCCTAGTGGTCTTAATTTTTGTGCTGTCGAAATTGTCTTCAGCAAGCCCCGCACCCCACCCCGTGCCTGTGAGTTGAAGTTCACCCCAACTTCTTCCTGCAGCAGTTTCAGGCCTGAATGCCGAGGTCCCAGTCCTGTTTTGTGCATGATGAGAGATACGGATCTAATTACATCTTTCTGTGTGTTAAGTCCAGTTTTCCTAGTATCATTAGTTGAAGATCTTGCCTTTGCCCAATGTGTATTGTTGGCATCTTTGTCAAGACTCAGGTAAATGTAGTTGTGTGTGCTTATATCTGAGTCTTTGATCCCATTCCCTTAATCCGTTTGTTTGTTTTGGGGTCAGTGCCATGCTGCTCTTAATTTGAAAAATTTTAAGAGCTAATAAATAATTTTAGCAAAGTGGCTAGATACAAAATTAACACACAAAAAAGTAGCCTTCTTATTTACCAATGACAAACATACCAAAAAAGGAAAACAATTAGAGAAACAATTCTATTTGCAGTAGACACACACACACACCTGGAAATTAACCTAACCAAGGAGACAGAAGGCCTCTGTAATGGATATTTTAGGACACTGAAGAAGGAATTGAGCCACAAGAAAATGGAAAGACAGCCTATGCTCAAGGATTAGCAGAAAAAGAAACCGTTAAAATAACCACCCTACCAAAAGCAAACCACAGAGCCAGTGTCGTTCCAGTCAGTATTCCAGTGTTACCCTGATGGCTCTTTGGGCTGACGAGGGAGAGGGACTTGGCTGGGGGAGGGGGAGGGAAAGGGGAGGCGGCTGTGGGGAAGAGACAGAAATCTTTAAGAAAGAAAGAAAGAAAGAAAGAAAGAAAGAAAGAAAGAAAGAAAGAAAGAAACAACAACAAAGCAAGAAGGAAATTCCATATGGTCATACAAATTCTATGAAGAAGCACATACAAATTATGTTATTTTGATGTGAAAAAAAAAATCCAAAAATTTATGGGGAGACTCAAAGACCCTGACCAGTCGGAGCGATACTGAAGGAAACGGTATTGTGAGTGGGTGGCACCACACCTGATGTCACATTGTCCCGCAGAGTGATGAAGAAGACATTCTTTCTGTTACATTCCATGGAGTAATAGAATGGTAAGACTGAATATTTGGACACTTGGAGCTTTCAGATTGTCGTGGGTGTAGCCTTGCAGTCTTGCAGTAATGAGTCAGCTTGCTTACACAGGATTTACAAGTGTAGCCCCGCCTGTCTGCTCCCTTTGATACTGTGAGTGGTTTTTGTTGGTGGTGGTAACTTGAAGTTACTTATTTTAGATTTTAAGGTTTTCTTAAAGAACAGGGGAAAACCCATACTTTCCATCATTTGGACTCTTGTTGGCATGTGGTAGAAGGCGATTCACTTTAGGAAACAGCGTTGGATATAATTGAAGTTACTTTTATTTATTCTAGGATCGAGTCATACAGATATTTGTTAATGTGATTTATTTCTCATTTTCTTTCTTTCTTTGTAAATAAGGACGGAAATTACTGTACGTTTCTTATTACATCGTGTCTGTAGTGGGTGGTTACATGTTTGAACTTGGGAAAACTTCCTACAAATAAGTTTCTGTAAATTGAATCAATACATTTAAATAATAGCTTCTAGGTAAACATTTAAAAGTTATATTTATTTGACGTTAAGTCTTTAGAACCTTAAGACAGTTTAGTTTTTCTGAGTGCAGAGCTGTAAAATAGAAATCGTGCTATTTATATGAAGACGAGAGTATATTTTCATTGAAACTCGTCTTTCAAGTTTTTTAATCTTATTAAAAGTAATGCAAAACTCATTTTTGTTTTGTTATTAAGCTTCCAGTGAGAATCTCTGTAAATGTGATATTGTGTATGTTGGTGTTTGGTATGAATATAGCTATTTGGTGTATAAATGTTATAATAATAGCATAATGTTATGATATATAATTATAAGGCATGCATAATATATTACATAATTCTATCACATGTTATAGAAAATTGTGTTATATAATATCATAATGTTATCAGTATTAGGTAAGGGTCCCACAGTCTATTTGGTTTTCTCAATTGCAAGTACATTTTCAGCAATGGAGACAGCAAAACCGTAGAAACTTCCAGAATGATAAGATGAACAGTAGTTCTAGAGCCGTCGGAGGGGGAAGTTGTGAGGCTGGAAGGCTGGCACACTGACAAGCCCGACGGGATTCATTTGTTTTGTCTAGGGCTGCAGCCTTACCGGCACCAAGACCAAATGTGGTGGCTGCGGCCATAGATCTTGTCCGCTTTCTCATAAACACCATATTAAAGTCATAGCAAGAAAGGGCAGTCGGTAGACAAGAGAGAAGCCTCCAGAGCTCTAGAGTGCACAGCGTTGTTTCCCCCAGAGATGTGTTTCTGTGATGAGGTAGCTTAAGTGAGTATGTCAGAGGGGTGGAGTCAGGAGGATGCTAAGCTGTTTTGTAGAGCTTTGGGCTTTGTGGGCACACTGAGATAGATGAGAGGGAGGAAGAGGGAGAGGGAGAGGGAGAGGGAGAGGGAGAGGGAGAGGGAGAGGGAGAGAGAGAGAGAGAGAGAGAGAGAGAGAGAGAGAGAGAGAGAGAGAGAATGTGACTCTCAAAACTGGTAACAGGTATTTTGATAACTTTCTTTATATTGTCCTTTGTATGACCCTACTCTTATTTCTGAACTAACCTTTGAAAGCCTCAGGAGTCAATGCTTAGCCCATGTCTCTACACTGTCTCTCTCCCGAGGAGTTGGTAAAGGATGAGAGGGAGCTATTTTAGGCCACGTAAACTATCCATCTCTGTCATAACTGCTCAGCGCTGCGTTTTGGCACCCAGACATCGGCAGCCAGTGTTAATGGACTATGCTATGGCTCTGGGTGGACCTACTATGTGCCTCAGTGTAGGGGTCACCAGTAAGTCCTAGGCTTGCACCGTTAGTCTCAAGTTTTGAAGACAGGATTCCCACGGCCATCTTCACACCCGATATTTCTCCTTTACTATAGAGCATATTACATTCACCACACATGAAATCTTGGTCACTTGCCTATGCTTAACATGTCTATCTGTTTTGATCAAGTAAACGGAATTAGCATATTCATTGCCTCAAATATTTATTGTTTGTCTGTAGCAAGAACACTGGAAGCCTCTTGTGTAGCTGTCGGGAAGTATGTGCTCCATTTTCTTAGCCGTGGTCACTAGATTTCTGTGGTGCCTGGTGTAACTGCAGTGATGTGTATTTAGCTGACCTCTCTACTCTCCTTGCCCTATAACCTACTTGTTCCTTCTCTTTCCTTTGTCCTACGTCTGGGCAGTCATATCCACTTGGGACATATTCAGCTCAACTTTTGAAATGCACGTAGAATAATTTTTTTTCCTGACCACCTCCATCCTTGCCACATCACCCATGTCACCATCCACCGCAGCTGGTCGGTTGCAGAAGCCTCCTGATTCCTTCCCTTTGGCCGGCTTTGTGTACCAATGATAAGATTTTAAAAATCTCAGTTCAAGTAAAAGTGTTCTTGCTATTTTACTCAAAAGGAATTGAAAAACTAAGCTAGGATGCACGGTTCTTTCTAAACAGATGTGAAAATTAGTGACCACAGCTATTGCCCCTCACTTCACTGCCAACTGTCCTTTTGCCTTCAATTGTTGCATCCCTGCCTGGCTGGCTTCCTTGCTGTTTCTCATCATCTCATCTGTGACGTTCTCCTCTTCCTTGCTTCCTCCAGGCTGTTGCTGGCGCACTGCTTGTGTGAGAGACACCTACTGGCCGTGCAAAGCCACCAGCATCCTCTCTTTCCTTGCCCTGATGTGCTTTCTAGTGTTTGCCCTTCCTGCTACAGCTTATACATATTCATCACGTCTGTCTCCCGCTAAAATATAATGTGCACAAGACCAGGAAATTAGAGTGTGTATTCCTGGCACATAGAATGGTGTTTGGAAAAGCACATGTGTTCCGTGAATAACTACCAAATGGATTAATGTAAGGAGACTTAGTAAGCAGAAATCAGAAACATGAGAATTTGACTATTTTAACATTAATGGCGTGGTGGGGAGATGGCTCATTGGTTAGAAACACTTGTTGCTCTTGCAGAGGACCCAGGTTTACTTCTCAGCACTCATTTGGTAGCTTACAAATATCCATAACTCCAGTTCAGGGGATCTGACGCCCTCTGCTGGGCTCTGCAGGCACCAAGAACGCACATGGTATACATATATGCTGCAAGGAAAACACCAGCGTCAGAAAAGCAAAAACAACACAACCCCAAGCAAACACTGATGAGTGTTCTCTTTCCCGTCCCACTCTTGCGAGAGGTACCTTGGTGCCCGGGGCGCTTAGAAAGGGGGAGAAGTGGACCGGTAACGAGTTTTTTATTTGATAACTACTGAATGCCAGCTAGATGCTAGAAAGTATAACAAAACAGACAAAACCAAGAGCCAACCAAAACCCTTTCCCTCGGAATTTAGCCTGGTGCTGAGTGCTCCTGGCCTGGAGGGCAGAGGAGGGAATGGCAGTTTAATATGATAGCATCGTTACTAAGTTGTACACCTCTGCTTTTAGTGAGCCGAACTCAGAATTTAGCTATGTGTTGTTCAGTCAGCTGTTTTGTGACCATTTTATTCGTTATTTGAGCTGGACCTTTCTTCCTGTGGGTTGTAGGTGGAAACTGTGGATTATACTGTTAGTTTTCTCCTAAGGAAATGATTATCAGTTTGGGCTAATTCACTTACTAATGAGTCTCTTTCCCACAGTCAGATGTCTCCTACTTGGAGTGTTAGTCTACCTTAGATATTTTCTACACTACCTTAGATATTTTCTACACCAGGTATTTGAAGCCAAGCACAATAGTGAATTAAATGATTTCAGCAACTGAGTGCGGGTAATTGCCATTTATTTTTTTCTCTTCAGGCTAGACCAAGTTTTCAAAGTTGACTTAAAATTTTAAGGTGTAAAGTTAGCATTGCTAAAAGCATACAAGTTCCACAGTAGATCAGGACCTTACTGCTAAACAGAGCAGGTGTGCACGGCTGTAATTCTGTTGCTTTTCCCTTTGCAGAGAATGTAGCTGGTCACTACATTTCC
This sequence comes from Alexandromys fortis, assembly GCF_014885135.2. Classification (NCBI taxonomy): domain Eukaryota; kingdom Metazoa; phylum Chordata; class Mammalia; order Rodentia; family Cricetidae; genus Alexandromys; species Alexandromys fortis. The sequence continues at coordinate 16,019,820 of NW_026067890.1, forward strand.
CCTTTCCATGACATTCCTCTGAAGGTGGATTCTCCTCAGGTATCATTTTTACTTGTTTGGGGGTTGGAAAACTTCTTGTACATGACAGGACGAAAATGATGCTCCACTTTTGGCCCGAAAATTCCCGTGGAGAAATGTCCTGAAAGTAGAGATGTGCTGGGCTGGCAGGAGGAGAAACCAAGGAGCTGGAGCAGGGCTGTCAGCTTCTTTTGTGAATTAAACTTTGTGAGAAGCTAGGGAAAGGGGGCTATTTGCGGTCTATGAAGTTCAGTCTTTGGTGGAAACGAAGATTCAAGAGTAGTGATGTGGGAAATTAACCTGCTTATTTTGAATCATAAAACGGTTAATGTTTGCAGGTGACTTCTGTGTGCTAGCCGCTATGTGAGCATTTTATTTTCTTTATCCCATACTAAGTTGCCAGAAGCCATCCAAGGGCCGTGCGGCAGCAGGCATCGCATTGGTTTCCATAGCACTGCACTGCTGGCAGGTGCCAGAGCCAAGTCTGGATCTGGCCTTCCTGACCACAGAGGTCCTACCCGGTTACCACTCCACGAGACAGAACTGTAAATCTGGAAAAACCTCGTGTTTCATGAGCTTTTCTCTGGAAAACCACTTGACAGTCGGAAGGATGTTGGTGAAGTGGGGCTGTGAGAACCACTGCTGAAGGGGGAGATGAGGGGCCTGAAGTTTGGGTGCCTCTAGGCAATTGCTCGCTGTTTGCCACGTGTTGTTGTACTTCTGATGGCGCCTACTGTTACTAACTTCCTTCTTGCCGAGGTCCCTTGGTCTCAAATGTCGACTGTTGTGAGATGGGCTTAAGTTTAGATCTAGTGTTCAGCCTGTTGCCTCAGTGCACATCAGAAGTTCAAGGAGTTGTGAACTCTCAAATCCCTCTCGCCTTCCCAACACCGAAAGTGTGCTTGCGTTTGTTCATCCATTTGATAAATATAAGCCTTGCACGCTTATTCTCTGCCACATGCTGTTTGTGGCCCTGGGTGTGCAATGGTGAAGAAGCCAGTCAGTGTTGAATACCGGAAAGAAGAATGTAGGAAGAGGAATGGCCGGATATGTAGTGTCTCATCTGGGGTTCGCCGTAGCAAATGTGTATCTCTCATAACAATACCACACACCTGTGGCTGTGATGTTCTGCCTATGGATTTTGAGGATGAGGCAGGACAGAGTATAAGGCAAAAGATCAGTGTTCCAGAAGGGCAAAGATGGAGACACAGGTTTCCCTACTTTGGAGCCAATCATGGTTAGGATTTTTGCACCTTGAGTCTTGGGATGTAGAGTTTTCAGAACAAGAGCAGTGTTTCAGGACAGCGTGACTTGGAATCATCATTGTCTCTTTATTTTGTTTCTTCCTTAGCAGTCATCTTGGTGTGTGTTGCATACACCCTGTGAACGTTTGTTACCGGCATAGTCTTTTTTTCCCACCACGCAGTCTTAGTGGGGGCTTAGTAATCACACCTTGATAGAATTCCCAGGCAGGAGGTACAGCCAAGCACTTTCACAGCTTGTTAGCCAAGCTCCCGGGAGCTTCATTCCGATAATGAAATGACTGTTGGAGGCGCAGTCACTGGAACACGTCAGGCTCTCCCTACACACTCGGCAGGGTCTGTGCTTGCATCAGGCAGACTTGGGAAGCGCCGTGAAAGAGCTCTGGATTTTCAGATAAGTTATTGTTAAAACATTTTGGTCCTCTGTTCGTTCGAGGCTGGGCGTGCTGAGGGACAGGGTTACTGGCAGGTTGTCTGCTCAGTCAGATTTCTGGACAGCAGAAAGTAGGACTTGTAGGCAGTACACAGATTTTTGTTGCTGGGCTCTGCACCCTGCATTCTTTTATGAGATGTTCCAATCATAATTACCATCTTTGCTCTTACAGGAAAATGGCATTTCCAGAAAGAAAGCACGAAATGATGAATATAAGGTATCTTTTGAAGTTTTCATTGCCAGAATCATTTTTTAAATTTTATTGTATGCATGTGTGTGTGTTTGTGTCTGTATGTGCACACGCACGCAGGTGGGTACGTGTAGGGGCCAGAGAGGATGCCAGATCCTGTTCAGCTGGCACTTCCGGTGGCTGTGAGCCATCTGGCTTGGGTGCTCAGAACCCCACTTGGGTGCTCTGGGACAGCAGCAAGACTTTTAACGACAGAGCCATTTTTCCAGTCTCTTGAGTCACTTTCAAACTGTCTGTCAATGACCTTGGTGATAGTTAGTGTTTCTCAACTGCTTCTAATTCTCCCCCTGCAAGACCTTCCTGTAGATCTGCTGTTTTTCTCCTAGCATCTGGGGCAATAGCATCGTTTAACCCTTTTTATTGTGTTGAACTATTCATAACATAAAATTTACTTTTTTATCCTTTTCTAACATGTATGTAAGTGTGCCCTTTCCCACTGAGCCATCTTTCCTGCCCCAGTTTGTTTGCTTTTTAGATCAAAACAGAGACTGTAGCTTCAGAGGCGCTTTACCCTTTTCTAACATGTATGTAAGTGTGCCCTTTCCCACTGAGCCATCTTTTAGAATCAAGGCACAGCAGTTGTTTGGAAGCAGAAGAACAAGTTCCAGCAGCTCTATTTTACCACTTAGGACCAAAGCATTTGATTGGGTCTTTGCTCATCTCTTGTTCCAGGTGACGGTTTCCATGCTACCGTTGGCCTCTGTGGTCTTATTCCAGTAGCTGAGATTATTGTCCCCATCCTTTGAGTCCACCACTTTCCTGCGTAGCTGGTAAATTCCTATAGCGATGGCCTGGCGTCCAGCTTGTTTTGCTAAAACAGCCGTCAGATGAACTGTCCACACTGGAACCCCTTGTAGTGCTCCTCCTTGGGAATTTAGATTCTGGAGCCTTCTCTGTCTCTACTGATCAGAGTCTCTGCTCGATGGGGTTTGGTCAGTCTGTGTCTTAGCAAGCACACTTCCAGGGTGATGAAGAACCCCTGCTCTCCACGGGAGGCAGCACGCGCGCATGCGCGGCTCTGTAGTTCCCAGAGACGTGGTATTTTAGTCTGAAACCCCCTTTCCAAGGGAGAAAGATATATTCCAAGTTCTGAGTGTCATCTCGAAATTTAATGCTTGTAACAAAGATTATATGTTGGGGACTGATTTATATTTACCTATTATCTTATCCCCCTCCCCACAGGGAAAAATTAAAAAAAAAAAGAACGAAAAGCGAAAAGACGGGTTAGATTGATTTTCTGATAAATGCTGGTAGCAATTGTTGCCTTATTACTAAAGCTAATCTTGGGAAAATAAGACTGGTCCTGGCTTTGATCAACTCCAGCCAGAGCACACTGCAGCGGGAGAGAAGGGCGAGGCAGCGTGAGCCCCTGGTCATCAAGTGCAAATGGTGACCCAGAGCTTGGCTTGCAAGCTAAGGTTTCAGGCCGGTTCCTCATCTTTTGCTCTCTGAGCCCGGTTCAGATCTGTGCAAGAGGCTTTGGCGGTGTCGCTGTGCAGCCGTTAACTAGCCTGGTCCCCTCTGTCATCACCTTGTATTCGTCCATCTGTGTTTGTTCTCTTATAGCCAGACTTTCAAAGTTGAATGAATCATGTAAACATCAGCCATATACTTAGGCTTTGCTCTTTCCCGCCTTTTCAGACATGTTTAAACAGGCACAGGGGTCTCTCTCATGAAGGAGCATAGGGGAGGAGACAGAGCAGAGCAGTGTGAGGTGTCCTGCAGGTGTGAGGTGTCCTGCAGGTGTGAGGTCGTCCTGCAGGTGTGAGGTCGTCCTGCAGGTGTGAGGTGTCCTGCTCAGCTTTGTTTACCTCACGCTTACCTTTCAGAAAACCCTTGCCTTCTCTAGAAAATTCTAACAAAAAAGCCGTGGCTGCTAAGTGGCATTCTTTGAGTTAGTAGCACTGGTGTTTCTCCAAGAAAGTCCCAGAATGTGGGCGGGCAATGCTCTAATATTATACTGCTAGGACTTTATATTCAAATTCCCCAGAGAACTTTTAAAAGTTAGCAATTCCCTGGCTTTACCCCAGACCAGTCGAATTGAAAAGGTGGGCAGTGGGGCCCTAAGGAGTCTTTCATGGTTTTGTTTTTGTGGGTTTGTTTGTTAAAGCTCAGCCAGTGATGTATATATGTGTGTGGGGAGGTATATTAAACTTTTGCTTTCCTAATATTCTGTAGTACAAGACTATCTTTTTGTTTGTATCCATTGTAGCTGAATACTTTTAAAAAACACACTCAAAATGAGTGAGGACATGTATAATTCAAGCTCTAATTATTTTTACCCCTTTGTTAATTTTTGAGAGTATAGTTAACATTTCTTCCTCCCTTTTTCTTCCTCCAAACCCTCCCTTAATCCTATTCCACACTCCCACTTCAAAGTTTTGCCTCTTCTTTCATTAATTGCTACTGAATACATCTGTGTATATGTATATCCCTGCATAATTCTAAATATAACCTGTTCCGTCCATCTAAGTATTACATGTGTGTTTGTGTTCAGGGCTGACCATTTGACATTGGACAACCAATTGGTGTGCTCTTCCCTGGGAAGGGACACCTGTCCTGTCCCCAGCTTTTCTCGTTTGCCTGTAGTTCTTTGCGTAGGCCTTGTGGTACCCCCCCCCCCACCTCTTTGCTATATCCATTGGTGTAGCTCTTGTTCAGCTCACATTTGGGTGGTTATATTGGTGAGCCTTTATATGTGTGTAGCTTCTAACATTACTAGGAGACACCATCACACAGCAATCTCCCCGATTCTCTGCTGCTTCCAGTCTTCCTGTTTGCTCATCTGTGGTTGTCCCCAAGCCTTCTGTGTGGGATGTGGGAGTATCTTGTGGATGGACATATTTAGAATGCCCATTTTTTTTTTATTATTAGATTCAGTAGATCTACAGAGTATTGTCAGTTAACTACATGTGTGTCTAAATGACGGCTTGGTCTGGGACTTGGGCGGTGCTTTGACAAGTGGTGTTTTAAACCATTGTTTCCCCAGGAGCCGTGATACATTATTGATGTAAACATAGTATCCTTACCTTTTTGTAAGCCACCTTTGAACAGTAAGACTTTCTCTTTGTGAGGAAGGCTGTGGGAATTGTATTACCTACCACTGACCTAGTTAAGCAGTGAAAAAAGAAGCCATGTTCCTTTGTAAAGTTAAGGAATCTGAAATCACTAGCCTCATTTTAGAAAGGCATGTCTAACTCCTTGTATACTTTCTAACTGCCTATAGAGATAATTGATTTTTATGTTATGATCATAGCATGTATACAAATATCCTTTTAATCATTTTCAACATTTTGACTACTTAACTTTCTGTATGCATTCCTGTAAATCACATAACAATATTTTAACCACATTGCCATGAGTAGAGCGGAAGAGGTGGGTTGTACTATTTTAGCTGGACAATAACTATCAAAACTCATTTTCTGCCGGGTGGTGGTGTATGTCGTTAATCCTCATACTTCAGTGACAGAGGCAGGTAGATCCCTGTCTATTTAAGGCCAGCCTGGATATCAAGTTCTAGGCTAGCCAGAGTTACATGGTAAGTCTCGGCCTCAAATCAGATAAATGAGAGAGAGCTTGTCTCCTGACTCCCAGTGTCATCACTGCTCTGAAAAGTGCTTCCAGATGTTCAGTGCCCTTCTGTGCTGTGCAGCGGTGGCCAGATGTGTGGCACCAGGTTAGGTGGTCTCTCTAACTGTAAGAAGGGGTTTCTAGCATGGGCGGATGGGTGGATGTAGAAGGCAGGCACTGAGCGGTTTTTCTGTGGGATGGGAGCTTGTGCTAGTCTCTCATCAGAGGCTGTGCTGGTTTTCATTTAACATACAAGCATGCAGTCCCCAGGGCCACGTGAAAAGAAAATAAAAGGTGAAGAAATATGTTAATATTCTGTTTCTTTTTTTTTTTTTTCAACAGAATTTGTTTAATATGGTTGTGGAAATACCTCGGTGGACAAATGCCAAAATGGAGGTACAGATATATTCTATTAGCGCAAAATTGAAATGCTAACTTAATTATATGAAAGCATCTTTTCCCGCTTGGTGTATTTGGAGGAGGGTTGAAAGACTTCTCTTTGTAGGAGATAATTTAAAATATTCTTGTGAACCCAGACAGACCTTAATTTTAAGAAGAAAATGGTTTGAACTGCAGATTCGCTTTAAAGAGTGTTTCCCCGTTTTTTAGGCACGCATTCATGTAATTTTCTTTGCCCTTCCTTGACACGATTGTGAATACTTTCAAGTCTCACTCAGACTCCGCTCTGTTTTTAGTTCGCAGACACAAACGAAACACTTTGGCGCTGGTGGCAATTTCAGTTTCTGGGGACTTAGTCCTTTAGAGTTTTATGTTGCCTGGGAACAGTGCCTTCTCCCGAGTTTGTGGATCTTATCTGAGAGCACCTACTTCTGCCCTTGTTAAGTCTTTTTAAAAACTTTATTTTAATCATTTCCATGGAAGACAAAGCTGTCGAGAATCCCTCTTCATGTCCGTGGTTGCTGTCTTCTCCCATCAGATGGGTCCTTTACAGTTTGGAGTGAATTCTCAAGTGGGTGCTTGGTTTCTTTCCTTCACTGTTTAGCTTGTTTATTTTATATCAGATTGGTTTTTGTCCTTTTTCAATACTAATGTGAATATATGTTTGACAGAAAATTGCTCTAAAATGGAGTCACTTGACAAAGATCTGAGCTTGGTTTTTTAAAAAAAATACTGTAAATGAGCAATATATATTTGCAGAGTACAAAAATGATTTATGAATATAATATAAAAATTAAGTTAAGTGAACATATAATCTGAAGTCTCTGGTGAGGCCATATGAAATTTTTACTTCCTTTGCAGTTCTGAAATGTATAATACACTAGTAAGTGTGTTCACCACCTTGCACAGCAGGTCTCAAAATGAAACATAACAAACTATTGTTTAAAACTTGTATACTCGTTGATTTTCATTATTATTTTGTTCTGTTTTTAAATTTTATTTTAATTCTATTTAATTATTAACTATAACATAAAAACATAATCGTGATGCCATGTTATGCTTAAGTAGATGGATATATGTTTGAATCATGTTAAACTCATCTGTATGTAAAAATGCATCATTTCCACAGTGGCCACTGTCCAGGTCCCTTTTACCTTTTGAAACACACGGTGTTGTTGGCAGTTGTCCCCACACTGCAGAGGCACCAGAGCCTCTCGCTCCTCTACCCACAGGCCAAGCTTCTCCATCCTTTCTCGCCTCCTGCTCTCTCGTGCCTTTGGTAGCCACTGTTTGGTTCTCCAGCTCTCAGAGATCAACTGCGGAGCCTGTTTTCTTTGTCCATTCGTCAGTTTGTGAAGCCTGTGTCCATCCCTTGGCTGTTGTGAACAGCGAGGTGCCAAGTTAGCCTACTAACGTCCTCTCCTTTGGCTGTGTATTTGGAACGCTTGCTTGGTCAGTTCTGTTTTCAGTTTCCTAGAGAACTTTGATGCTGTTTTCTAAGATGGCTGTCCTAATTTCTATTCCCTCAGCTGTGTGCAAGACTAGACTCCCTCAACAGTGTACAAAGCTTTCCTCTGTCAACAGTTACAAGGCTTTCCTTCTCTGTTTTTCTACTAAGCACTTGGTATCTGTAGTCTTTCTGGTAATAGTCTCTCTTACTAGAGTGAGGTGAACCCCCACTGTGGTATTTTGTTGTTGTTATTAAGCACTTATGTGTGTGTAAATGGTTAGACAACCCTTGGGAGTTGGTTCTTTCCCTGCACGGTGTGATGTACTTGGTACCCAAGCTTAGGCTTCAGCATCACATGCCTTCGCTGTCTGACCAGTCTTGCTGACCTCCTCATCATTGTTTTGACTAGAATATTCCTGATAGTTATGCTGACTGTGTTTCTTTTTTCTTATTCTCATTGATCATTTGTGTATCTTCTTGATAAATACATCTACTGCCCAATTAATTGTAGTTTTTGTGTTTTTCTGTTTAGCTATTATATTTAGTTTCTTATATATTTTGACTTTTAAACCCTTGTCAGATACACGATTTGAAACACATTTTCTCCCACGATGTATATCGTGTCTTTATTCTGTTGTTTCCCTTGCTCTGCAGAAACCATTTAATTTGATATAATCCCATTTGTCTCCTTTTGCTTATATTGCCTGTGGTTTTGTGGTCAGATCCCAACAGTTGTCCAGTTTGTCCTTTTCTCCTGTTTTTTTTTTTTTTTTTTTTTTTTTTTTTTTTTTTTTTTTTTTTTTTTTTTTTTTTTTTTTTTTTTTTTTTTTTTTTTTGGGTAGCGGTTTTGCAGCTTCTGCCTTATATCTCAGGCATCCATTTTCCTGTGGTTTCCCCACACATATGCTTGTTCTGTTTGCCCAGGACAGTTTCTTAAGGAGAGTGCTCTTTTCCTGTCGTGTGTGACCGGCCCCTCTGCTGAAAATCGCTTGGACTCGGTCCCTCCTGTCTGTGTGTCTGAGCTTGGCTTTTGCAAATTTCCATCTGACTGTGTTACTGTGGCTTTGTAGTGTGGTTGGGAATCAATAGTGTGCTGCTTTTTCTTTTTGTTCATATTTGCTATAGCTGTTTATGATTTGTGTGTGTGTGTGTTTCCATGGAAACCTCAAGGTTTGCTCTTCCTATTTCTGTTCTTTTTAAATGACTCTGGGCCTTCACTGTGGATGGCAGTGACCCAGAATCATGCTCCTTCAAGCCAGTGCTGGATGTCTTTCCCTTTATTTGTGTCTCCTTTGATTTTTTTCCATCATCAACTTACAGTTTTCAGTAGAAACAAATCTTTTTCTTCCTCCATTAAGTTTATTCCCAAGTGCTCTGAGTTATATTGTTTTATTGTAAATAGGATAGTCTCTATTTCTGCTTTGAACAGTTCATTGGTGGTATACAGAAATGCTGTGGGGTTTCTGTATTAGTTTTATATCCTGCAAATTTACTATATTCATTTAGTAATTCTCTCTCTCTCTCTCTCTCTCTCTCTCTCTCTCTCTCTCTCTCTCTCTCTCTCTCTCTGTGTGTGTATGTAAAACCTTCAGTGCTTTCTACATACATATTTGTATTATTTATATTGCCACTAAGCACTGATGACTTTTGTCCTTCTTTCCCTGTTTGGATGCCCTTTTTTGTCCCCCTTGCCTAACTACTCTGGCAAGGACCTCCAACATTATGCTGAATCAAAGTGGCAAGGCCACAGTCCTATCCAAAAAGCTTTCCATCTTGTTTGCATGCGTGCCTGTGAGGGTGTGTGCACACGTGCATTCCTCTGTGTGTGTGTGTCTGTGTGTGTGTCCGGGGTGTCAGAGTGCAGGAGCTACAGAGGACAGAGAGGGTGTTGGGTGTACCGCTCTATCATTTCCCACGTGTGCCCTGAGGCGGTGTCTCCTTTACACTGGGAGTCAGCGAACCCCAGTGGTCTTCCTATCTTCACTGTACCCAGAGCTGGGTTCTCAGTGTTTTTACAGAACTGGGTTATTGCATGGCTTGGTATCTGAACTCTGGTTCATAGAATTGGAGAGCAAGCTCCCTTAACCTGGAGGCCATCTTTCTAGATGTTCACCATCTAGGTAAACACCTTTGAGTTAACTACAATGTCATAAGACTATTGACAGTAAAAGCCCCAAGATTAGCAGCAATGCCAGCAAAAATACTAACTTTTACCCTCCTGTCTTTCCATCCGTCTTACTGTTTTTGTTAGAAACAATGCAGTGTGAAAATAATTTGAGCCTAAATATGTAATCAGGTGTCTTCTTCCCAGACATGATACTTGGTAATTGGTAATAAGAATTGACTTAATTCTCATTAAAGCCTTTGATCATTAAGCTGGGATGTGAGTGTTTGGTTGTGCTATGGTAGATGTAAAATCTGTTCATTGTACACAGCGCTAATCATGTCGCCCCCCCCCCCCTGCCTTCCCTTTTGATCTGCCTAGATTTCCACTGAGGAGCCAATGAATCCCATTAAGCAAGATGTAAAGAGCGGAAAGCTACGCTTTATACCAAATATCTTCCCTCACAAGGGCTATATATGGAACTACGGGGCCTTCCCTCAGGTAACATTCCTGTTACAATGCTCAACTTTTATGTCTTCTAAAGACATCGCGTGGTAAATCCTGTGAACTCCCTGGATTTAAATTAGTTCCTAGAACATACCAGTTTCGAGATTTGTGAATTTAAATCCTTTAATGTGGCATTCAATTGTTTCAGTAAACTTTACTTCAAACCATGTATGTAGTCTTTACTCAGGTTCTTAGAGCCAGGGATGTAGAAGGTTGACAGTTGACCTTTGAGCGCATCTCTCTTGTGGGCTGAGCCATTGCCCGAAAAACCCTCAGCAAATCTTTATCTCACCAACCCTTTCATATGCTTTTATATATGTTTCTATATGACAGGATGTGTTTTATTTTTAATAAATCTAATAGGTAAGTTGAATTACATTGCTTACGGAACTCAATGTTAGAAGTCTGGGATTGTGAAGGGAAAAACAAGGAGGTCAAGGCCTGTGTGATGCCAAGACCTCATTCCTGACGCAGAACCACGCCGCCATTCTTGCCTCTTTGTCTTTACCTCTCAGTTCCCTCATGCTTTCCCTGATTGTTAAGTGAGTAAAACTCAGTATGTCTGACCCAAAGTCTGGGTTTTGGAGTCCTAGAGAAGCATTTTCTTTTCTTTATGATCATAAACCCCACTTAGTCATCAGGTGTGTGGAAATTTAATAGTTGTAATTTTATGTATTAATTTTTAATTATATGAAAATTTACATGAAGGACTGTGTAGGAAAAGGACAGCTGAGAAACACAGATGTCCAGTTAGATAAACCCTCCCATGAGAAGAAAGGAAAGTTGTTCTTTTGGGAGCCAGTTCCCCTTTGACATCACTAGACCGCCCACTGGGGTCACTCTTAGTTAAAGCTGGCCCTCTTGCAATGACAGTTAGAAACCAGAGTGTATGCTCACACCGTCACGGCAATTGTCTTAACTTCTTAGATTCCTACTCAGATGATTGTAGTGGGCTTAACAGGAAAGGTGAGAAACAGTTTTGTCGAGTTTAGGTGAAAGGAGGCCAGAGAAGCTACCAATCAGAGGCAGAAACAGAGGCGGGCTGAGTTGAGCAGTTTGGGAGTAAACTACTCTTCATTTCTTTAGCCACTTCTTAGGGGTGACGCGCTAGGACTCACAGGTGTGAAAAGAGGAGAAGTAGGCGTGACTTCTTCTCGCCCAGCAGAGTGGTGGGTGACTGAGTGGGTGGCCTTGAGAGCCTGGCTGTCACACCAGCAGTGTGACCTTGACCAGGACCCTTTGAGTGTCTGTTGATTCTATTTATTTTATTAAAAATAATAATAAAGCAAAGCTGGGCATGGTAGCCCATACCTGAAATCTCAGCATTTTGGAGGCTGAGGCAGGAGGATTATTGCCAGTTTGAGCCGGCCCAGGTTATATATAGTAAGGCCCCGTCTCAGCCTTACACTCCCGCCCACCCCCGCTAAAATTAGCAAGTGAACCAAAGAGAGATCTGCTAATGAGAAGGGAAGGGGTGTGAGATGATGGCGGAAAATGAAAGAACCTCTGTGGTTTTCTATGTAAGAACAGGTGCATTTTTGTGCCGCTCTGGGTGTGTGTGAGGGCAGTAGCTCTCCCTTGCCCATGCTACCACGTGACAGACAGCGGCTCGTTCTCCCGCTCTCCTGCCTTCAGGGCTGGCTCATCCACACCCCTGCTCACAGGGACAGCTCTACTGTTTTGCCCAGGTGAGGTGTAGGGTCCGCTCTCCTGAGTGTGGCGCAGCTGGTGAAGGGAAACAGCCAATGAGGGGCAGAGCCAACTCTGCAGCCCCATCCTCGCCGTCTGCAGTGGTAACAGGAGCCACAGACACCAACCCGGACTGCAACTGCAGTAGGGTCTTGGCCCTTGGCAGCAACCCAGGACCTGACGACACCATACTGTGGCTGCAGGTTCAGCCTGCTTTTTTATAGAACCCGGGCCTGCCAGCCCAGGGATGGCACAACTCACCGTGGGCTGGGTCCACCAACGTCCATTCATCAGTGATTGAGAAAATGCCTGACAGCTGCATCTCATGGAGGCATTTCCTCAACCGAGGCTCCTTCCTCTCAGCCAATCCAGCACATATGGACATGAAGTTTATTTGGTCACCAATGTTTTATCTTGGTCAAGCAGGAAATTTGTTGAGAACAGTTAGTTACCAAGCCAACTGCTTGATAGGACAATTAAGCAGCAGAATGCTAAGTAGAAATGATATCAATGAGCCTGTGACTCATTGATGAGTCATCAGTATGACATCATCATCTCAGACCTTTAGCGTCTGCGTTCTCCCACACAGGGCTTTTCTCTGACTTTGACTCTGATTTGAATGAAAATCATCTTTCCACTTACATTTAAGTTTGCCCACGTTTAACGGGGTCATTCCAGCAATCCCTTTTTCTGAGAGCATATTTAGAACACTTGCCTAAATAATATTAAGGAATTAGTCTCACTTTAAAGTTCAGCCTTCAGTCTGAACACAATATTGGCATGTTTATTATTTTAAACTTCATTACAAATTTGAGTCATTGGCCACAAGCATTAGATGGTGTTAGTTGTTAGGTTTAGAGCCCGAGAAGAGGCCTGTTTGTTCATCTGTATGGTCTTGGCTCCTACCTGGAAAGGGTACTGTAAGAAAGGAGGTGGTCTAGGGGAGGCTCTGTAGTTAGTTCTCAGTACTGTTAGCTCATCAGTGGGGCTCTTGCCACTGATGTAGCTGCTGAGGACAAAGGCGGCAGACTGTCAGGCAGTTTGATCTGTTTTGATGCAGGTTGGGATGTGGAACTAAGAACCTTAGATGATCAGGAAGAACTTGTCAACACCCGCCCATGGGGACAGCTGTTTTTTCTCATTTTCAGTGATTTTCGAGGAGACCCAAGGACCAGAGTGTGGCGATTAAAAGCATATTGGTTGATACAGATTGTAAAGTAATGATCTCCAATTCTTGTACAAAGCTAGGATTTGTTTTAGGCCATATCAATATTTATTCTGAATTCATATTTGTAGGTTTATAATCATTTCTTGCTAGGTTGTTTGTAGGTCTTGGTTATTCTTTTCTTGGTTCCATACTAAGACTTTGTATCTTTAGATTATCTACTGGATCGGGCAGTGGTTCTCACAGGGGTCACCTAAGGCCATCACAAAACATAGATGTTAACATTATGATTCATAACAATAGCAATATTAAGTTATGAAGTAGCAACAGAACTAATTTTATGATTGGGGATCCCCACAGCATGAGGAATTGCATTAAAGGGTCGCAGCATTAGGAAGGTTGAGAACCATTGTACTAGAGGGACATTTATGAGTCAAATTGTGAGTTATATACCCATCCTGCTTTATTAAATATTCTTCAATTAGTCATATTAGAAGTTATTACAATTTACACTCTTACAAGCATCATATAGGGTTCCAGGTGGCCTGTAGCCTGTCTAGTATTCTGAGTTATCAGATCTGTAAATTCTTAGAGAAATTGTGTTGGAATGTACTTTTAATTTGTGGTTCTCACATCATTAACTTTTCTTAAATGTACAAATCATCTGTATTTATTTTTTCTCCTCAAATTACCTGTTTGTGTATTTAGCCCATTTGTCCCGTTTGCCTTTTTTCTTAGTTGAGTTTGAATGTTCTCTTCTTGATCCTTTTTCATTCCTCTGAGTTTTTTCTTTTCTCTGCCCTGTTATTCACCTAAATTTCCACTAGAGGGCATTCTCAAATTTTCACATAGTTGAAGGTTTCCTCACCTGTTGAAATTACACTGTATTTTCTAGTTAAAAGTGACATTACTAAATATGAGTGAGTACATCCCATGTTCCTCTTTTTGGGTCTGGCTTACCTCACTCAGGATAGTGTTTTCTATTTCCATCCATTTGCCTGCAAACTTCAAGAAGTCCTTGTTTTTTACTGCTGAGTAGTACTCTAATATGTATATATTCCATACTTTCTTCATCCATTCTTCAATTGA
>NW_026067890.1:16035013-16296176 GCF_014885135.2 Alexandromys fortis
TTTTTTTTTTTTTTTTTTTTTTTTTTTTTTTTTTTTTTTTTTTTTTTTGCTGGTACAGAACATCATACAGAAGAAGAAATGGCCTGAAAAGTCACAGTATTGAACAGCTTAAGAATATTTCATTATATTTTTAATTCCTCAGCATTAGAAACTAAATTGCTAGATAACATTGGAAGTGAGGGTGAATTCAGTCAGAAAGATTCACCGAAGGGCTGGCAAGATGGCCCAGTGATTAGGAGCACTATTGCTCTTTCAGAGGACCCAGGTTCACTTCCCAGCGTCCACACAATGGTTCCCAATCATCCATAACTCTAGTTCTAAGGGATCCAGTGCCCTCTTCTGGCTGCCACAGCCACCAGGCACAAGTATGGTGCACATACATATGTGTGCATGAGAACATTCATACACATTAACAAATAAGTCTAAAAAAATAGGAAAAAATTCTCCAGAGTCATGTCACGTGCATGTTATGAGAAGACGCTTTCGCCTCAGTATAAGGGACAAGGGCTGTAGAGATGGCTCGGCTGATACAGGCTCAGCCTACAAACAAGATGGCAATATAAGGAAAGAGTTTCTTAAAATTAATGTTGCTCAGTATGGGCTAAGTTATCCCATGAGTACGAGCTTCCAAGTCACTGGTAGTATGCATGGAGAATGTGAATAAACACTAGACATCAGGACTAGGGCTGGGATGTATCCAAGCATTATCTTATTTGTGGCGTTCCTTATACAGTTGAAGGAACTGAGGTCTGGATGCTCAGTCAAAGTTGTTGTGGCTGAGGCAGGACTGGTATGTAGCTGTCTTCTTTTGGCCAGTGTGACTTCTGGTTCAACTGCATGGAAGAGGAAACTCATGGGTATTTCCAACTTTATGGTCAGAATCGTGGGTTTTAGTTTGAACCCATGTTGGTTCCCCCACACATTGAGACAAATGTTCCTCCATTTATTAGCAGCTCTCTCTTGGTTGGGAGCCTGCCTTATTCATATTGCTCCTGGCCCACAGTGGATGTTCAGTACCCAGCCCTGTGAGTGGATGCAGTATAGATAGGAGAGGAGCAGCATTGATGGGAGGACCCGGGGAGAACGGAGATGCTGCAGGATTGCACGAATGTGCGGTGTGCAGAAATGCACAGCCATTCTGAGAGTAAGGAACAGCAGAGGGGAACTAGGAGACAGAATTTGCTGTGGCCGCTGAAATGCGAGCATCTTAAGTCCTGGCTCACATTATGGAGTCTAACCCTGGCTCTGCTACCCAGAAACTGGGTGAGCTTTGACACTGTAGACCTTTTCAGTTGATTTGTACTATCGTGTGAATAATGATGTACTCCTTACAAGCTCTGTGTGAGTGTGCATGTGCGTGTGTGCACGTGTGTGTCTGTGTGTGTATGTGTTAGAAAGTATCTGTCACCTATGGCCAGTGTATAATAAGGTTAACAATTGTAATGGTTTTTATTCTTGTTTTTTAGTAGTTTTAGTATTGGGCAAACTTGCTGGACCAGATTTTTTTGTTGTTTTTTTGCTTATTTTAAAATAAGGATGGATCAATAGATGTATTATAATTAAGACTAGAAGTCTTAAGTTTTTCTGGGGTTGCCTGTAAATAAGTATGCATTTTTAGTTACCTACACAAAATAGAGAAACTAAACTCGGATGATGTAAATGCCAGGATAATAGCGGTGGCTGAATCTTGAGTTGGCAGTTTCTCATCCCTTCTAATGTCAATTTAAGACAAATCATTGTAGTCAGTTTCTGTAATTTGATTCAGAGTCAAGCAGTTAAGAAGCTCCTAGAGGGAGGCAATGCCTGGGAGAGATTTTTAAATTGATGGCAAATTCCAATTACATTATTCATCGCCAAAACTGTAACATATATTTTGTAGTCAGTGGGTTATCATCTTCCCAGTAGCAGGAAGGGTTGAATTATTTGTGTGATTTTTGTCAGGATCCTGAAATTTAGTGACAAAGGTAGAGAAGTTTTTTAAGGGCAGGAAATGAGACAAAAAATGAGGTTTTCTTCATTGGAGTAAATCATACCTTGTCCTTTGTTTCTTGGGGGAGAGCTCTTTCTAGCCGTGGAGACATTTAACCAATAGGAAGTTCATTTCAGACAGGAAAAGCTAGACCTAGAGGCTGCCACCGTGTCAGACGGAGCAGCGAGGCACTGGAGCCACAGACGAGACAGTTGGTAGTGAGAGAAACAGTGAAACTCTGAGATTTGTGAATGTGAATTCAGCCGCTGACAAAGCTTGGAGGATGAATATTCTGGAAATACCGCCCACTTTCAGATGTGAGGACAGACAAATTAGACAGGAGGAGGAAGCGCTGCAAATCTCTCTTCTTTATTACGGTGCCTGTGGGCGCACAGTGTGCTGCTGTGTTAGCCCAGAGCCTGCGTGACTTTGGGTCATTTTTCCTTCGAATCGTGGCTAGCTATAAAACTTCATGATCATGGGGAAAGATTAGCATGTACCGCAGAGAGTGTTAACCTACATTTCTGCCTCAGTTTTTGATTTTGTTTTTGTTTTGTTTCTTTAGACCTGGGAAGATCCATATCAGAAGGATAAGAACACAAACTGTACTGGAGATAACGACCCCGTGGACGTTTGTGAAATAGGCTCCAAGGTTTGTTCCGTAGACTGCGCTAATCCTCATAGTATTCTGGTTCATTCGCGTCTGACATGAATCTCATTTTGGCCTCCAGTTCTTTGACTCTTCAGAGTCAGAGCGTATCCATCCCTCTGATATTCAGACTTTTCAGAGATCTTTACTTTATCCTAAGTCTGGGCTTGAGGAACCATGGCAGGTGGAATCCAGCCACGGCCTGGTTCTGATTTTCATACACAGTACAGCTGCACTCGTGTGTGCCTTGTGGAAGGCTGCTTTTACCTCACAGCAGCAGAGCTGAGGACTTGTAACAGGGACCGCAAGGCCTAAAATATTTGCCACCTGACCCTCTATTGGAGGTTTGCCAAGCCCAGTCTTTAGGTTTCTTGCCATCGTCTAGACAAAAACTTGAGTACTGATGGGAGCCACCTGCCAGGGCTGGAGGAGGGGCTTCGGTGGTAAAATGCATGGCCTAGAGAGTGTGATAATCTGAGTTTGGATCCCCAGAACCCGGGGGAGGGAGGCCTAGCACAGTGACACACACCTGTAATGCCAGTTCTGGGTAGGCAAAGACAAGCAGATGCCTGGACCTTGCTGGCTAGCTAGCTGGGCCTGTTCAGTGAAGTTCAGGCAGCTGGAAGACCCTGTCCCAAAGAAGAAGAGATTACCCTCTGCCCTCACACACGTGTATACAGGTGTGCACGCACTTGAAACCACGAGACAGAAAACCCTCCTCCTTTTTCTTCTCCTATCTGCTTCCGGGCTGCCAAGTCCTGTGGAGGGAGATAAAGTTCTCCAGCCTGCGGGCTGGTACTGCTCAGTAACTCTTCCGTCTGTTTGTCTGTTCTGTTCCTGTTTTTACTACACTCCTTACTAGCTTGTTGTTCCCTGCTGTTCCTATCTAGAGCTATTTATTTTCCCAGAAAAGCTTTCAGTCTCTGAGGTAAATCTCTCGTAGACCTCAGCAGGGGCGAGCTCCCTCTTCCTTGCCCCAGAACTGTGTAAGGGGTCTGTGCCACCCCCCACAACTGCTCTAGAGGCCACACTTCCTACCTGTGAGGGATATTTTCTTCGCCTTACTCTTTAGTCATTCTCTGTTTTTGTTGATGTCTTACGGCAGGCACCCTCTCCGACCCTCTGCACACGGTACCCATCTCCATCCCCTGCTCCCATCCTTGTCACTCCATCCTGAGGTTGCTTCTTCCCCTCCACCATCATTGCAGTCAACCTGCCATCATGGGGTTCCCGAGGCTGCAGCAGAGGCCTTTGCGTTTCCTTTGGTACCTGTCATTTCCTCTTCCTCATTTGAGGCACAGTCAATTAATTATATCACGCTAGTCGGCTTTCCCGCCCAGCAGTCTGGCTCCCTCCCCATGGTTTCATGTGTTAGTGCTTTTCCTCCTGTATGCTGCTTAGTCCCGGGGAGCAGGAGGATGAGCCCTTGTCAGTTCCTGTGCTCCTGTGCTCTCCTGCCCAGTGAGCCAGTCCCAGGGGTCTCTGGTTTTCTTCTTATAATTGACAACATCAGCTCACCCCCTTGCATTCGGCTCCTATATCTGTACTCAGATCTCTCGGGCTTCTCAAATTTGTGTCCCAAGCTATATTCACTTTTTCCTTTTTGCTAATTCTCAGCTCTCAGTATTTTCCGGGCGGGGTGGGAGGGGGTTATGGGAGAGGAGAGCAACAGAGAGTGCACAGGTCCATACTCCGCCACCGGGAACAGAGGGGTCATCTCGAATGCTAGCTTCTCGTCACCTGTTAATGATGCAATATTGATTTTGTGTCCAAAAGAGCTTTCAAAACTAATTTATTTTCCCTTCTTGCTGCCAGTAGCTTCATCTAGTTCACCGTTAATGTCTCGCTTGACGCATCCCTCCCACTAACCAGTCTCCTCGCTGATTGTCATCCCTGCCAACTCTGTAGCCACGCTCCCTTTGGGACCTGACTCCCTCTCCTGGCCAGTCCTGTGTTCCTCTGACGTAGTTGAAATCAGACCTTAGAAACTTACATTAGCATCTTCAGGTAATAGTTATCTCTATTTTTTATATCTATTGATGGTTTTCTCTTCTTGTTTTTAGTGTTCATCATCATTCTGATTCCCCTCTTCATCCCCTCTTAATATTTCCTGTCATTGGTTGTTTTTTCCCTTCCTGAATTTTTCCTTTGTTTCCCCTTTTTGTCTTCAGCATTCTCCCCTCCCCCACAGTGTCATTTCTCTCTCTCCCCCTCTTGTCCTTTTGCCCCTCATCCTTCCTCGTTTTGGGAGGCGATGAATCCTTACTCTACCTCACAATCCTGATTTTTTTTTACTCAGATTTGTTAGAATTCATGTGTCTGATGTTGTTATACATGTCTTCAACAGAAATATGAACAAATTATAACTTTTTTCAAATTTAAGCTATAATTTTCCGTACTTATTTTTTTTAAAGTTACCTCTAAGAGGAATTAAATGATGTCTGTAAAATTAAATAGGCTGCAAGAAAAGAAAATGAATAAAATATCTGAATGAATCCCTGCTGTGCTTAGAGTCCATGCTAGGCTCTTTGGTTTCCTGCCCATATCTCATTTCATAACAAGTGAAGATGGCTAAGTTAAGTGACTTCCCTTTGCTGGGAAGACTGTGTGTTTAAAACAACTCTCTTATTCTTGGGGTGTATCTTAGAGAGTAGTCAGTTCATATTTAGTGCAAAACATTCAGTCAGGTTTAAACCTGGTATGAGTAAGAAGCTTGAACAAAGGCATCTTCTTTTGACCCATGTCACGTGTCACTGAACATGTACTTAGTGAGGCTGTGGCTGGAAGACCTGTCAGCGCCCTTTGTGCCTGATAAACATCGCGACACTGCCACACTCATTGTAAGCCAAGGATAACTAGGAAAACTCCGTAATACAGAGGGTTCCAATGTGCAGAATTATTTTTAATGTGTAATTGCTGAAGAGCATATTAACTAATTATTGTTATATTTTGCTAGTTTGTTCTAAAATTTGCAATATTGTAGGCCTGACTGCTGTTTAAACGCTAGGCAGAAAATCCACGTATGCTTGACATGGACTCTTCTTGGTTCATGAAAACTTCTACATTTAAGCCTTTAAGTTGCAATAACTTACTCCACGACAGTAGAAAGCCCAATTCACAAGTTAATATGCTTTAAACACCATACTTCCCATTGTTTTCTGTTGTTACCTGGGCATGGTTGAAGTTTGCCTCCCTCAGAACTGAGTCAGCACAGCTGCGTTTATAGGCCCCTCTTACATAGGCTTATTCCAGTCGCCTGAGAACTGAGCACTTGGTAGGTATAGGTTAACAAGTCCACGTAGATCCCAGAGAGGCAAATACTCTCTATAGAAGACCTCTTGGTCTGGAGCTCATGGATCTGTTTTTCCTTGACTCTTCAACAATATGAAGAACTAATAAATCATCTTCACTTTACGATTGAGAAACTAAAACCTAAAGCACAGTGTGAAGTAACTTGCCTAACATCATCTCTCATGATTGTGGATGACAAATTCAACCCAACATTTATGACTGACCATTTATGACCTGTCTTTTGAAATGTCCCCACAACAGCTAGGAAGGCCTCTGTCTGGTAGTCCCTGAAACCTGGGGACAAAAAATTCTCAAGCTCTGGCTTGAGAGACTCAACCTAGTTTACACACCGAGTTGTGTTGCTCCCTCGGAAGTGGTCACATCTCCTGCATTCAGTCATTTCCTTGGAAGGGCGGAGTGGCAGTCCTGCTGGGAAAGTAGAAGTCCTCTGACAGCTAAAGCAGCTGATTCCTGTAGCCAGCATGAGCTATGGCAGAGCTTTCTAAATGAGAAGTAAATACAGTCACTTTTGAAGAAAGGTGTATGTGATTAGTGACCTTAAGTCGGTTGTAAGAGAATCCGTGGTGGGAAGTCTTTGAACACACATAGTTCATGGGTGAAGTAAAGAAACAATGTAAGTTGCTCCTAGGCTGAGGGCCACAGACAATGTTGAACATTTGTGAGTTTCTTAAGTGATTGTGTATTGTTCGTTTGGTGTTTCTGAGAAGATGACACGTCAGTCAGCAGAAATTTGTTGAATTGCTTTAACCTGGAGGGTAGCAGCTTCATCAGGACTTTACCATTTGTTCCTAAGCATCTCACAGTTAGGGGTTTGAGATTTCCTCTGTGTTTTGAAGGTATTACTGCCAAGCAGTCGTTTGAAATAAAGCTCCCTGTCTGTGTTTTTCTGAGATCAAAAGCTGGTACATCTGATGAAACTTGACAGTCGGCCGAACTTGCTTTCTGCTAGCCTCAAAGTGTAAAGAATAGACCCACTGGTTGTTATGTTGTTGGGAAATACGTTTATGAGTAAGAAAACAAAATAGTCTGGAATGGAAGTCCTCAAGAACTTCTCTGCTGCCCACTTCTGCAGCACGGCTGATGTTTGAGATGGCTAAATCTTTGTTAGCGCGATATGCCTCAGGAACATGCCTGCCCTCTTCCATGGAGATGATAGTAAACCAAAAATATCTCGACAGCCAGTGTCTTCTAGAGGTTAGAAGTGCCTTGCTTGAGACCCACTCAGTCAGCGTGTTTGTGAGTTACCCAACACAACTGCATAGTAACTTCAAACTCAAGATCTTTTTTGAAGCCCTTACAATTCCTTTGGTCTTGTGAACCGTGTCTTCCTGAAGTCTTGTCCTCAAGGCTTTGTACTCTAGATGCTGTAATCGCTTCTCCTGACAGTGTCCTAGATCATTCTGCCTGTTTCTGTTCTTCAGATCTTCTCTGTCCACCTCCTCTTTAGAATGGAGGACCACCACCAGTGCGCACTAAAGGACCTGGCCTGTGTTAGCCTTACCCACCAGCTGCAGTCTCTCTATGAAGTGCTTCAGGTTTGAAAGCAAGCACACTCAGAGTTGTAACTATCACTACCCTCTTTCATAAGTATCTATACATCTTCCTTTCAGACTTGGGGATTGAGAACTTAAAAAACAATAGTCTAGACCTGAGGATAAATACCTGAAATACTTGGAAATTTGCAGCTAGGGAAAACTCGTGGTGGGGGTGGGGTGGTAAGAGGCAACATCCAGTCGGCAGGTGAACTGTAGAAGGGAGCATAAGATTGCTCTTGTATCTCCTTCGCAGACTGGGATGCTTTTAGCCCTACAGGCTTCTGAAAAGAGCATCAGTGCTGACCAAACAAGGCAAGGTCAGATCATCGAGGCCTCCAGTTAAGCCCTAGTCCTAGATCCTAGTCCTAGGACCAAGAGCCTCCTGGGCATCCCAAAGCTTTCCACGGGTTTGGTGGACTTGCTTGGGAATCTGACGTTAGAGTGGAAGAAACTCAAGTGTTGTGACTGAAGATGGGCTGCTTCTTATAAAAAAAGGCGGCAAAATCTGAGCTTTTGGTGTTTCCCTTTTCCTTAAGAATAGCAAGAATGGTAGATACATGCTCTTTGTAGAATTAGAGCATTGTACGAAGTAACTTCACCTACCACTTAAATACTTGTCTTTTGGTTAGACTTAAGGGACAAGCTTTTATTTGTTTTCTTACCAGTTTTTTTAATCCTCCCTAACGTTTTTATTTACTATGAATGAGAAGGCGGAAATAAATTATAACTCGTTTAGAAACCCAAAACTTCTTGTTGACGATTGGGGAAAATTATAGGTGAAAACTACAAGACCTCTCCCGTTGTCTCACTGTTGCATCCCATGACTGGAGATTGTCAGAGTAGGATCAAGTCTTGACATGTGACTCTGGAGGCTGTTTCTGGCTTCCACAGGGTTCTGCCTCCAGGGCTGGTGTTTGTGAAGACTGCCGCACACCTGCATCCATCCCATCCCCGTGCATCCGCATCCATCCCATCCCAGTGCATCCGCGTCCATCCCATCCCCGTGCATTTGCATCCACCCCATCCCCGTGCATCCGCATCCATCCCATCCCTGTCCTGTACAATTGCAGGTTGGGCCATGCTGTCAAAATGGTTGAGATGTGAGATGAGATCCGCTGTCTTATCTTGTTTTTCTGTCCTCACCTGCACTAAGTGTCCCAGACAAGGTAGTGAATCTTTGCATACAGAGGTTATCCCCTCCCCTCCCCCTCCCCCTCCCCCATCCCCACCCACTTTCCTCCTTTCCTTCACAGTGCTACACAGTAGCAGGCTTTAGTAGTTAATAGAGAAGCCACAGGAGACCTTAATGTGATTGTGTCTTCTCTCGAGAACAAAGCTCCAGTGCCTTTCACACAGTCACATACCAGTCTGCCATGTGATAATCACTTCACGTCCACTTAGATTAAGATTTGCCATTTTGCACATTTTGAATGAATTTACTTGATTTTATGGTTTAACATCATTTTCTCCAAACACTTTGGGGGCACATAAATGACTTTGTTTTGCATACCTTATTTTCTAAATATAAAGCTGCATTTTGGACCAAGAGGCAATTTGTTTTCTGAAACGCGTTTAGAGTATAAGCTTACAGGGGATTTCATTAGCCTACTAAGCCTGTGACAGTAAAAGAACGTAGAAAGGTTTGAGGCGCTGGCAACCCAAGGCACTGAAATCACTTTCCCAAGCAGTGGAACATTGGTGTCAACTTCTGATATAATGTGTGTATGTACCTGTGTGTAGATGTGTGTGTACAAGGGAGAGGGCATTGCATATATGTAACATGATGTGGGTGCCAGAGGTCAGCCTCTGGTATCATTCCTCCTCAGGTGCCATCTACTGTTTTTGGAGACAGTTTCTCACGGACCTCAGGCTCTTGCTGATTTGGGTTGGAAGTTATCCTAAACTTCCTCTTAAGCATCTTACAGAACCTGTTTTGTCTCTGTCTAACATTAATAACTGTTTCATTGTCACTCGCTGTCCTGCTAAGACAGTCCATTTGACAGTCCTTAGTCATAAAAATGTAACATTGGATGGGGCTGCTCTGAAGTAACCTTTCCTCGAGGACACTTTCAGCTTCTTCTACCCTGTGTGTGTATCCGGGGTAAACTCTTGTCTCCAGTCAATGATGCGGTCTCTGTAGCTGCCTCAACCTCCCTGGTGGGCAATGGTGGTTTTTCTTCTTCTTTTTAAACTGTGTTTTATTTGTTTTTTGTTTACTTTGTGTGTGTGTGTGTGTGTGTGTGTGTGTGTGTGTGTGAAAGAGAGAGTGTGTGTGTGTGCTCATACACATGTGCTCCTGCCATGAACATATGTGGAAGTCCAGGAACACCTGCTGGCCTCCCCTTCTGTGACCTCTGCTCACTGGGCAGAAAGCCCAACCCTCCTGCTTGGGTAACTTCCCTCTTGAGTCATGGTCCTACACTGTCTGTTGTTTAATATAAGGCTTTTTTGTTTGTTTGGTTATTTAACCAGCAATCCTTTTATGGGTGGAAATAGAAATCTTCTCATTCCTAGAAAAGAGAATGCAAGGCAGGCTTTCTGACCATTTTCACATGGTGTGTAGTTACTAACACTGTTACATTTCCGTCATATGAGTGTGCTTTTATGGTTAAATCCTCCTAAGCCTTGCAAATGACCGCATCTTTTCTCTGTGAAGGTTTTATCCCGTGGAGATGTGATTCAGGTGAAGATCCTTGGGACTTTGGCACTTATCGATCAGGGCGCCACAGATTGGAAAATCATTACTATCAATGTGAATGATCCTGAAGCCGAGAAATTTCATGGTAAGTCTGGATCTTTCCAGAAAACAGAAGTAACTCAGCGTGTCATTAGAATTCTTAGAGCCGAAAAGGTAAACAATGTAAAACAAAATTTGTTTATTTAGGTGTTAAGCAACATTTTAAAATTCTTTTTCTATAGACCACAGAGGTCAGTTTACTATATTTTTGTGTGAACTGTGTCATATCGCTAGGAGGAAGAAGGAAAAAGAATATGAGACAGACAAGTGATATTTTATATGGGTACAAAGAGAGTTGTTCTGTGTACTCCTGCCTACTGCTGTCCCCTCCCCTCTCCTTCCTTTTCTTCTGCCTCGTCTTCCCACTTCCTCCTTCTTAGTTCTTTTTACCCATGTTTCTTAGTTCTTTGAGTAGCTGCTTTTGTTCTGTAAGCAGCGTGTTTATACAGCTAGTTCTTAATTTGTATACTTTCTTTATTGACTTGAGTTGGCACTTAGAAAGACAGGGAAGGGACTTCAAAATTTCCTGAGTCTTCTCTATTTCTTTTTTTAATATTTTATGTTTCTACCTCAGTTATCCTAATAATTCTGGGTAACATCACAAGCTTGTGTTCACATTGGAGGAACTCTTTTCCTGGGGAGATGTGAAGAGACATTTGCTCTCTTCTTCCAGGGCAACAACAAACCTAAGAATATCCCACCTGTAAATGGAGGTTTCTCTGTCCCACCTCATCCCACAGCCACTTCTAAATAATCGCTTAGAGGCTTAAAGTTAGTTATAAAATGCTTGACCAAATAGCTCAGGCATACTAATGACTAGCTTTTCCTTCTAAATTAATCCATTTTTATTAATCTATGTTTTGCCACATGTCTCGTGGCTTTACCTGTGCTCTAATACATCTTGTCCCTCTGGCGGCTGGCTGGCATCTCTCAACTATACCCTTCTCTGTATCTCCGTTTGACTTTCCTATATCTGCCTGACTGTAGACCAATTCAGCTTTCATTATCAGCCATTGAGAACAACATATATTCACAGTATACGGAAGGGTTATCTCATATCATCCACCAAAGTTCACCTTGGGGAGCCAGTGAGTTTATTCAGGAAGCCAGTGAGCTTCTTTCGGAGTGTGGGTAAGGGTTGTTTACAGGAGCACAGGTGGCATCAGAGCAGCAGGAAGCCATCTGTATGTTGACGTTCACATAGATGGGATGGGATGCCCTTTAGGTAACCTTCCACAGTCTGTATACTCTAGTCCCTCTTGACCACAAGGGTAACAAGGGCATGATAAGTGCAGTTAAGGCAGAATTATACACAACCCGTGAGTGGCAGGAGAGAGGGACAAATATGTTAAGGGTCCAGTAGCCATCTCTGCAGTCTTCCTTCAGGGAGAGAACATCACCAGGTCCTGGTCCTGAGGATCCCCCACTAGTGCTCCCGACTGCTCTGATGCAGGCAGCTACTGTCATGCTCAGACCTACACGCCATCTAAGATTTGTCACTTGGCTGATTTCAAGCAATGACTCCAGACTGCCCTATGTAGAACTCAGAAATTTTTTTATCTTTCTCACCCACACTTACATCCTAGCTCCTGACAGCCTTCCATTTGTCTGTAGATGTGTACTGTGTGCCTAGCATGTTTCTGGAAGCTTTGTGATAACAGAAAAAAAATAGTCTTTATATTCTTTAAATATTATTTGTTCTTGCTTTTTCTCTTGGTTAAATCTTAAAATTTAATACTAAGTAGAATTTATAATGTTACTGTGTAACACTAACTGATCAGTTAATTGATAAGATTTATGAAGTGATCAGTTCTGCATGGGCTCTTCTCTGAGCCTGATGACAGCATTGTAGACATCTCTCTAGTGTCCTCCTAGACTGTAGTCTTCCATTTTGTTTTTTATTATTTATTTTTTACTTTCATTGTTAGCTACCATGTGTTTTCTAAAATATTCTATAGGAAATTGTGTATGACATAGATTCTCGGAGTCTTACCCACGTCTGAAATGTCTGAAATGCTTTTCTTTTTAGCATGTCTCTAAAACCTGTAGTGCCTTGTTGAGATATAAATTACTGTATGGAGTTGAAATTTCTCAATTTATATCACAAAGGAAGTGGGGCTTTTTTGGTAATTTATAATATTGTCATCAATACTTTTGGCATTTTGTTTTTCTTTTTCCTTTTTATTCTGAATTTCTTTCATGCATACATGATGAAATCCCCTTTCTACCTGTTCTATCCCCTCCAGCTCTCCCTAGATTTCCCCTAGCATGGGCCCCCTCCCAAATTCATGTCCTCTTTTTGTTTTTTCATATACTAGGCCATGAAGTCTAATTGGTGCTATGCTGGTGTGAGTAGGTATGGGGCCATCACTGAAGCCTCAAGGAAGCAGGAATGACTCCCCTCCCCCAGCAGCCCTTCACTGCCCAAAGCTCCTCAGCAAGAGGTGGAGCCTCAGGTGCTCCTTCCAGTGTTTGGCTACCTTAATTAACCTTGCAGGTCTTGTGACAGTAACGACAGCTGTGTAAGTTCACGTGTGTCCTATTCAGAAGACTTTCACAGCACAGTTCCACCTTCTCCAGCTTTTATATTCTTCCTGCTTCTCCTTCCTTGATGTTTCCTGAGACCCGGGAGAGCAGAAGCAGGTGGTCACTGACAGAGATGGTCCATTTAGGGCTGGGCATTCACAGTCACTTACTCATAACCAATTGTGAGTCTCTGCCTGGACTGCTGCCTGCTGTAGAGACTCTTCTGACCACAGTTGAGAGCAGCCCATGCCTCTGTGTGTAGACACAAATATTTAGAAGGCAGTTTGACAACATGGCCATTTAGCAAAAGAACAGTAGCAGCTTCTTCGGGGCCTGTGCCCTCCAAAGTCATGGGCTGCAGACCAGGTTTACTTAATATTTAACTCCTAGTATCCTTCCCCTCTGCTTTCATACCTCATGTGTTTGAGCCTCCCTCCAGTTATAGTCTTTGAGTGGAGAGATAGTGGATTTCCACACTCCTTCTTTAAGCTAACACTTACCCCATTCTTCCTATCTTCCTTGGTCCTCCCTTTCTTAAGCCTTTCTGCCCTTAGTATTCTACATCAGTGCTTTCAATTTACCCATTGCCTACTACTCATCCTTGAGTTATACCCCGCAACACACTCAATGGCCCCTTTCTAGTTTCCTGGCTTCTGCACACAAAACAAAGCCAGGATCTGCACTTGAGAGAGAACATGCAGAGTTTCTGGACTGGTCTGGGTGACGTCGCTAAGTTAGTGTTTTCCAGTTCTACCCATTTACTTGCAGATTTTGTGACCTCACTCTTCTTTACAGCTGAGTAATATTCCGTTGTTATATGTACCACATTTTCCTTATCCATTCGTCTAACAATGGGCATCCGCAAATGTCTGTGCAGTAGGGTATGCAGTCCATTAGGTATGTGCCCGAGTATTATAGCTGGGTCATACTACAGTTCTGTTGCTAATTTTTTGAGAACCCCTAGGCTGATTTCCACACTGGTACACTAGCTTATAGCCTCCAGGAGCTGCTCCTTTGCTGGGGCCACACCAGCATCTGTTACCATTTGTGTTCCTGATGATGCCCTTTGACTCAGTTGAGATCGACTCTTGAAATACTTTTAATTTGCATTTTTTCCCTGGCTAAAGATGTTGAGCACTTTTTAAAGTTGTTTACTAGACAGTGTATTTCTTTTGATAACTTTCTGTTCAGATTAACAGTCCATTTTTTAATTGGATAGTTGGGGTTTTTTAGTTATTTGCATATTCTAGACACTAATCTGTTCTGTTTATTACTATGAAAGGTTGCTCTCCTCCCGTGGGCCGTCTCTTCAGTCTGTTGATAGCCCCTTTGCTGTCTCTGGACAGCAAATGAGATCATCTCGGTTGTTGGTGGCTGGTATTATCTCCTGTGCTACTGGGGTCCTGTTCAGAGCACCCCACCTTTGCCTGGAAGTTAAAGTCTGCTTCCGATTTTTTCCTCTAGTGGTTTCAGAGTTTCTTGCCTTATTGCATTAGTTACTTTTGTTTTGCTAACACGGAGCAACCAAGGCAGCTTACAGAAGGGTTCCTTTTGGTGCCAGGGGGATAAGAATCCATCTTGATGGGGAGATGGGGAGGTGTGGCAGCAGGAGGAGGAAGCTGAGAGCTTCCTCTTCAAATGCAAGCATGAAAGAGAGAACTGGAAATAGCAAGAGGCTTTTAATCTCATAGCCCACCCTAATGACACACTTCCTCCAGCAAGGCCATACCTCCTAAACCTCTCAGATAGTGCTACCAACTGGAGACCGAGTGTTCACATGCCCAAGTGTTCACATGCCCGAGATTATGGAGCCATTTCCCATTCAGACACCACACTTGCCTTTGATCCATTTGGAGCTGAGTGAGAGATGAGGATCTTGTTCCATCTTTCAGTATTTTGAAGTCTTGATTGCCAGCACCATGTGTTAAGGTGCTCTCTTTTCTCTAATGTATGTATGATTTTGACATCTGATTGGAGACTTAATCTGGGTACTCAGTTCTACTTCCTTAATCTGTGGATCTGTGTTTAGTTACTGTAGCCCTGAGATACAGGTTGAAACCAGGTTTGGTGATACTTTCTGTAGGATTCTTTTTGTCCAGAGTTGCCTGACTATCTTTGGTCTTTTGTGAATTCTTGGAACTTTTCATAGTTCAATAAGATTTTTAATAAGAGGAAAGTTTTTTTTTTAATTAGGGAAGGGCACTTTTCTAGAAGTTTCAAAAATATCCTTCATTCTCTCTACCTATCAAGGAAGGCAGGTGCAGTCATTGCAGGTGGTCAGGCTAGATGGTAACTTAAAGGAACGCCATTCCAGACAGAGCTGCCTGAGGATGCGGCTCGCTGCAGTTTCAATGGGCTACATCCAGCTAGGATATCATCACAGCACATGGGATCCTTGGGCAGGTAGAGTTTTGCACCGTCCTATGCTCTTCTCACCCATTTGTCTAATGATGGGTCAGCATTTGTTGTTATGTGTAGCTTCTGTAAGACCAAGGTGAGGTTTCTGCATCCTTTGTTCTAGTGTTTGATAAGTTCATGGGCCAGGTTTCTCTTTTTTGGTGGGGGGAGGGTATCTTCGGAATTTGCTAGTTCTATTTGTAGTTCTTAGACGGACTTCTATTATAATTTGCACAGTGGCTGACACTCCCACCAGCTTGACCTTTCTGTGCCTTGTGCTGTGTAATGGGCAGGCACTGGTGGATTCCCTGTAGGAGGATGATGAAGAATCATTTTCCTTAGCTCTTGCTCTCACAATGGAGCCAAGTGCTGCATTGTAATTTGGGTTCAAAGAGGCATATTGCCCTGTACAACCCAGAGTAATTTAAAGCTACAAACTGACCACAATGTATTTATCTATATATCTCTTACTATATTAATATAGACATGTTTGTGGGCTTTCTAAGGAAATTTTGGAATTATAATGAAATTGCTTCTTTTATTTTGTCCAATGAAAAACATGTGCAGACTTTGGTAGGCTATAGAGGGCCACTTCGTGTTTATAGATTTTAGCTTTGACGTGACTGAACTAGAAGGAGCCATTGGACGAGAGAAGATGTTTCCCTTAGCAAAATCTATTGTTCCTGGCTGGATTAATGTAATGTTAACATTAATAACCAGGTATAGTAGCTTACATCTATAAACCCAAACACTTGAGAGGCTGAAACAAGAACATCACTGTGAGTTCTGGTCAACATGGACTACATAGTGAGAGAGAGCCTGTCTCAAAACATTTAAAAAATTGGCCTTACTGTCAAGTTTCACATTCTGTAGATGTATGGGACAATGTGAAATTTTTGAAGGCTAAATAAAGTTTGAAATAAAATACCCTGTGCTTCCTAATAGAAAATTAGGCCTTTTTTTTTCTTTTGGCTCATTAGTACTTGGGGAGCACTGAGACCATTTAATCAACTGTAATTAGATTCTAGTCCTTAATGCTTTATAATGGTACCCTAATGGCCCGAAAGAGTTAATAAGGCTCCCTGGGCACCTAATTGTACTGGAGATGATTGGGCCATTAGAGATAATAGTGCTGGGTTAAGAAATAACCAAGTTCAGAGCTTCTTAAGAAGCCTGAAGTGCAGGCCTCGTCATTCTTCTCTTGGTTTGATTGTTCATGTGAGGGTCTTAGTGGCCTGGGTAATGGAGGTCTCTGCACTGGGCAGCCCGCACCTTGCTGCTGGTTTTGTCTTTAACCAAACGAATACTGTTATCTTTTGTCCTGTAAGAACTTTTTCCTGATTTTATACTTTTGAAAAATGTAAGCTTAAAAACCAAAACTTAAAATCAGAACAATTATGTTGATTTTTAGTCCATTTTGAATAGGCAATTTACATGAGCTGAGTGATGAGGAACGTATTTTACAATAGGAAGTTGGCACATTTTCAAAAGCCAGCATCAAGATTGTCCTAAAGCTAACAGTTTTGAAGTGTTTCAAATGTGTAGAATTTGGGAATATATTTCGGAAAACATAAACTTCCTAGGCCCTTTTATTGTCTTTCAGGACAAGAGAGAAAATGTGGAAAGTTCATTCGTTTGGCTATAATTTCACTTTCTATGTAAACATCTCTAGTGCCCCTACTATTTAAAAGACAATGAAATTACTATCTGTTTGAATTTTGTCTTCCTAGAGCATAATTTACTATTGTCATTGGAAGACAAAGTAGAAGGAGAGAGGGAGGGGGGAGGACTTAGTATAGCAGTCCTGAGGCAGAACGTCCCTGCTAACTGCATTACCAGAGGCAGTGCTCTGTCTCCTCCCCACAATGTGGAAAGACAGTGATGTGTGCTCCCTGGCTCAGGAAGGGACATCACATCCCTGTTGTGTTTCTAGAGCCCTAGTGTGTGCAGAGCTGAAGCACCATGTGTCTAGGAATAATGCCAAGCACTTCTTTAACACTTTTACAGCTTCAATCAAGGTGTGTGTGTGTGTGTGTCTGTGTGTGTGTGTGTGTGTGTGTGTGTGTGTGCGCGTCTGTGGCATGTCCTCCCAATCCTGTCCTTTTTTTAGATGAGGAAACTGACATGCCAGGGGATGGGAGAATTAGTAGCTTAAACAAAATAAAACTTCAGCCATTCAAATCCAGTCTCCCTCCAAACCCCAGGAACTTCACTGCTGTGTCTCCTTGCTCTGCTAACATGGAGTTGGGCAAGTGTGTTTATAACCTGTGGAGGAAGGGTGGCCATTTTTCCCGGGGCGGTAATGAACTGATGAGAATTAGACCCTGTGCTTTTGATGTCTGTCCTTGTGATTTCACTAACGGTGTAGAGGCTTGAGTGTGGGAGAGGGTGTGGTGCACATCATTAGGAATTAATTACTGGGATTACTCTGTTGCTTCTTTTCTGACCCCTGACCCCTGTAGCTCTTAGGGCTTTAGTCATATTCCTATGATCGGTGATGCGGTAACATGGGGAGGCCTGCATTCTAAAATGTCTCCATTCGCGTGAAAAAGTCCTGTGTGCCGCCCCTCCCCCAAGCCCTAGTGCCTTTCTTCCACGGCCGTGGGTTGACCTCTTACCCAATTCTAAGTTCCTTCCCAGCAGTACCTATCACCTGCCTTCCTTCGAGGCAAACAGCATCATCAGGGTCACTGCTGAAGGGAAGTTTGTTGTAATTATCAGCAGTATATCAATTATCTGCACTGATGATGTTTGCTGTGGGGTTTTCACACCCGAATACATTGCAGAATTATAGCTTCCACTATGGGATCCTGAGCGATTTCTTGGAAACACAGCACACTTTTTAATCCGTCTCAGGGAGACGCTTACATGTACGAATGGCGGGTTCAGGGGCAGTCTCGGCACCATGCCTGCCCGTCCTTGTAGCCACTTCGCAATATGCTTCCAATAAAGTTATATTAGAAAAGCGTTTAAATGTCTTTGCGCAAGGCCCTGGTATGGTTTTCATTTGCGGGGTCATGCAAAGTTTCTTATTAACTAGTAATGAATATTTATATTTCTGGAAAAAATCTATTAACTTTTTGAGATTGTTTTCTAGTATATTTAGATTTATGGAGAGACTTGGGATGGTATTAATTTCTATTTCCATGGGGTAAGTGTATTTTTTAGTGTAGGTTTTGACTTGGCGAGAGGCGAATTTGTGGGGCAGGGTGGAGAATGGAGAATGAGCGGAAGCCCGGTGATGGCACCGCACGTAGCCGTGTGCATTCGATGTAAGTATGTAGAAAGGCCTGGCAACAGAAGCGTCTTCAAAGGTCCTGGGTAAGCAGGGACAGCTAAGGAATCGTTCCTTGAGTAGGAGCCTCTACTTGTGGTGCAGAAGATGCCGTGAGTATTAGGGATTGGCTGGTGTTCCTAGTGAATATTCATGAGCAGCATTAAAAACATATGTTCTCGCCTCCCATGGATTTTGTTTAGAGGGACTGGTTGTACACATGTCTAGCTCAATTTCCTGATGTCTCTCTCTTTCTCTCTTTTTAAATCCTTTTCCTTTGCATAACAGAAGCAAAGAGATGGCATTACACTTACAGCGCTAGGTCTTGTTTAACTATGAAAATTCCTCAGTGGGATACAGACACTCATCTCTGCGTGTTAAGGTTTGGCGTGAATAATCCAGGTAAAAGCAGCATGGCTTCCACTTGGAGCCCCTGGAAGCGCAGGTGGTTCTGAGTTGGCGAGGACGAGCAGTAAGATTGGGTGTTATTCTGTTGCTGTCTCTGTGTGCGTGCCGTCCACTATAGCATAAGCACTAAATTTTTTACATTTTTGAATTGATATATAAGGGGAAGATATGTTTGAAGAAACAAAAATGGACATTTTGACATTTTGAGTGAAATCTGAAAATATCTTCAAAATGGATAATTTTCAACAGAAAAACATTCATTTTATACTTGGATTTTTGACATTATACCTGATTATAGTTCTTTTTGTTTTGTTTTTCAAGTCCGGGTTTCTCTGTAGCTTTGGAGTCTGTCCTGGAACTAGCTCTTGTAGACCAGGCTGGCCTCAAACTCACAGAGATCCGCCTGCCTCTGTCTCCCGAGTGCTGGGATTAAATGCATACACCACCACCACCTGGCTTATAGTTCTTTCTTTAGTGTCGTGTATATATAGTTTATTTTTGTATCTGTGACCTTTGTAAACTTTAGTCACCGACATACAATATTATTGATTTTCTCATTTTGATCTCAGAAGTGTATGGAATCTATTCTTGCCTTTCATCGCCTTGAACGGCCCTGTCTTGCTCTTCTGTTGAAGCAGTGTTAACATTTTTCTTGGCTCAGCATCCTGAAACCAGAATTTGTCTTCTGCATTGTTTATCAGACTGATTTTAGAGAAATCTTAACTTTGAAGGAAGGTAGAAAGCCTCCCCACTCTCTCTTTACAGAAATATCTGAATTCTCTACCTCGGTAAAAGTCACTTGATAACTTTCCACTCTTTCCTGACCTTTACTCTGTGAAGTCCCCACGACACCTGGCGTCTCCCATCTATGCACGCCAGGCTCTTCTATAGCCCGTGACTTAGAAGATGTATCCCCGTGACTGAAATGTTCTTTGTCTACCTGGAAACATCTTATCTTGTAGGCGTCAGTCTAAATAAAGGTCATCTCCCTCCATGTGACTTTAACGCTGTAAGGCAAGCATGGTCTTTCCCCCACAAACTCCATTTTGTTCAATTTAGTGGAACGTTTGATTTTACTTTTGTAAAATTTGGTTCTGTGTCTTCCCACCTTTCGAAATCGGGAACTTTTTGAAGGTTAGGACTGTCATTTGCTTTCTTTGATTACTTGAGACAGGGTCCCCTATATCCCCAGGTGGCCTCAAACTTGCTGTGTAGCTGAGGATGACCTTGAACTTGTGATCCCCTGGCTTCTCCCTCCCAAATGCCAGGATTATGGGAGTTCACTACCATACCCTGTTTATGAAACTCAAGCTTGCTAGTGCATGCTGGGCGAGTAAAAGAATCCGACTAACTGAGCTGCATCCATAGCACCGCATATATTTACATACAGTCGCTGCACATTAAATATGGAGTTGAAGGGGTTCTGACAATGGTATATGTTTGTCCTAATACCCACAAACTCCCCTTTCCCTGTGTATAGCCAGGGAGTCCCTTTTGGGGACTGATATGGACATTGAAGCCTTGATGGGAACTATGTTTTCATTTCCTATGAGGAAATTTGCAGCTAAATAGGACTGTTGGGTCAGTTGTAAATGTAGGACAAGTATTGTAAGTTGTTGTTGAGCTATCTGTCCAGCTATCTGTCCAGCTGTCTTTCCAGCTTTCTGGCCAGTTGTACTGATGCCTTTCCACCAGCATATGAAAGAGCAAGTGTGCTTTTGTTATATGGCTCTAAATATAAGAAAATATCCTTTAAAAACTGGGAGACCTGCTGGATGGTGGGTGGCCCACGCCCAGAGCTACACAGAGAAACCCTGTCTTGATAAACCAATAATAATTATGCATGATGCTGATAATAAATTAGGAGAAATATGTACATATGTAAGGATTATTTTGTATTCACATAGGTTCCATTTCCTTACCCACTCACTCCCTTCTGGAAGGTCCCCAGGTCCAATCCCCATCTGATCTCATTTCCTTCTGTTTCTCGGTGCCCAGCGCTGTTGGTGGTAAATTTTCTTCATCTTAATTTACCTAAATTTACATTTTTGTTTATTTTGCAAGTGTAGTTTCAGTGGATATAATATTAATTTTTAAGTTCCATAAACATGTGCCTTCCTTCCCCCTTCCCCAGCTCTTTGTCTGTTTCTCTCTCTGATGTTTCTAACATGTCAGTAGCCATTTGTATCCTATTTGTATTGTTTTTCTCAGACCGATTTAAAGACTTTCTTCTTGCTTTTGGAGTCCAGCATGTTTTTTCCTATGCTCTGCTACAGTGTCCTTTTGTCTGTGGTTCCCTTGCTTAGGCTGTACTGGACTTGCCGGATCTTGTTGGCTTTGAGAAATTTACACGTTTTTCGCCCATTCTCTTACCTTCCTCCTGAGCCTTGTGACACTTGTACTTTACATCACCTTCTGCCATTTCCCAGACGACAAAAGCCATTTTCATTACATCAACTTTTGTCTCTGCTGTTTCTCAGACCAGGCCATTTCTACTGCTGTGTCCAGCGGGCCCCTGACACTTATTTCCACATTTCTAAGTTTGTCAAGAGCTGGGTTTTTGTTTCGGATCCTCTCTCAACCTGGTTCTTCTTTATTTTTATTGATTTACAGTTCCTTTTCCTCAGCTAAGATTTCTTTGCATTCATACAGTATTATCATATTTCCTGAAGGTCCTTGAACATATTCCTAATAACCACCTAATATTTTAAAACAATATGTAACTAAAGCATAGGGGGTGGATGGGGGTTCTGAGGACCACAGGATCCACTGTGGATGGATTTACTACGGTGTCAGATTATGTGGGTCGTTCTAGGATTAATTTCTGTCTGCTGCTTTTTATTTGATGCAGACTCAGAAATCTTCCAGTGTGTACAGTAGAGCCTGAGTCTCTCTTGTTACAGGCGTGGAGTCACGCCCATCCATTGTTTTGTTTCTGTTAGACTGAGTTCTGGAGGACGCCATGTCTTTGCTACTGTTTGCTTGTTGGTTTGGCTTTCTCTTCTCACACATTGTTTGTCCTCCTCTGAACTCACTGCGGCAATGCCTTCAGACATGCTTGCAGAATCTTCTCAGTTCTCAGTGAGGAGGTTTGTAATTGCTGGTGGTTTAGTTCAAGTACTAGACCTGAGTGAAGGTATTCATCTGCTTTCCTTTGTTCTAAGTGTGTGTTTTAGATGCTTGTTTAGTTCAGATTCATGCAAAGAAAAAGTTATAAGAACTAAATTGGGGCCAGTGAGATGGCTCAGGGTGAAGGTGCTTCCCCAGCAAGCTTGGTGACCTGAATTCAATCCTCGTGGCCCACGTGGAAGGAGAACAATGACTCATGAGCTGTCATCTGCCTTCCATGTATCTGCCACCATGGCGTGTGTGCACACACACAGTTAATGATGAAGTAAGAAATTAATTTATAGTTAGTTGGATCTCCCTTGGTGGTAGAGTACCTGTCTAGCATGTGTACAGGAGGTCCTCGGTTCAGTCTCCAGCACTATTGTTTTAGCTTAAATATTCATTCTGTGTCTATTCTTCAGTGTCAACAAGTAAAACCTTGTTTATAAAAAACATTTTGAATAACTATATGCATGCGTATGTGTGAGTGCCCACATCCCTTTTATATGTGTTATTTTTAGCCTATTTTTAGACCAGTGCCTAACTACATTGATTTCTCAGTAGCATTGTAGACTGAATGAAATAACTGTTAATATTAGTTAAAATGTTTATAATTTCTTTATAAATCATTAATTCATGTTCTTATTTCAAAAGATAAAGTAGAAGTCTATAGATTTTCCTCTGAGTATGGCCGCATTCATAGGTAAAATTTTAGAATGTTGAAGAGATGATAATTCATATTTGGCAACTGACTTTTTCTTGTTTCGAAAAAACTTATTTATCAGTACAGAAGCTGATAAATAATAGCCGCCCCCCAAGAGAAAAGCTCGTTTCTCGTTCTCTGTTGTCTGCAAAGATACAATGGTAGATTTTAATTGAGGTATTTTAGATTTATTTCTTTGTTTTTGTAAAAACATAAATCAAGTTAGGAAAATAAAATGAAGAACTTGGGCTCAGAAGGAATAGCTTTGGCTCTGTCATTGTAGTTGTTATTGTCTTTTCTGCCTTTTAGCTGGTGTCTCGAAACATTCTGCAGGTTTTTTTACTTTATGTAGATTGTATGGACCTTTGGAAATCATTGATTTATAATTTTAGTGTAAAAATCCTACAAGGATGTTACTTATTAAAGTTTTAAATTTGGACATATCTCTGTTATAAAATAATTATAGTTTTAGACTGTAAAAATTATGACATCCTATGAAAACTGTGTTTAAAAACCTGGGGTGAACCAGGCATGCTGGCACAGGCCTTTAACCCCGATACTCAGGAGGCAGAGGCAGACATTAAGTTCAAGGCCAGCCTGGTCTATGTAGTGAATTTCAGGTTAGCTGGGGCTACCTCAAAAAATAAAACAGAAGACAAACAAGCAAAAACCTCTTTAGTAACTCTTGCTTTTCTGTATTTTAGATTATTACTTAATGTTATGGAGTTTTGATATTTTGACTATTCTATTTCCCCCTCCCAGAGAGATCCTCTCCTCTTACCTACTTGTTTGCTCTCTCCTTAACTGTCTATGAGCATGGGAGATCTTTCCATCTTCTGATATCTTCACGTTCTGTCTTAAATGGGTATAGATATTCTTATAAGTCTCTCTCTCTCTCTCTCTCTCTCTCTCTCTCTCTCTCTCTCTCTCTCTCTCTCTCACTATTCCGAACTGTCTAAGAACTCAACATGTAGATCAGGCTGTCCTCCAACTCACAGAGATCCACCTGCCTCTGCCTGTCTCACTACTGCTGGGATTAAATGTGTGTCCACCATACCCCGCCTTTCAAGTATCTTCCTGGGGCTCTAGCTTCATTTTCTCCTTTGTATAGGGTGGTTGTTTCCCCACTGGGCATGTGGAGAGGTTTCCCTCCAACATGTATGCCCTGCCCTGCACCATTTCCATGAGACAGGTATGTGGCTGCCCCTCCCTTCTCACGAGCTCCATGGTTCACTGAGTTCCAGCCACGGACTTCGTTCTTCCCAACCTCAAATATGAAGGCACACTTAGACCTCAAGGCATTTTTCCTTTCTGTCTTCCCCTGAAAATACTAATGGAAGAAATCTGGAGAGTTGTTCCTACAGTTTGTACGAGACTCCTGAAGGGGCTGAAGATGTGACTCAGTGGGTAAGAGCACTGGATGCTCTGCAAGGGGACCATGGTTCAAGTCCCAGCACCCGCATGGCAGATCACAACCAGGGGACCCAAATGCCCTTTTCTTGCCGCCACAGGCACTAGGCATGCATGTAGTGCACGTGTGGGTAAACACTTACACACCTAAAATTAAAATGAAAATGAAAAATGTTTTTTAAAAAGGAGTTCACTGAAGTGCATTCTATGTGAGCTCGACTTCTGTTATGTAAGATGCTTTCCCACTTCACTGGCACAGAAATCTGCCTGCGCTGGAGATGCTTAATTTTTCCTCTAACTCAGCTGTTTTATTACCCAGCCCTAAATTGATGACAGATGTTTTTAGTAACCAGTTTTATTGGATTCTTTCCGAACATTCAAAATTAATTTCACAGCAGCCAACACTTTTGTATTAATAAATTCACCTGCTTACGTGATATTTAGTTACATCCCTAACTGATGCCATTGCAGTTATGCCTTGGGAGTGAGGACACCTGACACTTGGCAAAGATACAGCCCACCGATGGTGGGAGACGTGCGTGCCTCCTTCTAGAGGGTCCACTGCACTCAGCACACACTACACTCAGAATGCCTTACACACTGCAGACCCTTTGTGAATAGTTCAGTAAAGCGATAAGTTGAAGTTCAAATATAAGGACGTAATTGGTACAGAAGAGAAACTGAGATAATATTTAGCTTGATTTTCTAAATAGGTACTTCAGGTTCTCCTCACTTATTGATGGAGTGGTCCATCTCTGCACTAAATGCCTTAATTGTGCATTATAAAGTTCCACATAAAACCCTCAGAGTGAGAGTAAATGGATGCTAGGAAATTGCGACATTTCTTTAAAAATGGCAAAAATGACAAAGGTGCCTGTGGCAGAGAAGTGCTGCGGATGGGACCTTATAGACGAGCGCAGCATCACTGAGTTACGTCCTAGGTGACCACAGGGGACAGCACTATGCTGTGCCGAGTTCTGCTGCAGTGGAAGAAAAGGGATAAACACACCTGTGTTTGTTTTTAACACCTTTGGCTGGACAATGTAACGAAGCAACGAGAAGAAAAACAGGTTAAGGATTAAACATCTCATGGTTTTTATAGTGCAGCTCTGCCATCATTTTAGCCAACGTGGTATGCTCTCTTTGCTATAGTTTCCTTACGTTTAACTCATGTGTATTCTGTAAACCGTGGATCAGTTTATCAATTGTAGGTGCAGTGTTTTATACTTTCAGAAAAGTAGTTCATTAACTTAGATTTCCGGTTGGACATTTACTATTGAGGTTTTTGAAATGTTAGAATTGCATGCCTCTCATTTTGTCTGAGTTTTTCGTTGTTTATAAAAATGCAGCTGTTTTCTCCTGGGATGTAATTAATTGAGAATTGGCAAGGTTAGCTTCTACTAGAGGTTTCTGCTTCTTTTTGGCATTATTAAATGTTTGACATTTTTAATCGCTGGTATCTTAAAGGTCCCCTCCATGAATTCTGAGCAAAGAGCTTCCTAGGCTGAAAAGGGTATTGGATAATTAGTGTCTTTCTTTGAAGTTGGTGAGTCAAATAAAGATAACCAACCAAATGTGTAGTAAGGAGGCTGCTTGTTTGTTCCCGGCTGTTCAGCCCTGAAATAACCACACAGAAACTACATTAATTAAATTATTGCTTGGCCTATTAGCTCTAGCTTCTTATTGGCTAACTCTTACATATTAATTTAACCCATCTTCACTAATCTGTATATCACCTGTGGCTGTGGCTTACCAGGTAAAGTTCCAGCATCTGTCTCCTGTGGGGCTACATGACTTCTCCTGACTCAGCTCTTCTTTCTCCCAGCATTCAGTCCAGCGCCCCCCCCCCAACTCTGCTTCACCCTGCCCTGCTTTGCTATAGGCTCAAAGCAGTTCTTTAATGGTAATCCCAGCATACAGAGGGCAATCCCACATCACAAATATTTTACACAGTGAGGTAAAGACCAATAGATTGTGTAAGGTACAGGGATAGAGTCATCAATCAGATTGAAGTATAAGAAACTATTTTGGAAATTAAAGTACATTTCTAGTTATTGGAGTTTAGTATACTAAAATATTTTCCCAAGTGAATACGGTAACATTAAGTTGGAAAAACCTGGAGTTAAATCAGTTTAAAGGAATGCTTTCTAAGAATAGGAGGATATAAGAAAACGATCAATGGAAAATTCTCCTTAGAAATAACCTCCCAGATAAGCAGAAAAATATGAAAAGAAGTAGAGTTTGAGGAGGAAACAGTGCTGTGTTAGGTGGAGGGTTTATTGGATTCTGGAGTCTGGGGCACTACAAAGGACTCTATAACCCAAACACAGTGTGCATTTCTTAAAGGGTGCACTCTGTCGAATTCCCTGTCTTGAGATCTGCAGTCAGTTACAACTGCTCAGTAAGTATATTTTGACTCTTGTTAATGAAGCAGCTGTAACCTGCTTTCCCTTTCAAGCAAGCCTCTCTTTTTGCCTTTGATTAATTGTAACATTGATGCTTTTTTTTCCCAAAATATTTTGGATAGGTTGTGGCCTTCGATAGCATTTCAGACTTTAAATCAGAAGACTGTTTGACAGCAAACTGAACCTTGCCCTTTCCCTGGGTTCTACCCCACTAAATTCATCTCACTTATATGAAGCCTCCAGCCCTGGAGGGGCAAGTGGGAAAAGCAAGGGAATGATGCTTGTCTGTATGACCCTGGCCTCTCCCTGTCAGTGAGAGGATGGGGGTTTCCACAAGATGTGGAACCAGGTACTTTCTGGACTATCCCGTGTTTACATCTTCACCTGGGTTTTAGTTAGAACTTTCTAATCTTTCAAGTTTGACCAAGTTTGTGTGTTCTTTGCTGTGAGATATTGTACATAGCAGGATGATTCTAAATGTCTCCGTTAGTTACAGTATTTTGACAAGGATTTATTATACTTTTAAATTGTATATTAGAAAGGCTGCTTTCCTGGGAACCTCATTGAACAAGGGATTTATCAATCTCAGTACAGTAGCTTTATTTCCAAGTATATTCTAGCAAGTGTCATCAAAAGCACATCCTGAGAACCGTGACTGAATTAGGATAAGATTTTTTTTCGTGTGTGTGCTATTTAGGTACCGCCCTGTTTAAATCCCCCAACCCATTTTTGTTTTCCTTATTCAGCTTCACTTTTCTTTATGGGACTTTTGACGGTGAACACGTTTGTTTCTTTGCTGTCTGCTTCTTCCTACAGTGTCAGCCATGACAGTTGCAGGCATCTGTTTTCGTCTGCTCATTTTGGTTATCTCACCACTGAATAAAAGATCAAATCAAATCACACAGCCTCTCGGCCAGTGTCAGGGCACTGTTTTCGGGTACCACTGCCATCTGTGTTCATCCTTGTTAGACCAGTGCTTCTAAAATCATGAATCCTGATACTGTGATTTTACTAGTTTAAACCCTTCCATTACCTGTCAGAAGATGCCAGTCCCTGTCATGGTGTGCGCTGCTCGGTGGCCCTTCCTTCTCAGAGTCCACTCTCTCCAAACACACCGGTCCTAGCCTGTTTTAGACCTTGTTTCCTCTGTGCCCTTCTCTCTACTTCTCCTTTCTGGCTGCTGGTGGGACTCCCTCTTTGTGGTGTTTTCTTGCACTCCCTTATCTGATATCACCATCCTCTTCTGTGTGTGATAACCTCAATTTACTTTATCATCATTTACTATCTGTCTTGTTTCCTGTGCTGCGGAGCCCTGTGAACTTCCAGGCAGAAAGAAACCTGAGTCCCGAGGGGACTCAGTAGATGCTTGTGGGATGAAGGAGCGGTGTTTTACATAGGGAAACAGAAGTCCGTGTGTGACGTGAGACGTGTCAAGCTTGGCTAGCACAGTTGGCCATGATCTGAGCTGGAGCTGGTCCCACACTGCCTGCCGTCCTCAGACCACGACTGATGGTATTGCTTAGTATGGTTTTTAACAAAACGTTTCTGTTTCTTCCTTCACAGATATTGATGATGTTAAGAAGTTCAAACCAGGCTACTTGGAAGCCACTCTTAATTGGTTTAGACTTTATAAGGTACCAGACGGAAAACCAGAAAACAAGTTTGGTTTTAATGGAGAATTCAAAAACAAGGTAAAGATGAGGATCTGTATTTGAAAGTGTACCTCTCAGTGTCTGGTGGTATGTTTCATGTAGACAGTCTGATGTGAACATTCATATAGAGAAGGAAGACAAGGCGCTCTGTACTGGCTTCCATATTTAAGGACATTAGTGTTAACAGTTTTCCAAATTATTTAAGTGAATCAACAAGGTCAACCTACATATAGCTCATCCCAGAGAGTAAGGGGATTCTGCAATTAGTTTAAACTTTGCAAATTGTGTATGAAGAAAATTGTTCCATTTCTTGGTTCGGGGAGGCTGCTTCCCCTCCATGTAAATCCTCCCAGGATTCCCTCCTGACTGAATTTTTCCAGACCAAATGAAGTTGCTTAATAATTAAGAGAACTCTTGAATTATCCTACTGATAGAGGATTTTTCCATTAGAGTGCCACAAAGCGTCCATAAAGTGGCTCTAATCTAATATGACACAAATGCAGACATTCAGCCAAGGAGCTGAACTCTAAACTGTGGAATATTTTTTAAAAGCTGTTACCACTAAATAAATTTCACACTCTTAGCCAGGAAACAGAAAGTATGTTCTACAACTGAAACAAAGCTCAAAACTGACAGCAAGTATTTCTCTGCAAGAATTGATTGCTAGACTCGCGGTTTTCTTGAAAGGCTCGTTAAAGGAATTCTTGATGTCACAAGGCCTATGTTAAAAGATTTAAAGTATTTTAAGTTTGTCTTAGAAATGGAATGTTGGATGTTTTTGAAATAAATTATTATCTTTTCTTTCAAAATATATTTTATATTTCATCATTTGAAATTCTAAAAATCTCTCTCTCTCACACACACACGCACACACACACACACACACACACACACACACATTTCTTTATTGCCTCAAAGGCAGCCTGGCAAGTTTTGAATTCACAGTGTCAGAGGTCTACTGTGTTCTGGTGACTTTTGACATTTTCTTCTATGTGATTACTGGGTCATTCTTGTAACATTTCCAAAAATAATCATTTTATGCATTGGTTTTTGCCATTGCCTTTAAAATGCAGAGCCTAGCTCGAGAACACTTAGCTGTGCCTCTTTCTGTGGCTGAGAGTGGCTCTTGTTTTTTGTTTTAGAGTTTCCCTGCCCATTTCATTAAGCAGGCACTCGAATTTATTACAAAGAGAATTACCTGAGTAATTTTATCTAAAAATCCTCCCATGTATTATTCACAGAATAATTTCCATTTTTATCCTCTGTCACAGTAGTGTCCCCAATACCACCTCATTGAGAACGGAGCCATTCTCTTTGCTCAGCCCTCTGTAGTCCTGAGAGAACTATTATTTCACAAGTTAAATTTTCCATTACACTTCTACCTCAGAGCCCAAGAGTCTTTATTTCTTCAGTATGATAATAACTAATTGTAATTGAGGAGAATAAGCTAGTAAGAATTAGCTAGTAAATAAGGATCTCCTTAAAGAGAGGGGAAAAAAAAACTTAGTTACTGCTTTTGCAGGGGAGTCTGGTTTTGCTTCCAGCATCCACACGGTGGTTCACATCTACCTGTAGCTCCCTTCCAGGGCATCTCATTACCTCTCTGACCTCCAGCGCTCATGCACACATGTGATGCACATACATTTACACACGCACACACATACACATAAAACATATGATGCACATACATTTACATACACACACATACACATAAAACATGATGCACATACATTTACACACGCACACACATACACATAAACTAATCTGAAAAAAGAAGTGAAAATCATTTTCTCCTTTGAAGACTAAAAATGATTTTTGTTAGGTAGTGTCTCTAGATGCATACCTAGCCGCATGTTTATTCCTGATTATGTAGTTTTAGGTGTTTTATGAATTACTACCAAGGAAAAGTTGGGCCGTCCTAAGATGTATTGCTTCCAGACAGCGCGTGTCCAAACTTACAGTTAGACTGTGTGCCCTCGTG
This sequence comes from Alexandromys fortis, assembly GCF_014885135.2. NCBI lineage: Eukaryota > Metazoa > Chordata > Mammalia > Rodentia > Cricetidae > Alexandromys > Alexandromys fortis. The sequence goes on from NW_026067890.1 coordinate 16,065,080, forward strand.
GCAAAGATGAAATGAATATATGCTTGCTTCCTCGAGTTGTGGACCAGGCTACGCACTTTCCTGTGCAGGATTTTCTTTGTTCATCCATTAGCTCTGTAGTTTAGATCTGAAATGGGCAGACTGTGTCTGTACAGGGCAAATAGTAAATGTTTAGGGCCTTATGACACAGCGTGTGGTTCCCAAATACCTTCTCAACGCTGCCATTCCATTAAAGCATCCACGGGCCAAAGACAGGTGGCAGCCTGTATTTGACCCACAGACTTTCGTTTGCCTGTCCCTTATATAGATTGCTTCCCCCCCAAACCCCATTATATGCTCTTCCTCATAGGAGGAAGTTGAGGCTCGGGGGAGTTAAGCGCCTACATCACAGTAACTAAGGAAGCTTTTCTGCTCAGGTTTGCCCCATTCTAGAGCTCAAGCTCTTAACAGTCACTGGTTCTGTGTGGGTGGAACACTGCTTTGGGTGGGAGCTATGTTGCAACTATCTCTGTCTGTTTTTGTTTGGAATTAGGCTTTCGCTATTGAAGTTGTTAACAACGCACATGAATGTTGGAAAGCAATGCTCATGGAGAAATGTGACCACGGAGCTATCAGCTGGTAAGAGCCTCCCTTCTGCAGATACAATGTTAATTGTTATCCGTTTATTGTTATCCGTTTCTACTCGGCATCCACATAACAGTGCTCAAACCCCAGAGATTCAAAAAAGCATGTCGTTTTTTTGGTTTTTCAAGGCAAGGTTTCTCTGTGTAGCTCTGGCTGTTCTGGAACTCACTCTGTAGTACAAGCTGGCCTTGAACTCACAGAGTTCTGGGATTAAAGGCGCGTGACACCATCGCCTAGTTTATGGAGCATGTATTTAGTGGCCATTGCTGAGTGCTGTCTGTCAGTATACAGCTAGGAATCCAAAGTGGTTCATTTTTTTCCAAATGATTTTTATTTCAATAAGGTATTCTGACATGTCAACAAATGCTTAATGCAGTCCACTGTGATGGGTGCAAAGACAGCGTAAGAACAGCAGTTCCCGAGATGTAAGAATGTGGTTATTTTGTTTACTTAAAATCTACCACATCATTTCTTATAAACAGTAAAAGCCATTGTTGTTCCCCTTGCCTGTATTTTTCTGCGTGCATCTGTCTGGCACAGATGTAGCAGTCAGAGGACAACTCGCCAGCATCATTGTTCTCTTTCCGCCTTGTAGATTCAGGGGATGGAACTCAGGTCATCTTCATGTCCAACATGACCTGGACCATTAAATGATTAAGAGGAATCAAACAGTAGCAACATGCATACATTCCGTTTTAATTTGAAACATCTAAATATGTGCTTATTTACCGAGCCTTGGCTATAGGGTTAAGACCTTTTCTGCATAGATTCCACGTGCATTTCCCCCTAACTCTACTAGCATTGTGTGAAATATAAAATAAAGATCTTGAAATCTGAATCCTCCCGCCTCTAGTTCTCGAGTACTGCACAGAATGACCTTTCAGAGAGTGTAAATGTGACTGTCATATGGATGCCTTCTCTTGGCTCCCTTCAGTTCTGGGGCTTAACCCAGCTCTTCAACACCAGGAAGCCTGCTTCTCCAGCCTCATGATCTGTCTCCCACTGCCAGCTATCTACCTGTTGTCAATGTCTCCATTTCAGAAGCATCTTAGGCATCACCTCTGGGCTTCACATCCTCTGGGCTCTCGCCCACTGCTCTGTCTTCCCTGGTGGGCAGCTAGAGGGTCAGTTGCCAGGCTGTATACTGAATCTGCGCTTTAGCGTATAATCGCAGGACTCAGCACAGAAGGTGGTCTTGACCAATTAAATAGATTTTCAGTTATTCCAAATTATTTATGGCTTGATGTTGTTATGGTTGATTTTCAACTTCCTGAAGGAAGGTGCATCAAATTCATTGGAAATCGTTTTGTAGTACCAATGAAAGAAATGGTTTGGTGGACAGCAATGCTTCCTTTGGAAGCCTGGTGACCTGATCTCAATCCCCAGGGCCCACATGAAATAGAGGAGAGAATCAACTGCACAGAGTTGCCCACTGACCTCCGCACATGCACTGTGGCATGCATGCACCGCTCCACCTGGCATCCATGCACAGGAGTAAGGGCACATGTGGTTGCATGCACACACACAAACATATATGTCTGTTTTTTAAATGATGTGATTTATTAAAATATACTAGTCAATAGTACCAGTTCTATTTAGTTCTGCACACATTTGCCCCAGTGCCATTTTCTTTGCAAACTCTAGAGCCTCACGCTTTTGTGTTATCTCCTCTTTATTCTTGGTTGTGTTGCTTTAAAGTGAAAAGCCTTGACAGTGTGTACCCTGGACAATGACTCTGATCATGACCGTGAGCCTTTGCTGGACTCGGGACTGACTTGAAGAAACTAATTTTCCTTGCACTAAAATTCCAGACTCTTGACTTTATAAATTTTCTTTTGTCTCTATTATTTTCAGGTGATCATTTCTATTTTATTTAATCAATTGTTTTATACTGTTAATCTATTTTTAATATGGCTTTTTAATTTCTAAGTATAGTTTTTGTCATGTACAGCATTTTTATATTGGTGATTTTTTTAAAAGTCCACTGCCATGTTTTTGTGGCTTGGTCAGTGAGATTGTGCATGTACCATCTGACATTTATAAATTGTCTTTGTTTAGTTTTGTGGTGCTAGGACATTTAGAAATTTAGGACAAAATATTTAGTGTCTCAAAATTAAAAAGAGAAAGAAAGCACATTCTTGAGTGCTATTTTTAGTCACTTTTTTTTTTTTTTTTTTTTTGCAGTAGGTACCTGTACCCTAGTTTGCTGTTCAGTGATTATCAGCTTTTCCACAGGGCATTGCCAGACTTAAAAAGACTGAGGGATTTCAAGTTATGTGAGGACTCACTGGCTCAGTGTTTATTCCCAGCATCTGGACAAGCACTGGACACAGTAAACTATTGAACTTAAAAATAGATCTACATCAATGCTGTATAACCTTTTCCTTTCTTTTCTCATTGCCCACGTTGTCCTAGGCAGACCTTGAAATTGCCTTCCTTCCTCAGTTTCCCCAGTAGATGGAATTACAGCCCTGCTAAACCACCAGGTCCAGCTAAACAAGCATGGGACCGTTCAGTAACACATGTTATACATTCAAGGATTCCCACATACTTCATAAAATCCTGGTAGAGGAAAAATATTCACACACACACACACATACACACACAATGTTCTTATACTCTAGATCAGTGGTTCTCAACTTGTGGGTTATGACCCCTGGAGGGGGTCAATGACCCTTTCACAGGGGTCACCTAAGACCATTGGAAAACACAGACATTTACATTATAGTTCTTAAAAGTAGCAAAATTACAGTTATGAAGTAGCAATGAAAATAATTTTCTGGTTGGGGGTCAGCACAGCCTGAGGCACTGTGTTAAAGAGTACCTGCATCAGGACGGTTAAGAACCCCTGTGCCAGATGCCTGCTTTATTGACTAAAATGCATACTAAAAAAGCAGCAGAACCGGTAGGCTTCTAGCAGCTACTTGTCAAAATATTTAACTGGAAATTTATAAAAATATTCAGTGTTTTAAAATGTTCAAATGCTGGCTTAAATGTTGTTCTTTTCTAATGTTCCCATTTTTTGTTATAGGGATGGAGGGTTACTTTACAAATGGGAGTATCAGATTCAACAGATTAAAAATGCATGCAGTTCATTTTGAATTTTAGAACTGGTTTTAAAAATAATGTATGCTCATTTTTATTTTTGAAAATAAACTAAAGTCCTGTGAAGTTCAAATGTAGTTGTATATTTTGCATTTTGTCTGGCAGTCCTACTTAGGGAAGCCGGTCTGCCTGCCCTCACTTCCTTTTGCCCTGCAGTTGCAAGGAAGGCGTTTGACTTTGTCATAGTAAACAATTTTGTAGACTGGATTTAGACCACACCTTGCTTTCTTTGGACAGCTAGCACTTAAGACCTTGCAGGATCTAATTTTTTTTTGTCTGCTGTCTTTTGTTTTATTTTAATTTTAATTCTTTTTATGTGTATGTATGCTTTGACTCCATGTTTATCTCTGTACCATATGCGTGCATTGCCCATGGAGGCCAGCAGAGGGCATTGGATCCCCCAAACTGGAGTTCAGTGGTTTTAAGCCTCATGGTAGGTGCTGTGAATCAAATCCTGGTCCTCTAGAAGAGCAGCCAGTGCTCTTAGCCACTAAGCCATCTCTTCAGCCCTCTTATTAATATTTTTACGATTGTTAGAGAAACAGCTGACCTCAGACTACTTTCAATTTCCCACCTATTCAAACATGAGTTATGAAGAAGAAAATATAAAGAAGTTATGTCTTAAAATACAGCTGCCACTCATCACTAAGTCTTTTCACACAGAACTGTGTGTGATGTGCACACCTATAATCCCGGAGTGGAAAAGGCTGAGGAAGGGGGATTGCAAGTTGTGTCCCAACATGGGGCACATAGCAAGAGACTACCTCAGAAACAAAAATCAGATTTGGACCAGCGCAGTGGCTGAGCAGGTAAAGGCACTTGCCATCAGACCTAATGGCCTGAGTTCAGTCTCTGGGACCCATATGGTAAAATGGAGAGGAGCGACTCCTGGAAATCTCCTCTAATTTTTCACAGACATGCTGCGGCAAGTGTACACAAACATAAGTGAATAAATAAATAGACACATAAGTCAATACCTAAGCAAATAATGTCATTCAAAAACTTATAGACATTTTAAAAATTAAATGTCGTTCATGGCAAAATGAAAGTAAGTCCCACAACAAGTTAGGATGGTAACCAGAATGAAAACCTGCTGTAAACAATATTGCAAGTTACCGACAGGTTGAGCGTGTAAAATAAACACACAGATAGACAGATCTCCTTACCACAGATTCCCAACATATTTCACGAAGAAATTGTGCAGATAAATTTGATAATGTATATCTGTCAGGACTGTTTGAGAGAAAATAGGTGATTGTGTTTGCCCCATTCTCCTCTTGGGGACAGCCATCGCTAGTCACTTTTCCCTTTGACTGAAAAAATTTAGTTGCTCTTAGCTCCGTACTCTACTGGTGCTTCCTACACCCATTTTGAGCTACCCACTTTTCTGTGACGTTATCAGGAATTGGCCTCACTCTATAAGAGCAATGATGGTCTCTACTGTCATCTGAAAGGGCGGTGGCAGCATGCTGTGGGGTCTATCAAACAAAGAAGGACACAAGTTTCCAAGCCCTCATTGATTGGAGAACAAGCCTTTCTGGGCTGTCCCACTTCTAAGAAAAGTTATCATGTTGTCTTCCAGTTCCAGTGCTTCTTCCACAGAGGAGCATGTCTCCAGGTAGTCTCATTCTGTGTGCTGGATTTGACTCCTAATAAAGGTTTAGTATAGTTGTGAGGTTTGTGTATACAACAGGAAATGGTTTTGATAGTATATCATTTTAGCTGGTTTTAATTGTGGGGAGTGCAGTGTTGTCTATTACTCCATACCTGTATGTACTGTAACTTTAGGTGTTCCGATTTGTTCTGTTCTTCGTTCGTTGGCTGACATACAGCCAGTGTGGACAGTTTGCGGTTGGTTTTCTTTTGGCAATTGCTTCATTTTGGGCTGTGTTAACTAACATTCTCTTTTCTCCTGCAGCACAAATGTGGATGTGTGTGATAGCCCTTTCCGTCGCTCGCCAGAGGAAGCAAGATCATTAATTGAATCGGTAAGGAGTCAGTGTCCGAAGCATCCTTTAATCATGCGGATCTCATGAGGACGCTGACAGTGGTTCTCAAATATCTAGCAAGGAAACATGTCAAGACCTTTGGGAAGCATAAAATGAAATAATGGTATTGAAGTTAGCGGTTTTTTTTTTTTAAGCTGAGCAATTTAAGTCAGGGGCTATTAAAACCTTCTAGTTTATTTCTTAAATTTGGTGTTCAGATTGTCCTCCTGTTCCCAGTCCTCTGCCATCTGTCTATATTTGTTCTATGTGTTCTTCTCTCCCAGTAGCTCGTCCCTCATGTTATCTTCATAGAGCAGGTACATTTTGGCTCAAGAGGTTGAAGTACCTGAGCCTTCCTTGTCATTTCCATGTAGATCACCTACCTCACAAGATTTTCTTTAAGAGGAGCTCTCTGCCTTATTGATCATGCTGCCTGTAGGCAACTGTATTTATTGTGTATTAATATAACTGTATATTAATCCTTAATTACGAAAGTTAAAATTTGTATAATTAGGTATATAAAGTGTATTTAACAGAGATCTCAGGCTTTAAAATCCTCCTTATAAATTAAGGGCTTTCAACTTAATTTGAAGCCCTTATTCAAATTAAGTAGAAACTAGTAAATTTAGGCCTTTATGAACAACTAAAATTATGGCGGCTTTTAATTTGTTGGGTTTTCCCACCGCTAATTTATCAGTTATTCAGTTATTGCCTGCTCTGCCATAATTTTTCAGTGCTGGAGTGCATACTAAAAAAGATACAAAAATGTATGTCCTTTTGAAAGTTACATTTTAGTTGGGAAGATAAATAATAAATGTCGAAGTGAAGTAGACTTTGAGTAGATAATCAATACTGTGATGAAGAGTGAGCGGGAGGAGCGGATACAGCTGCAGGAGGGTGCAGATTGCAGTCCTTAAGCAGTGGTCCTGGTCAGCCCCACAGGGGAGGGGTGTGAGCACAGGACTGTGGAAGGCAAAGGAAGGCGAAGGGGCGAGAACTGCACAGCTGAAGGGAGAGCCTTCCAGGCCCAAGGCAGGAGGATGCCGTGTCCAGCCAGGGACCCTGAGGATTGCTGGGAATGTGGGACTAACTCAAGCCACATACTGAGTTCCAAGGCAGCCTGGGCTAGGGAGTGAAACCGTGTCTCACAAAACCAATGAATAACAAGATACAGTGCAGTTTTGTAGCTAGCAGATTGCCAATAGTTTAAAAATTCTGATAATACTCAAAGTTTTCAAGCCCCATATTCGATGATTAGCTTGGCAATATAAATTGTTATGATTACTTCCAAGAATGCTAAGTAACTCCTACGGAGGGAACGTTGGGAACTGGATATCAGTTGATGAAGTCAGGGAGTAAGCTGTGCTTGGGCATCAGTGTGCTTCTCGTGTTTGTCAATCCGGACAGACAGGTGCGCAGTTGGGTGGGCGAGGAGGGTAGCAGGCAGTCATTGCCAGTAGTGGCGAGGTATCTGCTGCTTTGTGTGAGGGTAGCAGGCAGTTATTGCCAGCAGTGGCGAGGTATCTGCTGCTTTGTGTGCGGCCGCTGCTGTCGCTCTCAATTTGAATATCATTCTCTTCACTAATGTGAGAAAGGTGTTTCTCACCCATGACAAAACTCTGCCATTACCTGACTTCCCGTAGTGGTGGTTCTCTTCTAAGTAGGGGCTAATGTGTTCTGAATATATTCAACCAGGCAAGAAATAGGTCCTAACAATGAAAAAAAGAAAATAAATGACATTCTTGAGATTATTTTTTAAAGTAATGTCATGATACATGTTTTAAGAGAACTTGATTGCTTGTTTTTTTTTTTTTTTGGTTTTTAGGTTAACATATTGCTCAATTATTTTGTTTTGTGTGTGCGTGCGTGTGTGTGTGTGTATGCACTGTTCATTTTCTTTCTCTGAAATATTTGGCAGTGCCAGTTAAAAGCAGATGTTAATTTTAAACAGGAAATTTGACCAGTGAATTTTCCAAAGAACTTTGTGAAATGTATTGTAAACTTAAAAAGATAGAACAGTGCCCTAATGGGGAAGGTTGTAATCTGTGTAGGTAAATACTGCCAGCAAGTCTTGAGTGCTTCATCTGAGCAGATGTGAGCCCATTGCCATTACTATTCCACCTGCCACCCCCAAGAGCAGCCCAGTGAAGCGTGTTTTGTGTGAGGGAAGAAGCTGTAGTAAGTAGAAGAATAATCCTCTGCCTGCTCCTCCTATTCCACATACTTCAAGGAAAAATAACCAAACCATTTATGATCTGGGGGAGAGGACTAGGGCTCTTCAGAGGAGCAAAACCAGTGGGATACGTCTACGTTCATGCTACCCTTTGCCTGTGACAGGCCATGAACATGTTTATGGTTTCATAATTGCATCTTAGAGCTCAGAAATGTGAGGTTGGCTTAAGCAAAGCTATTGCTCTACCAGGCATTCAAAAGTGTCACACATATAGTTATATCAGTACATTGTACTTGACAGTGATGATAATTAACTACGTCACTACTGCTTCATATAGTGCTACATCATATGTGTGCTTTTTAGCGTTGTAGAATATGCTCTTATTTATTTTAAGAGTTCCCTGTAAACAGTGCACTGTGTTACACTGGCCACAGCCTCACACACCCTGATGGTTAATCTTTTACTTATATCATTTCTCTTGAACTTGTTTTGCTCTCTCGCTTTATCATGGCCCCTAATGAGATCAGGTCTACTGCTAATGTTGCCACTGAGAAGCCATATCTAGTGATTGACTGGAAGTGAAGTACAAAGTGGTTAAAGTTACCAGGTTGAAAATCAGTGGTTTCTTACCAGCCACACCTGCCCCGTTCTACTGTAGCTACAGTTCTGACGGACAGGGACAAAGTGACTGGAGCTGCTTTCTCAGCACTTACCATTCCCTACACATCCTGGACCTGGCAGCCCAGCCTCCCAGGCATCTGGCTCAAGAGTAGGGAATTTTATCCATAGTAAAGATTTTCTGTGGCAAGTGGTTTTCTTCTGCCTTCACTTGCCCATCATTTCTACAGATTCTCCAGTGGCCCCACATCAGTACTTCCAGGCTCCCCACTTCCACATTTGTATAAAGAACAACTCTGGAACTGTTTAAACCACCGGACCTGACTGCCACTAATGTCTTCAAGTCCAAGTCCGGCCCCTCCTTTCAACGTCACAAGCTTGGCTTTGGCTGTCGTCATTGCAGCGCATACAGGGATATACTTCTCTGTCTGATTCTGGCACTCCGAACCCCCTTCATATTCACTACAGGACATTCTCAAATCCTCAGTATCTTATTGCTACCAACAAACTAGTGTCGTAGGCCACAGGCTGAAACCCTTGCGAGCCGCAGAATAACACCATCACGTGAGTAGGCACATGCTGTAGCGTACTCTTGCCCAGGCGAGGAGGCCTGGCAAGCCAGGTAGAGGGTACATCGCCTCCCAGGGTGCCCCTGCAAAGCTGTGTGCTGAAGTGGAGCAGGGCTGGAGAGGGGATGGCACAGCTGCCAAGACTGCCCTTACAGTAAGTGATCCTCTCCCTTACGTTCATTAGTGATATTCATCCCAACATCAAAGTGCTGTTTCTGCCTCCAGACCCCATCCAACAGACCAGGGAATTCTAGCCACTTTTAAGGCTTGCTGCCTGAAGAAGACCTTTGGTCTGGCCGCTGCTTTAACCAAAGATCATCAAACACTGCTGGAATTCTAGAAGGGTCAAGAGCTTTGCTTGGGTAGTGGCATCGCAGAGATGGTGAACATGTTGAGTGTGGGTGAGGGCGGCAGCACACACCGCTTAGCCGTGGTTCCTGTGTGCTCCTGTCTGAGTGTGGCTCAAAAGGAAATGTCTTCACACCCTCAGCCAAGGGTGCTCAGTTGGCCACCTGGGCCACTGATGGAAAATATTTCTGAGCATGCCTTCTTTTATCTAACATTAGGAAGAATGAACAGCCCAACAAAGCAGAAGGAATCTTTACTTTTTTGAAGTTAGAGTTTAGTTATATGTCAGTTTTATTCTCTAATCACATGAAAAATATCTGAGATCACTTTCCATATGTAAATATTAAATATATTAAACTTTTTACTTTTCTTATCCTTTAGGTCCGAGCACCTTCAATGAGTAAAGAAGTCACTAAAGAAGGTACAATATGTTTCCTTTAAAAGTTATTTGTTGTTTTAAGAGAGAATGTGGGAGTTTGCACTTTAGGCGTCAATTTTGTCCTTCCTTCATAGACTCTGGGGTAGAACTGAGGTCGTCAGGCCTGGCAGCAGGTACCCTCACCCTGAGCCATCAACTGGCCTTGTTACAGTTCTTGAGAGCAATGGACAAATCTGTTTATAGTAGTGGAAACCAATAAATAAACAAAATTAGTTTAAGAGTTATGTAAATTAAGTAAGTAGATTTCAGATGGTCGTGAAATTGCTCTGGTAAAATATCATTTGCCCTAACTTCAGGAAATGAGGAGCACATTTGTTGTTTTGAGGCTAGATCGTTCGGTCATGTGGTGATTAAGCAACCTCCATTGGCCTTGGTTAGGCCTCCTTTGCTGCCATAGTGTGCTGCAGTGTGGCTTCCACTTAATGGTTCTCACGCTGCAGCTCTGTGTGTGTATGTGAGTAAAGTAAGAAGAGATTCCAGCCAGTCTGATAAACTGGATGACCCCAGAAATCTAAGTCTAAAAGATATACTTTTATTAACTCTAGGCATCTTATAAGTCATTTATTTTAACTGAAAGCCTTAAAACCAAAATGTATCATAGGGCTAAAACTAAGTTCCATGTCCTTGGTTCTTATTATTTGAAGCCATTTTGAGAAACAAGTAAAAGTGCTCTTCAATAACAATTTCAGAATGTAAGCATATACATATACCATGTCTCTTTCAAAATATGACAAGACTTTTGACCTTTGAATATAAAAAATATTAGGATATTCAACTTAATGAATTTGGAGGGAAAATGAAAACAGTTTACTGCATCCAGCTATGCGATGGCGATTTTTAGGAGGGAGGGTGTCCCTAGACTCAGTCCTATGGGAGAGCAGGTGTGGTTCCCATACCTCTCCTTTTGGATATTTAGTGAACCATCAAATGTTACAACAGACAAGTTTTTCTAAACCTTTCGTATCATTACAGGGCTAACTTCTACACTGTTCATTAGTGACTAAAGTGCTCCCCCAGGGACCCAGAAAATGCCATGCGCAGGCTCTAGAATTTTTGGTGTAGTATTATATGACTGAGAACATAGGAGAACTGAAGACAATGGCTAAGCCTAAATTGGAGGGATGGAATGCTAAGATTATAGAGACTTTAAAAATTCTAGTGCTGATGCCCAATGCTTCCTCCAGATCTAAATTAAACATGTCTTATTCTTCCTTCCTCCCTCTCTTTCCTTCCACCTCCACCTCCCCATGTAAACAGAAGAAAGGTGGCACTTCCTCGACTGATGGGGTCACTGGAGGTTCTGCATCAAGATGTCAACCTCTGAGGACCCCTAAGGCTCCTTTTCCCTTAGTGCTCTTGAGACACAAGCTGATTTCCATTTGATGACTTCCTGTCAAAGCATCATTGTTCTAAAACTTTTGAATAAACTTGTAAATAAACACTGACATTTTGAACTTCTCTCTCTTTTAGATATCTGTTCATACAAGAAAGAAAAGATTAAACTTTGTAGCAGAATCTAAAGGCATTGTTTGACTATTGATTTTATTTGATTTTGTGTCTAATTGGTTAAATGTCAAAATCAAAAATTTAACACATAAAATGTTTTCCAATACTATTACTATTATTTTCATATCGTCTTGTCTCTTTTCAAGTCCATCACTGATGAAGGCTTTTTTTAACCAAGCTCTTCTCTCTTAGCATTTTCTGCAAAAATGTGTTATATGTACAAAAGCTCTTTCCACTAATTTATTGTTTCGGAGGCCCTTACCCCTTCCAGTTTTTTGCTCCATCCCTTTGATTTTTAGTTCTCATCTCCATGGAGATTTCAGATCCATAGAGGAAGAACTCTGCTTAGACATCTCTTTACATGCCTCTCTTGTCCAAACTGCTGGAATTAAGTTCCCCCTTGAAATCAGAATGAGCCCCACTGTATTCACGAATGTCCTCCGTACTCCTTTATACACATACACTGTCCTCACCTCATTCATTGGGCATCCCCACCCCCACCCCAGTCTCTTCGATGGGCCCCTGCCTTGTCCACATTGCTCTAGCTCAGCTTCATGTTTAAGCCTCCTCACCAAGTGATTGTTCTGTCTCTGGCTTTGCTTCAATCTCATTTTCCATATTTCCCAGAAGTTACTTCCTTAGTTTTTCTTAAAATGCTTTCAGTAGCTCTTGTATTCCTGAGAATAAAAATGAAATTCTCATTTTCTCCAAATATTCATCCTCTCTCTCTCCCCTGCCTTGCTACCCACACTCTGCAGACATGCATTTTCACACCCCACAATTGTGTTACCCTCTAGGCGATGCTGGCTGTAGCTTTTTCTCCTTTGCCTTTCTATTGGTCTCATGATCACTGTATTCCCTGATGTGTTTTTGTGGTTGTCCAAACACTGTTTTGCATTACAATACTGTTTTCCATTTACTGAGCTCCTTTTGTGTATCGAAATCATTTTAGAAAGCAACATGCTGCACACACACTATAAAGTGATACTGCTTGCTTGGTATTTGAAGTCCTCAGATATTCTGTAACTTGTCCAACATTACATAGCTAATAAATTTCAGAGCCAGGATTAGAACCATTGACTCTCAAGCTCTACATGATTTTTCCAGCCTGCTATGCATGATACATCTCACTTATAATGAAGGCAAAGAGCATCCTTTTACAGGTGAAGAGAGACAGAGTTGATTGGTTAGACCATGAGTAAATATTTTCTGTGCATGTGTGTGGAGTACCTGTGGAGGTCACAGAACAACCTCAAGTATCATTGCTCCACAGGCATCGTTAACCATTTTCTTGGAGACAGAATCTGTTGCTGGGACCCAGGACTCAATGAGCCAAAGAGCCCCAGGCGCTTCCTGTGTCTGCGTCCCCAATTCTGGGACCACAATCACATGCCACCATGCTATGCTTTTTACATGGGTGCTGGAGATGGAACTTGAGTCCTCACGCTGACACACAGCAATGACCTTATCGACATAATTGTCTCCCCGGCCCCAGCAATGTGTGCTTGAAGTCTTTGGGAATATGTAAACACTGTTGACAGACAACCAAGAGCTCAAGGGAAGAATTTATGTTTAATACCACGCTGACTGTCATGGTTGGTGAATTTTGTGGGTTTTTTGTTGTTTGTCAGCTTGACACAGGCTAGAATTCTATGGGGAAAGGAACCTCAGAAAATGCCTCTATCCGATTGTCCGCAGGCAAGTCTGTGGTACATTTTCTTAATTTGCTAGCTGATGGGGGTGAGGCAGCAGGTGACAGCCCACGGGGGGCAGTGCTACCCCTGGCAGGTGGTCTTGGGCAGTAAAGGAAAGCAGGCTGAACAGGCTGTGAGTGAGCCACTGAGCAGTGTTCTTCCGTAGGCCCCTGATTGAGTTCCTGCCCTGACTTTCCTTACTGATGGGTGTGGCCTGAGAGTTGTGAGCTAAAATAACCCTCTGTAAATAGCTTTTGGTTCTGGTGTTGAGTGCGGTGATAGAAACCCTAACAAGACCCTGATTTGACCTGTGAACATAAAGCTTGGAAAAGGAGAATAAAGAACTTTTAGCTTTGCAATTTGAAAAAGTAAGCTGAATTTTTTAGGGAGGGACTAGATTAATAAAGTTGTTAGAGCAGAATGTCTGCTCCGTGTTGAAAGAAGCATATCTAGGTGAGCCTGGTTCCCCTTCCCCTGGCAGGCAGTACCCAGATGTCACCTACTTATCAAGACCATTCTGGGCTACAGAGTGAGTTCCAGGACAACCAGGGTTACACAGAAGGACCCTGCCTTGAAAAAAAAATCATCTTACTATTGTGGAGCAGGGGGTCACTTGTGCTCTGCAAAGGGTAGCCACACCAACCCTAATTTGATTGTCACTATTATTATGGTGACAATCACATTTTGTTGGACTGAGTTTGTAATTACTTTAGAATGTCTTGCAGATTATTTAATTTTCCCCAGCCCAGTCCTGTGGGGCAATTAAATTGAATAAATTTTGTACTGAGTACGTAAAAAGGAAAACCACTGGAAAATAGCCGAGTGTGTTATTATTGAAACTGTCTAAAATGGATTAGAAAACCCAAATTGACCCTCGGGTGGGCTGTTAGGTAGTACCCTGAAGTCAGTTTCCATGAATGGATGATTCAGAAGGTCAAGATTCACCAACTTGCTCCAACTGGAAATGTCAGGCTTTGACAGCTTGTGTTCAGTTGTCTCGTGCTCCTGGCTGCCCCACGCCTGCTGCCATTAGCGCTGTTGTTCTACAGAAGGGTCTACCCCTTACCGTGAACACATGTGCTCTTAGGAGTCAATATGCTCATTAATTTTTTGACGATTTATCCTGAGAAAGGAGTTTGTGGCAGTGAGCTAGGTCAGGGCATGCCTATGTCTAGGCCTTTGCCTTACATTATCATGTTATTACATAGCAATTGCAAATGTTCTTTTAGCCTTTGTTATTTCTATCTTCCGGCAGTGTTCTGTCCAAGGTATGGATTAGTGATAGCCAGTGGGGTCTGTGGCACTCTCTGTCAGAATCACCATTCATTTCATCAGTACTCTTCATAATGGATTACATTTTCTCTATTATTTTCTTTGCTTCTTTCTTAGATCTTAATGTCGTTATTGATTTCTGTGATTCTTTTAAGATTGGAATACCCAGATCCAAGTCTCACCTTCAAATAACAAATCTCTATGTGGGGGGGAGGGTGTGCTGAGCTGGCTAGTGGAACGCCTCAATCGAGGGACTAATGGAGGGAACGCCTGCCATAGGACTAAGTTATTCCTTCCCATTGTCTGCTGAAGTTTGAAATGAAGATAATGTCGTAACACTTTTCAGTGAGACACTACATTAAAAGTGAATATAATAGCCAGGTGGTGGTGGTGCACACCTTTAATCCCAGTACTCGGGGGCAGAGGCAGGTGGATTTCTGTGAGTTCAAGGGCATCCTGGTCTACAAGAGCTAGTTCCAGGACAGGCTCCAAAGCAACACAGAGAAACCCTGTCTTGAAAAACAAACGAACAAACAAATAAATAAAATAGATGGGGACCGTTTTGAAAGAGGCCACCAAAGAATGCTGTATAGTCTGAATTGGCGAAAGCCTCAGACACAGGGTGGCAGATGTGCAGCTGTGTCCTTGTGTTTGATGGCTGTCAGGGGTCACCGTCCTGTCGCAGGAGTTCACAGCTGTAGAGCAAAGCATAGGACTGGGAGTCAAATCCCAACCTCGTGCATCAGCATCTGTGTATCTCCATCTCCAAGAGGACAAAACCAACCAAGCGCACTGGGGAGCCAGCAAGTCAACTGAGCATGCTGCCCCTTGCAGTCAGATCCACACTTCTCTGTGCAGCACAGAAACTGCTCCCTGCCTCTCCGTGTAAGAGGTTCCCTAGTGATGGCATGGAACAGAGCTCTGGTTGCAGACACGGAGACCACCTGCTGTGGAACAATCATTTTCTACACTTTGAATATCTATTACTCTCATTGGTTAATTAAAAGCTCATAGGCCAGTAGCTGGCAGGAAGTTAGATGGGAAAGCCAAACTGAGAATGATAGGAAGAAGGAGGGCGGAGTCAGATGATACCAGTCAGCCATCCAGAAAGCAAGACATGCTAGAGGACAGGTAAAGCCACAAGCCACATGGCAATACATAGATTAATAGAAATGGGTTAATTTAAAGATAAGAGTTAGCTAGTAACTAGCCTGAGCTATTGGCTAAGCACTTATAATTCATAATTAGCCTCTGTCATTATTTGAGAGTGACTGTGGCAGCAAAAACTCCGCCTACAGTGGTGTCTCCATGTTGCTGCTTGAGCTGGTTCTGATCCTTAAACTCAACTAAAATGTGACCTCTTCTGAGACCTTTTCCTCAGCTCTGTTGGGATAGAGCAGTTCTCTTCTGCTCTATAATTGGTGAATAGTATTTAGGTCCTTGTGGGCCGTTTAAGAACTGTTCATATCATCTCCTACTGAATTATAAAGTCACTGAGCATTTGATTTATACATTAGCAGTTAATATTTGTTGAATTGCATTGACGTGGTGCCCTGTGAGAAAGATGGATACTTTTTCTGTTTGACTTACCATATTAAGTTTCTAACGGGTAAGCGGAGTGCTGGAAATCACAGGCCCTTGGCACCTTGGCACCTATTTAAAGCATCGAGAAGAATCTCTCCATTCCAAAAGCCCATGTTAGAATTTTGGAAAAGAAGAATGCATTCAAAATGGAAGCTTAACTGTCTAAGTTTGCCAGGGTTTTCAGTTGTATTTATTTGTGTGTGTGTATCCCCGTGTGTGTGTGATGGGTTATCAAGTGCTGGTTGCCAGGCGTGGTGGCAAGCATCTTTACACACTGAGCCATCTTGCCAGCCCTGTACCAGTTGCTTCAAGTTAGCCTGTTTTATTTTAATGTGCATGGATTCCATCCCTAGACTCAAGAAGCTCATGAATCTCAAGATGCAGCGCTAAATATTGTATTTCTTTTTTCCCCCCAAGTTTCCTTAGTCTCATCTAAAATCTGATTCACTGGTTTACTTTCTAAGATGACCTCCTTTGCTGGGGAGCCCAGCCTTGCCTGATGCCAAGATAGACATAGCAGCAGCCCCTCCAACCTTGACATATCCCTTGGACCTTCTTAATGCAGTCTAGAACCTATGCTGTGTGCATGGTGGTCAGTTCGTGCCACCCACTGGGCTTTGACTCTGGAGGAATTTGTCTCGCAGTCAAGGCATTCTGAGAGTCCACACACAAGATTCCTGGGACGCCCCTGGGAACAAAGCTAATGTCCAAGCCTGATCATAACATGCTTACTGCTCTCTTTTGTATACAGGACAAAAATACACACACAAGGCTTGACAAATAAAAATAGATTCAGGCTCAAAGGCCAACATTCCTCTTCTAGAATGGCTTTCTTCATGAGTTTTGGGTATAATTGCCAATAATTACTTCCATGTTTAAAATGTGACCTCCTGACCTTGAAGGAGATTTCCAGATCAGAAATAACATAAACAGTGTGCTAATAGGAGGCTATGAGTAACCAAAGAGAGTGACTGGCACAGCACTAAGAACAATTCACAGTTAAAAAAAAAAGAAAGAAAGAAAGAAATGAGAGGAACATAATCCATGTGGATCTAATAGAAATAGCTCAATTGATAGGTTCCCATAAAAGTAGTTTTAAAGGACATCTGCTCCACTTAGAGCTACTTATTCCAAGCTACTCTGTTTCACAGAAAAGTCACTTTCTCACAGACAAGTCACTTTCCCACTCTATCAAATGTCATTCCTCTGGTATCTTTGTTCCGTTTACAGAAATACTTAAAAAAAAAATCTACCCAGGAATATTTCAGAGCGCTTGGCTCTCAAACTGCAGATTCATTTTTCAGTCCTTACACCCTCCACCTTTCAGAATACTCTCCTACCCATGAAAGTTATAATAATATATCAGCATTATCTCTAGAATGCGTTTAAACATTAAAGTTTGTGGTGTTAGAAATTCTCCGTACTGCAGAGAGGCACACTCACACGTGAACGGGTGCTCATGTACATACATGCACAGGCCCAGGAGCTGTGGACTGTAAGTTGCCTTTTCTGCTTGGTTTTTCAAGACAGGGTCATGTAGCTCAGGCTGGTTTTGAATTCCCTAAGTGACTGAGTACAACCTTGAATTCTTTGATCGTCAGACCTCCACTTGAATGCTATTATAGGCATGTGCCACTAGGCCCATCTCTTATGGCTGCTTTTCTACATCTGAAAGAGGATTTGGGATACAGAACCTTTTTAAACAGTTAGGGATTTTGCTTGTATGCAGAGGAATATTGGATGCACAAAAGTTGGTTGCCTAGAGTCATGCATCCAGTGACGGAACTGGCTTGAAGCATGGCATTCTGATCCCAATCTTGGCTTATGATCTGATTCTTCCTCCCCTCGTGTTGTGTGTGAACAGCATTGTGTGGTGGCCAGATGCAGTATTATGTACCTATAGTTCCTAT
The DNA here is from genome assembly GCF_014885135.2 of Alexandromys fortis. Classification (NCBI taxonomy): domain Eukaryota; kingdom Metazoa; phylum Chordata; class Mammalia; order Rodentia; family Cricetidae; genus Alexandromys; species Alexandromys fortis. Next base: position 16,082,889 of record NW_026067890.1, read on the forward strand.
CCAGAAACTGTTCAGAGAGCTGAGGCAGAAGGATACCTTGATAGCTAGCATGGGCTATCATTGAGATTTAATTTTTTTTAAAAAAATAAACCTGAGTGTGGTAGTACATGCATATAATTCTAGCATTTCAGAGGCAGAGATAAGGGAGCCACCATAAGCTTGTACACACAACAAGTTCCAGACCAGCCGGTACTCCATAGTCTTTTAGCCAGGCATGGTGGCACCGATCTGTGTTCACAGCTACTGCAGAGGCTAAGACAGGAAGATGATAAGCTCAAGGCCTGCTTGGACCCACATCGTGTATCATTCTCTGTTCCTTGTTATTAGTTTCGGCCCTCTGAAATCTATTGAGAACTCTGATTGTCTTAGGATCAAGTGATATTCTTCTTCTGGAAAGTCCTTTCTGTAATGAGAATTTCTTTGTAGGCTCTCATCCAACATTTAGTTTTTAATATGAACCAATTTGGTGCTATTTCCTGTCTTTGTGATTATGAGTTTAAGGATTGATGTAAAGCCTAGGATATTGTGTGTGGCTTAACATTTTCAAAGGGAGATACTAATTGTGAATGGTTCAACAACTTATGGCAAGGGGATTCATTAGTTTCTTTTAGTCTGGTAGTCCCTCTGCCCATCTGAAGATTGCTTACCATGGCCCCCGCGGCCTATGCTGCAAAGGGAAGTTGATGTATGCCAACCTGTGTCTCTCTTTCCTCTAACTGGACAATGAAAGTGGGTGTTGACCCTGAGTTGCCATTTTAATAGTGTGTTGGTACTTTAAGCAGATGGAGGAACATTAAATTTCAGTATTTTAACATCTGTTTGTGTGCGGGTTTTTCCATGCTGTACAACCAGCAGTGCAGCAGATTACCCTGCCGCTCCTTAGTGCTTTCTTCCTAGAGCACATTGAAAGAAAGATTTCTGGCTGAGCTCCAGAGAAAGCAGGTTTGTGGGAGCTGAACTGGGTTAGCCAAATACTCTGTGGTAGATTCGTTCACTCTGACTTCTTGTCCATCCCACGAAAGCTTTTTGCAATTTATTACCAAGAGCCTGCCAGGTGTCTGGAGCTGGTCTTCAATTGGATAACTGAGGTGGACTTGACAAAGAGCTGACTTATCAACAGACAAAAACGGTTGTTAAAAGGCTTTAAAATGGGGGAGGGGGAGCGGGAGGGAAAGGGGAGGCGGCGGTGGGGAAGAGACAGAAATCTTTAATAAATAAATAAATAAATAAAATATAAAAAAAAGGCTTTAAAACGCATGTTCACACTTGGAGGAAGGAGCTGATTTGTATGTGCAGATGGCGTTTGTTGCTCATCGTTTTCACTTCCCTAGAAAGACCATCTAACTCACATTAGCAGACCTGATAGCTTATACGTGTGCGTGCTTATAGGGATGGCGTGAGGTTTCTGGGGTTAGGAATGGAAAAGTCAGAGTCCAGGGAAGAATGCTGCAAAAGGCCGTCTTCTGGACATGAGGTGGCTGTTATACACACTAGAACTCACAGCAACTGTGCTTACTGGCACATAATCTATACAAGATCAAACCAGTTAAAAATTCCAACACTAGGAGCTGGCTTTTTTGGAGCCTGTTCGCTATAGCGGGATGCCTTGTTTCCTAGACGCAGGGAAGAAGGGCGTGGTCCTGCCTCAACTTAGTGTGCCAGGCTTTGTTGATTCCCCATGGGAGGCCTTACTCTTTTGGATGAGTGGATGGGGGTGGGTGAGTTTGGAAGGAGATGGGGTTGGAGTGGGGACAGGAACTGTGGTTGGTATGTAAAATGAATACAAAATTGAAAAATAAAGCTTTCAGCATTGAGGTGGAAGGGACTCCTGATGCCCCACACATAGCTGAAGTACTGATGGCAATTGGTGGCTGCAGAGGGAGGGAGGGGGAGCCACTGGCAGGTTGCCATGCCCAATGGATAACCATATACACCTGCATATATGAGCAACACCAGTGGAACTCGGTGTGTTATAAACAACAAATACAGGGCTTGAAGTGGAGGGGGAGATATGAGATAAGTTGGGGAAGCATAACTGGAAGAAGTGGGAGTCGATGTGACCAAGATATGCTGTATGAATGAAGGAAGTTTTCAAAATACAAAAGTAACAAGTTTAAGAATGAAAACTAGGTGGAGAGATGACTCATTGGTTAAGGGTGCTTACTATTTTTGAAGAGAATGAGAGATTGATTTGAAGCCTTCTTTTGGCCTCCATGGGCTCTAGGTACATATGGTTAAAAGATATACATGCAGACAAAACACTTCATACACATTTTTTAAAAAGTTTTATATCACTGGGCATTGGTGGTGCATGCCTTTAATCCCAGCACTTGTGAGGCAGAGGCAGGCAGATTTTTGTGAGTTTGAGGCCAGCCTGGTCTACAGAGGTAGTTCCAGGACAGGCCCCAAAGCTACAGAGAAACTCTGTCTCAAAAAACAAAAACAAAAACAACAACAACAACAACAACAAAAAAGAAAGAAAGAAAGAAAGAAAAGGGAAAAAAAAAGTTTTATAAAAGGAAAAACAGTCCCCTGTTTGAATTGTCCTCTTATCCCTTCCTAGCACGGGACATTAGAAGTTTGCAACTGGGACTTCTTCCAGGATTGACATAAATAGTCCAACTCATTTAAAAATAGAATAATTTTCTAATAAAAATTACATTAACTTTGCCTTTAAATTTTTGTTATCTTATTGTCTAGTGATGAGTAACGAATTAAGACAAAATGTGAGAACTCTAAGCAACACTCCTCTCAAATCTAGGCTGAGCTTAATCTTAAATCCATTATTTCCATATTTTATAGGCTCTACCTAGGCTTGACTGGCAAAGGCCTTGGCTCCCAGGCTTTCATGGTAGCTATTAAGAGAATTCCTCTTTGTTGCTCATTTTCTTGTCACGCTTTCCTCTCCACCGTGGAACAGCTTGTTTTCCCAAAGTGTAGAAACCAAGAAAGGTAGTCTCCCAGCAAGGGAGCAAATGAAGCCTTTGGATCCCAATTGTGGGCATGATCTCCTATCAGTTTTGCTTTGTAGTCTGTTTTTTAAAAACAAAACACTAGGCTTAGCCTGCAGTTAGGGAAGAAATTATACAAGGTTGGAAGCAAGAAGGCGAGGGGCTCTGGGCACCACTGTAAGGTTCCTGTTCCAAAAGGAATTCATGTGGGTCTGCCGAAGGTTGTGTTTGGAGAGAGGTCAGTTACCATGTTTTAATAAAAAATCATGGAATTCATCAGTCAAAACTGAGATACATTGAAGGGAATTCTTTTCTCTGAATATTCTTAAGGTAAAGACTGTCTAATCAAGGGGAAATATGCTACATCCAAAACGCAGAACAATTATGAGTAGTTAAGGCATTTGGAAAAGAGTTGTCATCTAAAGCATGAAATTTTGTAGGTTTCTTTCGAGTTATGAGATATGCATAAGATAGGAATGAATGATTTAGAACTGCACCTGCCTTTTATTAGGAAAAAGTCTGAACACAGCAGAATGTGGTGCCAAATGTCTATAATTCCAGCACTCTGAAAGACTGATGTATCCAAGACTGAGTGTTAGCTGAGCCGGCCACTGTCCTCGGTTAATAACCTAGAATTCAGGGCTCAGGATGTGACACTTGCCCTGCAGAGTCAAAAGCCCAGTGTTTGAAATCTCACGGTATCAAGAAAACAAAAGAGAAAAACTTAAGAGGGCCGATTCAAAGGAAAACGAAGTATACAGAAAAGAAAATGCAATGTGCAGAAAAAAGACGTTGCAGAACCCTCATGTTTTGAGTGCTGTATGGGTGTATCCGAAGCGCAGGTTCAGCCTTGCCTTCTGTCTTTAAATGTCCTAGAAGTCATCCAATTTCAGCTTAATTTTCCATCACTTGTATTCCCGAGAAATACCAAGAAGACACATATAGAGGATTGTAGGTGCCTGGTGTGGGGCAAAAGGTCTGAACCCACATCCAGGTTTGAAACCCTAACAAAACCCACCAGTCCTGGAGTTTGAAATTCCGTCGGTCCCTGGGCTTGATTTAAAAATCCTCACCATGGAAATCTCCACCTCCTGAAAACTCCTCCCCCGAGAAACCCTATCTAAAGCTGTCTCCTGCTCAGGTCATTGCTGCTTCTTGCCTGAGCAGAGGCAGTCACCCTCCTGTGTCTTTCCCACTAACTCTCTGGTGTGAGGACTGTTGTGCGGTGTGACTTTGTGAAACCCCGTGGCTCCTGACAGCCAGGTACTTTTCCTCCAGAGCTACAACACTTGCATGGGAGAAGCCTCTCCCCTCAGGGCTGTAGCACTCACACTGGGGGGTTGTGACTGCCCTGTGGAAGCAGGAGACAGTGGCAGCTGTGAAGAGAAGAGGCTGGCACTGTGAGAGGTATGGGAAGTATGGGCGTCAGGAGTGGGGCGGGGCAAAGAGAGAGAGCTTCCCTTGCTGAGATCAGGTGACTTGAGTTATCGGAAGGGGGGCTTTAAAGATGTGGTCCATCCTCAATAGACTAATCATATTGCCATCTGTAATGCTTCACTGAAGCTTGGCACCAAGTCCCCTTCCTAGTAAATGTTTGCTGCTCAAGTGTTGTCTGTGCCCATACTCGGTTTTTACCTGCTGGGTAAAGGTGTCAGCTGTGTTAAATCAATGATAGTTACGGTTCAAAAATACTCTGATCTCTTAATGGCAAGGTGACTAACTCTGAATCATTCACGTAGTCTTGAGCATAGGAAATGGCACAGAAACAGTTGAGCGTGACATCATTGTGACTATTAGCCCCTGGATCTCAGCCAGATACCTGAGCAACAATTGATTGTGGTCATGCTAAAAAGCAAGAATGCCTTTGTGCTGCTACAGGAAGGACTTTGCACAGAGAGGGGGCCCAGCTCAGAACGAAGTAAGCCCCAAGAAGACATTGCATCAGAAGTGGTCTTTTTTTTAGAGTCAAGAACTATTCTAAACTTGTGGACAGGGTGTGCCATGGCTTTAGAAAGGTCAGTAACAAAGTCGGGGATGGCAAGGCTTTTATGCACTAGAACTTGATTTGGAAATTTAAGGCTGAAGGATGAAGAGCACAATAAGAAACCGTGGGTACCTCTTGTCCCCTCATCCACCCCCACCCAACACCTTCTGTTAGCTAGTCTTGTTTTTCTGAGGGGCGGTGTATTTGCGTTTAACTTTTATAAAAAAAAATGCATTTGCATTTTATAAGAAAACAAACATCTGTGTCAAAAAGTATGTGTGTTCTAAGAATAAGAAGTAGATTTTTGGTTGTCCAGATTTACGTTTCTCAGGGCTTAAATTGCTATCAAGAGATGCCTGGGTCCAGAAGTACCAAGATTAGCTGAGAGAACTATCATATGCCTGGGACCAGAAAGACCCGAAAGTAATCCCGAGTCTTAGCTGATGTCAGAAAAAGGAAAAGAGTGCCTAATAGATTCCTCTGGAAGATGTTTGGGGCCTATTTGGTAAAAACATGGAGACATACAATCTTGAGCAGCCAGAGACAATGCTAGCTTCAGCTTGAGCTGCATGTCCCTTGATGGCCTGCATTGTTCCCAGTATGATGGGCTGCATCAGTGATTCCCAGCAGAGTTTTCTGTTGCTTTGGATGCTATTCATGAAGCTCCCCCCTCATCTTCTGCTTAAATTTCTGCCGGGAAAGATGGATACATGTTGAATCCCTATCAGTAAAAGAGCAGCTGGATATGTTTTGGGAGCTAGTTTGTTTTTGTTGTTGTTTTATAAATTATTGTTGATAATATATTGTTATGAATACATACAAATTCACTAACATTGATGTAAAGAGTGGTATCTCTTCTTGGGTTACAATGAAAACATTTTAGCTAAGCTGTGTACGTAATAGACTGGCCCAAATCCAGATTCATGTGAGTCATGTTAGATAGTGGGATACAGTGGTAAGGCCTCACATCCCAAGACAAAAGCCAGGAGAGCTTACCCGTGAGAACTGGATCGCATCAGTCAACTTGTTTCCTCCATAAGGAAGGCTGAAAGCTGAACTCTCCAACTGAGCGATTAAAGATTTGCATGAGCTAATCTGGGCCTGTGACTACATAGGAAGAGAAGACACACATTGCTTTTTTTTCTGGGGAAAAGTCCAGGAAGATAAACAATAGGGATGGTCTGGTGATGATAAATTATGCATAGAAAATTGACTGGAAAACTCAAAATTTGTCCTTGGGAAAGAGATGAATCCAACTAGCTAGACATGGATCAGATCTGTAGAAGCCATTAGACTCGGAGTTTTTGAAATTATGCCAACTCAGCTGGAGAGCAGGAAGCTTCATGTCTCAGACAGCAAATACAGATGCTTGATGCCTGTTGCCAGAGAACAATTGTTTAGGATCTTAATTCTAACTAAGAAGATAGTAATAACTTCTGAAAAATCACAAAGTTTGCAGCGTGCGGGACTGGGATGGCTTTAGCAGACATCATGTTTTGAAAAGTTTGGATTTAAATCATTCAGGTAGTTGAAAAGCACAAACTACCAGTCATAGAGACATGAGTTTTAATTTGCCTTACACTGCTTGTATAGATTCTCTATTTCCTGCTTGTATAGATTCTATTTCCTGCTTATATAGATTCTCTATTATTTCCTGCTTGTATAGAGTCTCTATTTCCTGCTTGTATAGATTCTATTTCCTGCTTATATAGATTCTCTATTATTTCCTGCTTGTATAGATTCTCTATTATTTCCTTGTCCACACAAATGTGGATAAGAACATTTTGGATTTTTTTATTACTAAAAAAAAATACCAATCCAAATTCCCACTCTACTTATCAGTATTTGCTTTAACAGTAAGCAGACTCATGCTGTGGCTGGACAGTGTCTCACAGAAAAAGCCCTGCTTGGGACATTATGAGAAGAAAGGAGTCTGCTTGCATTTTGGGGAGTTGACTGAGAACCTGTACTACTAGGTTTGAGAACTGGGACTGGGAAATTCTAGTCTTCAGCCTCACTTAGCATAGTGTCAAGAGTCTGTATTCATCCATCCTGGAGTCCATCAGCTCTGCTACTGACTTTATGAAATTGCCCAAATTTGCCTTAATGAGGCCAAATCCTCTTTTATTCCTGCTGTGAAGTCATGGTGGACACATCAGTTCTCACTGAGATGTGCCCGTCTGTCAGCTGCACAGGTATTGAGCATCTGGGCCCAGTTTCCGGGTAGCAAGGGCTGGGTAGAAATCGCATGATGATGGCAGCCTTAATGCAGATACTGGAGGACATGGGCCTTACATGAGCATGAGTTCATTATCCATTTCATCACCCTTTCAATTCAAAGTTTTCTCCTTAGCCCAACCCTTGTATTCCACTATCTTTCAGACGACATGGGAGTCAGCATCTGTGCTATGAAACTGAAAACGTTTCCCTCCAAAACTGTGTATCTTCCATGGGCTCCATCTGTGTTCTCCTGCTTGAGCCAGAAATCTCCTATTCATTTGTACTAATTCCTGCTCCATTTCCCTGTGTGTCCGGTGCCATTGGACCATGTCAGCTGTGCCCGTTGCAAATCTTTGTGGTTTGTACTATTCCTACACCACCTAGAAAGGCCATCAGTGTTTCTCAGCCTTTTCCTCTCTTGATTCAAGCAATGGTTAGTGTATTAATTTCCTTACTGTTGACTGTGATGAAATATGAAAAAAAGAATATTAAAGAAGAAGGTGTTTGTTTTGACTTATAGTCCTAGAATGGTGGAATACAGCATGGTAGGGAAGGCACAGTGCCAAGAAGCTAGTTGATCCCATGTCATAGGTACTCGGGACACAGAAAACAAACAGGAAGTTCACCCCTAGTAAGGTACTTCCTCCAGCAAGACTCAACCTCCTGTAGATTCCATATCTTTCCCTAACAACAACACTGTGGGGCTTACGTGTTCAAACACATGAGCCTGGGGGAACATTTCGTAATCAAAAACACATTAGTTAGGCTTCCCCCATTGTTAAAAATATATGCGAACATATGAATGTGCAAACAAGTGAAAAGAACAATAGCAATGATAGAAGTACACATTCGAATGGCATGGAATGTAATTCATGTGGTAGAGTGCTTGTCTAGCATATGAAATGCCATGTGCTTAATTCCCAGCACTCCATAAAACTGGCCATAGTGGGGCACATCTGGCAACGAAACATTTTGGAGATGGAGGTGGGAAAATCAGAAATCCAAGGTCATCTTTGGCTATTTATTGAGTTCAAGGCCCACCTTGACTATGTGAGACTCTATCATAAAGAGAATATATATACATTCAAATTGTTAAGTTAATGTCCACGTAGTAGTAATGGAAGTATTAAATAAAAGTCTATAGGAATATGCCATAGATTTAAGTGTAATTAGACTCAAAGTTCATTGTGCTTAGAAGTCCCCATGCAATCTGTTAGAATGCAGGCTCACACTCACTTGACCTTCCATGGGTACTGGAGGTCTGTGCTTCTAACAAGGTCCACGGATGCTGAAGTTGATGGTCTCTTCCATGGAAACTGGAGTTCCGTGCTTCCAAAAATGTCCACGGATGCTGATGTTGCTGGTCTCTTCCCTGGGGACTGGAGTTCTCTGTTTCTATCAAGCTCCACAGATGCTGATGTTGCTGGTCCCTTCCATGAGACTGGAGTTCTCTGTTTCTATCAAGCTCCACGGATGCTGATGTTGCTGGTCTCTTCCCTGGGGACTGGAGTTCTCTGTTTCTATCAAGCTCCACGGATGCTGATGTTGCCTATCTCAAGGCCATGCTTTCCGGAGCAATGCTTTTGCTTAAGAGTTCTCACTCATCTTAATCTGCATCTCAAGGATCCTTTGCCCTGAAACTTTTCTTCCAGAGAGATGTTTCAAATCTGGCCCTTGAAAAAAACAATTATTCACAACATTGTGATGATGAAGGAAGTGAAGCAACCTTTCAGAGAGGTGAGCCGTCCTTGTTTGTTCATGGTAGGTGATAACCTTTATTTTCATAGCAGAGGTAAAACTTCAATTTGCAAGAATCCCCGTGACATTAAATGACCTTTGGTAGACATGTAAACTTTTGAAAGGTTAGATGAAGAGAAGGAAGGGGAGGAGACAAACTCACCCTGGAAATCCACATATGCAGGATAGCAACCTGAAAACATCTTCCGAACATCTGAAAAATCGTGTAGTTTCATGCTTAGCGGCCCTTAGCATGTGAGCTTTTACTTGCAGCAAAGGACAGTGAAAAGGTCAGGCGATATTAATCGCGTTATCCTGGAAATAATGCATTTGTTTTCCTAGATCAATTTAGCTTCCTTTCATCATTTGATTTTCAAAATGCAAAGAAATATCCCATGAGCTGCAGAATTTGTTGTCTTCCTTATATAAAGCCATTCATGAACTTCTTTATGTGGAAAAGATGATATGAATGTGTGATTTCACCTTTTTCTTTTTACTTTACAGTAGTTCTGAGGTTCTTCATGTACCACATGTATATATTGTTTCATTAATATTAAAATGAAGATAAAATAATCTGATACCTGCCTGGCTTTAAGTTATTCTGGATGACGAATAGTTCTCAAATGCTGTCTATATACTGTTACAAACTGCTTTAATAAGCATAATCTCATTATACCCTGGGACACAATTTAATATAGTGGCATGATGACTTAATCACGAAATGTTCCCTCTATAACCTCTTGAATCGGATGCTTGCTTGGTTCTCAGCTTATGGTGATATTGTAGAAAATATTGGAAGCTTCAGGATGTAGGCCCTTGCTGGAGGAAGCAGGCTCCCTGGGCCCTATTATCGCCAACATTTTCCTGTCTCTCTTTCTGCTTTCTGTTCATCATGAGGCCAGTAGCTCTGACCACATGTTCCCACCACTGTAATGCTCACTAGTGGTAAAGATTCAAGCAGCTGCCCATGATAGGCTGGACTTCCTGAAACTGCAAGCCATTCCTGCTATTGGTTGTTTAATTTTTTTGCTCTTTGCTCTTTGGGGGGACCTGCCACCCAACTCCCAAATAAACCACATGGAAACTTATTCTTACTTACAAATGGCCTGCCTTCGCTTGACTTATTTCTAGCCAACTTTTCCTTAACTTAAATTATCCCATCTACCTTTTGCCTCTGGGCTTTTTCCTTTTCTTACTTCTGTATATCTTACTTTCTCACTGCTCACCTCTGTCCAGGCTCACCCGATTCTCTGTTCACACTGGTAACAAAATCCCCATCTAGAATGCAGATCTGACTCTGTGTATTGTTTACTTTGCTGCTGTGAGAAAGCCTGATGAAAGCAATTTTGGGAAGGAAGAACTTGGCTTAGCTCTTAGCTCAGGAGTATAATTCCTTCTGGTGGCAGGAGCACGAGACCACTAGTCACATTGTATTCACATTCAGGGAGCAAAGCAAAGTTTCAGTTTGCCTTCTTCTTGGATTTACTCCAGGTCCCCACCCCACGACATGGCACCACCCGCATTCAAGGTGTGCATTCAAATTCTTTCTCCTGTCAACATTGCCATAGATACACAGAGGCATGTTTCCATGGTGATTCTAAATTCAGTCAAGTTGGCCATTAGATTAACCATCACTGTGCTCCATGGTGATGACCCTTCACACGTCTGTGACTATGCCACGCTCAGAGGCTGGGCCCCACTAGCAGGCTTTTCTCTGTGTGGCCAGCAAGTTCCCGCACAGCCAATCCTCTCTTCTCATTTTCCTCCTTTGGTGCTAACCCTTGACTGTGTGCTCCAGAGATGCTGTAGTACATTGAGGTCCTCCACAGTAACCATCCGCATCCCTGTGGCTCAGTGCATGGACACGATTGAAGTCTCAAGAGCACTGTGGACACCATGAGTGTAGCCATGATCTGTCTTGCTTTCCCCCTCCTCCTTCCCCTCTTCCTCCTCCTGCTCTTCCTCTCCTCTCTCCTCCTCTCTGAACCCAGCACAGTCCTAAGAAGTTGCTATGCAACTTGTATTGAATAAATAAACGATCCTTTATTTCTTCTTCGACCACCTGTGGTACTCTTAAGGTGTTTGCTTTATTATATTGTGATTATTTAGGTCTCTATCTTTCCTCACTAGGTAGTGGAGGGGTTGAAGTTTGTAAGTAAATATTTTTCATATTTGTATGTTGAATATGAAGTAAAGGGCTGAAATAGTGCTCGATAATTTTTAATTTATTATGATGATGGTGGTGGTTATGAAGATGATGAGTGTGTGTTTCTGTGTGTGTGTGTGCCTGCCCATATAGTTTATGTGCACCATATACATGCAAAAGCTTGCAGAGACCCGACTAAGGCATTGGATCCCTTGGAATTTGACTTACATTTGGTTGTGAGCCATTATGTGGGTGTTGAGAACCAAACCAGGTCTTCTCTAAGAACAGTAAGTACCCTTGACCACTGAGCCAATGTCTCCAGCCCTTCAAGCTCTTACAGAAATTCAGTCTATGGCTTTCTCTTTTATTTACTTATTATTGGACAGATTCCAAAAGATGGGAATCCCTCAGTGAAATGTACAAACATCCTTTTCGTTGATGACACACTCTTGCTCTTGGGGCTCCAGCCCTTCAATGCGATGCTGCAGAGTTGCAGTAGCCTGTGAATGTGTTTGACTTCCTTCTGTCCTCACGGTAGATAGACCGTTTTGGCAGTCATTATTTCTAAGTAACCCAGCAGGATTTTGTATATGTTGGAGCACATTGCTTTAAGACTTGTTTTCTCACCTTTTCTAAACTGCTACTTCAAAAGAAGGAAGGAGGAATCTGAGTGCAGAGGAAGGAAGTCCCGGGCCTTCAGGGATGGGCCGCCAGCTCTATCATGCCAGGCTCACTTGGAACCATTCGATCCGCTGGTCCCTGGTTATATGTGAAAAGAGTAGTCTCCGGCATAAACTGAGCCAAATGTTTTTTTCACAGAAAAGTCCAATCCAGGGAACAACTTACTCTATTTTGGACAGATAACCGAGGTGGAAATTTCTAGACTTGCCTTGAGGTTATCAAGCAGCTTCTCAGTTTGCTGACCGTGGCTTCTGGCTGAGGGCAGTTGCTACCCGTCGTAGGCGATTGTCCCAGTCGGTTAAGTCATCCGCTCTGTCAGTCATTTGCGGTCTATGCGACACAGGTGTGGAAACATTGCTAAGAGAAGGAATGAGCTGGAGCAGCCTGCCGGGGTTGCCTCGCGGGTCCTCTCTGAAGGGGTCCTGGGCTGTAATCAGAGGGGACATTTGAGACCTGAGCTGCTCAGGCAAGGGAAAGAGAAGCACCGGCATCTGGTATTTTAGGTCTCATCATACTTTCTGTTTGGATAACACATCAGGTTCGGCTTAGCCAGTGAAGCAAAAGCCTCTATTTAATGAGCCAATAAAACGCCTGGGGCACCGCAGGCTGGGGCTAGAGGTTAGGGGCTTGACTTTCCACTGAGCTAAAAAGCCGGTAATCGAGCCAGCATGACCTGATGAGACCTGGAGATTTCTCCGCAAAGAGTCCCGGCTTTTCCATATTTTCTCCTCTCATATCCAGCAGCTTCCGAAGGAGACCCGAGACTCCTCTGGAGAGCTAACTGCCATCACCTAAATTGTTTTTGATAACCCTTTGCTCTGAGATTCACAACTTACTGACATCCCACACTAGCACTGAGCCTCTGGGGTAAATAATAGATACGGGGGTAACCCAGGTCCGAGGCTGGGGGCCTAAGACACATTCTCCGATGTGCCTCACTGGCTTGGAATAGAAACAAACCCTTTAGCTGCAGAAATACACAGGGAGAGAAAAAGTTTAGCAAAGACCATTTCGTACTATTCAAACTAGTCTTAAGCAACAGCTTTAGTGGCCCGATTGCTTCAATAGAGGTATATTTAATACCTATTGGAGGGACACTCCCTCCACTATTATACCCCAAACCAATTTTCATAATTATCTAACCTCAAGTGAGTGTCTTGAAACCTCAGTGAAGGAAAACACGACAATAGGCTAGTTTAATTAAAGTGTGGGCCAATGAGGCTGGCAATGTGATGATGGATTTGGTGTTTGGTCTCAAATCCAGATCCTATGGGGGGGAGGGATGTTAACAGAGTCACCCATATGCCCACACTCTGCTGAGGCTGTAAGGCATATGAGATATAACATATATGAGAGATAACTTTGATTCCCACATCAGATATATAACCTAGTCTGAGCGCCCTGCTCAAAGTTTAAGGATAATTGGCAAGACTGGGAGAAGATGGCTCATCTAACCGAGCGGATGAAGCAAATTTGACTGTGGGTCGGAAGAACGTGTCCTGCCTCCTTATTCTTTGTGTTGCAATGACTTTAAAGCACTTAATAGTCCCAGGGTGCCAAAGGATCCAATTGGGTAGGCAAGAAGGCAGTCCTCCAGCCTGGGTTTGCACCCTACGGATGTGTAGTCTGGCTAGTTGGGAAACGAACTCCTATTTGTTTCCCCAGGATCTTGCTAAGTAGTTCAGGCTGGCCTCAAACTCTTGACCCTCGTGCTTTACCTTCCCAAAGCTGTCGATAGCAGATCACTATGCGAAGCCACGGGTGGCTTCATGTGTGTGTGTGTGTGTGTGTGTGTGTGTGTGTGTGTGTGTGTGGTCAGTGTACACGTCTGTGTGGCTATGTTCATTTGAATGGCCAGGGTTAGCAGCACGTGTCTCTCCCTATCACTCCTCACCTTATTTCTTGAGGCTAGGTCTCTCACCAGATGTGGAGCTCACCAGCTGGCTAACCTGGTCACATAGGGGTGCTAGAGACCCACCTGCCTCTGCCCCTCCAAATGTCTGACTTTTATGTGCATGCTGGGGATTAGAACTCAGACCCTCATGCTTGCACAACTGGCGCTTTGCCAGTTAAACATGCTAAACACCTGAGCCCTGCCAATGCATTCTGAAGCATGCTTTGTGTGTGTGTGTGTTGTGTGTGTGTGTGTTGTTGTTGTTCATGATTAAGGACAACTCCTTAGACTCCTTTTGCAGAAAGTACGTATAATTATTTTTGCTTTAAAAAGCAAAACTGAGGTCTGCAGAGATGACTTGGAGGTAAATGCACTGGCTGCTCTTCCAGAGGACTAGTGTTTGATGCCCAGGACCCATACAGGCTCACAACTGTCTACAGCTCCAGTTCTAGATGGTCTGGTACCCTCTCTTGGTCTATACACGGACACTAGATACACATGTGGTACAGAGACACACATGCGAGCTAAACATCCACACATAAAACGAAAATAAATATTTTTTTTAAAATAAAACTTTCTTACTAGTGTCAATTAAAAATCCAACTGAGTCTCATCACCGCTAACACTAAAATTAATAATAATTGATAGTGAATGCCTGAAAGTTCCCATATGTAAGAGGGAGAATTTTAAAGATATTCTATCAAGAATACCCATAATTAAACACCAATTAAGCTGTTATGAAGGGATTTTGCAAATGGCATTAAGGCATTTATCAGCTGGCTATAAGATTAAGCGCTTACTCTGGCTGTGCAGGTGTGTCCAATGACATCACTAGGCCTTTAGCAACAGGAAAGGCAGGCTGGAGTGAGGATGAGGATAGATCAGGGAGATGTGGCAGAGGAGAAAGGGTCACTTTGCTCTTGCTGGCCTTGAAGATGGAGGAGAAGGTGATAAGCCACGAAGTACAGTGGTCCCTAGATGCCAAGAGGGACTCTCTTAGGACTCAAGGAAACAGGGACCTTGGCTCTCAGAGCGAAGGAGCCCTGATGACCCGAATGAGCTTGGATGTGGATTTGTCTCCTGAGCATCTGGAAAAGAGCACTGTCCCGCACAGAGGACGTCAGCCTGTGATGCTAAGCAGAGGCCCAGGTGACTTCTGGAAGCTGCGAGGTAATTCTTTTGTCCTGTTGAGGCCATTTGTGCTTGTGTTGATCTGTTAAGACAAAACAGGAATAGAAAATCCGCTCACCTGGGGAAACTCCTGTGCGTGGCATCCGATTTGAAAATAGTCGCCTGACTAAGACTCTTGCAAGTGCTCTGCCATTACCAATGCACAAACTTAGGGAAAAGTTCAATAATTTTCTTGGTTTGGATTTTTCTGAAGTAGAGAAAAAGAGGTGGATGGTGTCATCAGTGTTGAAAATATATAAAAATACTTGGGACGGGGTAAGCTCTCCCCAAGTGTTCAGCGAATAGCAGGTATCTTGAGTTCTCTTCGGAGCTATCATCTACTAAAATGCTGTATGCCAGGTGTTGTGCTAATTATTCTTTAACCCCATCAGTGTCACCAGAAACCTTGTGAGGTAGACACAATCATTCTTTTCATTTTATAGATGTTGAAAGTGAGACTCAGCAGAAACATCTAGAAGCAGAAAGTCATTTTTAAAAGTCGAGGCTAGGTGTGAACCTAAAGGGTTGGATTTTACTGATGCTTTGAGACAGTTTTTTTTATTGCATTCTCCAGGCTGGTCTTAAATATCTGGACTGAAGTGATTCTGCCACCTCCGCTCCCTGAGTAGTTAGGACCACAGGTACATGCCCAGCTCAATTAGACTCATTGCTATTAACTTCCTATATTTCTTTAAATCTGGTCATTTTATTTTTCCTATTGAGTTAAACATCCATTATACTTTACCAAAATAACACGATGTAAGCAATATAATTTTGCCAAAATTTAAGGAATTTTGTTAATAAATCATAACTGCCTATGTAGTTGATAGCCATTGAGTTTATACTGTGTGTCAGATGCTGTTCTAGGACTGCCCTTACAAGAATTTCTGGTTGTATTTGATTTACAGAATGATACTCCATAAAGTAATTGCTAGTAAAATCTGAGCTAGTATAGCATCACCAGGGTCATTATTTGGCTTGATCCTTGGAATGTTAGAGTTGAAGAACAGAGTGGACGAATATATCCTATAAAAATTCAGTTTGGATATCAGATAAACAAGAAATATTTTCAATATTGGTACATTTAAAAATATTGCACAGAAACTGTATTGAAATGTGTTCCAGCTACCCGAACACATCCTTTTCAGTTGTCTTATTTGGCTACCCAAATATTGCGGCTAAATAAAAGGCAAGATTCAGCCAGGTGTAGTGGTAGTGGCACACTCCTTTCAATCTCACACTTGGAGACAGTAACAGGGGAAGTTCTATGAGTTCAAGGCAAACCAGGGGTACATAGTGAGATAGACATCCCAACAAATAAAATGTTAAAAATATGGCTATTGCAATGAGGACTACTGAGACCTCAAAAACAATGGCAATGGGTTTTTTTTTTCTGGATTATTTATATTATTGTATTTTCTTTGAATTTTTGATTTTGAATGAGCTAAGTACAGAGAGACATTTCATTGTAAAGGCTGCTAAACTAAACCAACACATTTACTTTAAAGGCATCTTTTTTATCAACAAAAGATAGCATTATTTTTACATAAAAATAAACCACATATAGCAAGTTAACAAAATTCCACATTTGCATGGTGTTTTTCTTTTCTTTTTTTTTAATATAATTTTTTTATTGAAAAAAAAAAAAGATTTCCGCCTCCTCCCCGCCTCCCATTTCCCCCCCCGTCTCCCTTTCTCCCCCCCCCCCCCCCCCCCCCCCCCCCCCCCCCCCTCCTCTCCCCCCCCCTCTCCAGTCTGAGGGGCAGTCAGGGTTCCCTGCCCTGTGGAAAGTCCAAAGTCCTCCCCGCTCCATCTTGGTCTAGGAAGGTGGACATCCAAACTGGCTAGGCTCCCACAAAGCCAGAACATGAAGTAGGATCAAAACCCAGTGGCATTGTCCTTGGCTTCTCAGCAGCCCTCATTGTCTGCCATATTCAGAGAGTCCGGTTTTATCCCATGGTTTTTCAGTCATAGTCCAGCTGGCCTTGGTGAGCTCACAATAGATCAGCCCCACTGTCTCCGTGGGTGGGTGCACCCCTCGTGGTCCTGACTTCTTTGCTCATATTTTCCCTCCTTCTGCTCCTCCTTGGGACATTGGGAGCTCAGTCCAGTGCTCCAGTGTGGGTCTCTGTCTCTATCTCCATCCATCTCCAGATGACGGTTCTTTATTTATCTCTAGAAACCAATTATGAGTGAGTACATCCCAAGTTCATCTTTTTGGGTCTGGGTTACCTCACTCAGGATAGTGTGTTCTATTTCCATCCATTTGGCAATGGGTTTTTGATCCTACTGCACGTATTTGTTTTGTGGGAGCCTAGGAAGTTTGGATGCCACCTTACTAGACCTGGATGGAGGAGGGTGGTCCTTGGACTTCCCACAGGGCAGAGAACCCTGATTGCTCTTTGGGCTGATGAGAGAGGGGGACTTGATTGGGGGAGGGGGAGGGAAAGGGGAGGCGGCAGTGGGGAAGAGACAGAAATCTTTAATAAGTAAATAAAATAAAAAAATATGGCTATTGTTTATAACTAATTAACTGACAAAGTTCAGTAAAACTTAAGTTAAATGACTGACTACAAAATGTAATCTTTGCTTGAGTGTATCTTAGGCTTTGTTTTTTGAGAGTTTTTTTTTTTTGAGAGAGGGAAAAAAGAGCATAAAGTGGGTGGGTAGGGACTTGAGAAGGACCTGGGAGGAACTGAAGGAGGGAGAAACATGATCAAAATATAAGGACCATGTCTGGGTCTATTGTCCTACCACAGCAGGGAGCTGTGTTGATATCCATGGTCCATGGTGCCAACAAAGGCCACAATCTGCAGCCATGATTGTGTCCAAAGGCCATGCCACTCCAAGGTTCATGCTGATCTGAGTGACCTGTGCTGTCACCTGGGGCCATGGTGTCATTCGGTCTAGGGATGCTGCTGAGAGCTTTGTCTGGGTCCATTTTCCTACAGTAGCCAGGGTCTGTGTTGATAGCTTTTGCTTGTATTACCACAGTGGGTCATAAGAGCTATGTATGTTGAAATCTGAGAGCCATGCTGAGCTGAACCTGCCACTCACTGGCCGTTGGATAACTGGCCCTGTCCCTTGCTGGACACTGTAGCAGAAAACCCGGCCTTGCCCCTGATGGGAGAGCTAACCCTACATTCAGGAGAGGTGGCCTCAACCCTTACCATGGGCATAGGAGAATTGGCTTCCCTGGCATGGGCTTAGGAGAGCTGGCTCCTCCCTTGCCTGAGGTGTGCAGTTCTAGTGGCCCAGACTAACCATCCCAGCTACAACCCAGACCTACATCCTGGGCTTTGGGTTGGCCAACCCTAGCATCTACTCTATCTATAACCTGCTGGAGCCTGTGAAGGGACTGGTCCTGCAGAATAGCCCACAGATCTTCATGACTTGGGACAGCAGCAGGATATTGGAGAGGCATTTTGATGAGGGTCCAGTGAGGATGGTGTGCCAGAGGCCTTGAACCAGGGCAATGACTCACTATAATGAACACTTTGTGGGTGGGGCTGATTGGACAAAAGGGTATTCTGTGTGACACACCCTAGCTCCCAATGCCACTAGGATAAATGAAGAGGTGCTGGAAAGACAGAGGAGCAAGGTGAGTCTTTTGTTTTAATTTGTTTTTAATTAATTTTGAGGCATTTTCTTTTGGGGGAGTGGGGCAGGGGCAGGGCATATATGAAGGAACTGGGAGGTGAGCAGGATTGAGGTATATGATATGAAATTTCTAGAGAATCAATAAAGAATCATGTTATTATTTTTTTCAATTAAGAAAGTAGTTTATAAGTAGCTTGAATGTAAGGGATAAATAATTGCTTCATATGTGCAATATTGCTGATCATGTAAAGCATTAAATAGGAGCCTGAATCTGATTGAAGTAATTTTGCAAAAAGCAGGAAAAATATCTAGCACTCTATAGGTTTTACAGCTATTGACTGAAGTTCATTACAAAATACAATGAACCAGATATCAATTAAATATAGCGGTGAAACTTGCTCAGAAATGCATGTTGTAATAAGAGGGAAAACCATGAGATGTGACAGATGTGGGAGGATTCTTGAAAACATAATCAGATATATTGGAAATTTGGATTTCAGTGTGTGTGTGTTTGGGGGTTGAATGTTTGGGGGAGAATGAACAGGTTCTCTCCATCCACCACATAGGTCCAGGGTAGTAAACTCAGTTCTTGGTAGCCCATTGAACCAATTCCCTGGCCCCTTGTTCATTCCTTATTGCTGTAATTGTGTATTTATGTCTCCTTGTTCAATCACTACAGTACATGATGACAGAGTGTGGAAGCTTCATTTACTGGGCCCACTCTGCTCAGCCTCTTGGCAGCAGTGGCTTTCTCAACTGGCAGGTCTGCACTTCTCTTTGCTTCTTGTGATTGGGTTTCCCTTGGCAATGGTGTGAAAATGAAAGTGCAGTGGTACCTATGGTCCTTGAGGTGGCCGATGACCTTGGGTCTTATCTTGACTCTTCTTGTCCTTTCATTGCCATTCTCTCTAGGCCCTTTTGGTGAGGAGGGTTTGTGGCATCATGATCTGTAGCCTCACAGAACAGACCTAGCTATTGCTACCTCATTCTGCATCCTCATTGTCACCCTGGATGCTCCTAGGGTGTGATGGCAAGTAACTGAGAGTTTTACATATCCATTCTCATTACTCATCATACTGGATTAGGTGTTTCAGGCACCTAGAGATATAGAGCTTGTGGGTAGGTATGCATAGGTCTGGGTCTTCAATTCTATTTCATTGATCAACATGTCTATTTTTATGCCAATACCATGCAGTTCTTATTATTATAGCTCTGTGGAACCATTTGTAACCAGGGCTGATGATACCACCAGCAGTCTCTTATTATTCAAGATTGTGGTAGCTAGCCTGAGTTTTTCTGCTTTTCAATATGAAACTGAGAATTGTCCTTTCAATATCTTTTTCTGAGCTTAAATGTTTTCATCAGTAATCAATGATGCCATGGAGTCCAGCTCTCCACAGTTCATCTTCCCATCCTTGTCGTCATCTCCCTGCTATTGATTCAATAAGTTTTGCACCACATATTCTTGTGACTCTATTTCGCTGGGTTCAATTCTAATTTTTGTTAATCAACTCAACGTGATAGGAGTCATGACTGGCCTAACTTTTAGCCCTTTCCTCAATAGGAGAACATGGTTTTCTGTTTCTATGCAAGTCCACAAGCTGTGATCTGTAATCTGAGTTCCCCTTTTTATGTTCATGTTTTTGAATGATAAGCTTTACTTTCTGTCGTATGCATATCTTCTGGTCTTTTGGCATGGCATTCATATTCTCTTAGTGAGTATGTATGTGTAATATTTGAGATTTAACTAGGCAGAGTCTGTTTAAAGCACCAGACATGTTTGGTTTCCTCCTCTCATGCTACAGTTCATGATTTTCTGTTTGTTGATGATCCTTCCACTTGATCCAAACTTAAAACAAGATTTAAAGGAGGTATAAATGATGGAGCATGAGCCATTAGATGAAAGTCATGTTTAGAAAGATGAGAAATAATATGTTTTTCTGTACGAAAGAAGAAGTAATAACTGGGATGAGGAGTTACTTTTGTTTGTTTCTTTTTTCTTGTCTCTGGCTTTATAGTATATGGTGAAATCATGCAGTTGCATTCTCTGTTTTGTGGAAATGAGTTTCAGGCAAGGCATCACTCATGTCTCCGGGTAATGTCTATGGGGTTTGGTAAGTCGTAATGAAGCATCCTATTGATTATATGATGGAAAATCAATTCCAAAATCACCCAGGTTCTTAACTCCAGAATGTGTCCTGTGAGTTCAGTGCTGGCTCTTCATCATTGTGATTAATGTCCAATTACTGGCCTGGTGAGCAATCTTCAGGGAGTAATTGTGCTTTCCTTCCTTGCTTTTATGCACCCTGAGGATTCTCCCATTTCCTTGCTCATGCTGGGCAGCAAGGGTGAAGCACAGCTCTCTTGTTTACTAGATTGAATCTGTGCTCCCCATCCCTCTAAGAAAACCATGTTCCACAAATGCTGTGCAGTTTGTCCCTGCCTGCAAATGCCCTGAGAAAGATAAGTGGGGGCAAGAAATCCTTCACTTCCTTTGTGTGCAATTAGCAGACTTGGATGGACATTGAAAGCAAAACTCTCTCCTAGCAAGGGCAGAGTGAACTGGAAAGGATAGGGATAATGTGGGAAATTTGTCAGAAACCACCAACAGGGATTGTATTCATAAGACCAACCAGATCTCTGTGTGTATAATTAAAAATAACTAATAAAAAGCTTTGGATCCTATAAATTTCCTAAAGGAACATAGGACATGGGCATATGGGTTACCCAGAATTTAATCCATCTGCCTAAAATGTAAAAATTAGTAGAGAATTGGAATGAAGCCTGTTTGATCATGGTAGATGATTTGTTTGATGTGTTCTTGGATTTGATTTGCCAGTATTTAACTGAGTATTTTTGCACCAATGTTTATGAGGGAGATTAGTCCGTAATTCTCTTTCTTAGTTGAGTCTTTGAGTGGTTTGGGTACCAGAGTAACTGAAGCCTCATAAAAAGAGTTTGGCAATGTTCTGTTTTTATTGTGTGGAAAATTTGAGAAGTATTAGTGTTTGCTCTTCTTTACAGTTCTGGTAGGATTTTGTGCTGAAACCATCTGTCCGTGGGCATATTTTGGTTGGGGAGACTTTTGATGACTGCTTCTGAGGTTTATTTAAGTTATTTATTGGATCTTGATTTAATTTTGGTATGTGGTACCTATTCAGAAAATTGTCCATTTCTTTTACATTTTCCAATTTTGTGGAGTATAGCTTTTCGAAGTATGACCTAATGATTCTCTGGGTTTCCTCAGTATCTATTGTTATGGCGCACTTTTTTATTTCTGATTTTGTTAATTTGAATCTACTCTCTCTGCCTTTTGGTTAGTTTGGGTAAGGGTTTGTCTATCTTGTTGGTTTTCTGGAAAAACCAGCTCTTTGCCTCATTGATTCTTTGTATTATTCTCTTTGTTTCTATTTTATTGATTTCAGCCTTCAATTTGATTATTTCCTGTTATCTACTCCTCCTGGGTGAGTTTGTTTCCTTTTGTTCTAGAGCTTTCAGGTGTGCTGTTAAGTTGTTCGTGTAAGATTTCTCCAAATCCTTTATATAGGCACTAATACTATGAATTTTCCTCAGCACTGCTTTCCTAGTGTTCCCATAAGTTTGGGTATGTTGAGCTTTCATTATCATTGAATTCTAGGAAGTCTTTCATTTCTTTCCTTATTTCTTCCTTGACCCAGTGTTGATTCAGTTGAGCATTGTTCAATTTCCATGAGTTTGTGGGCTTTCTGAAATATGTGTTGTTGTTGAATTCTAACTTTAAGTCATAATGATTTAATAAGATATAAGTGGTTATTCCACTTTTTTGTTTTGCTGAAGTTTGCTTTGTTACTGAGTATGTGTTTAACTTTAGAGAAGGTTTCATGATGTGCTGAGAAGTAGTTATATTCTTTTGTGTTTAGGTAAATATTCTATAGATATCTGTTAAGTCCATTTGTGTAGGTAGAAAGCTGCTAGTTCTTTCCTGGCTGCTCTGTGTGATAATCACACAGAAGCTATATTATTTGCAATACTGTTTGACCAATAGCTTAAGCATGCTTCTGGCTAGCTCTTATATCTTAAAAACCCATTTCTAATTATCTGTGTATCAGCACGAGATTATGACTATTGTGAAAGTTTCAGTGGGCTATAGTGGAGGAGTCGTCCCTGGTGGCAGCTACATGGCTTCCTCCTGACTTTGCCTTCTTTCTCCCAGCAGCTTAATTTTTCCATCTAGCTCTATTCTATAAGCCATGGACCAAAAGCAGCTTCTTTATTAATCAATGGCAATCAAACATTCACAGCACACAGTGGAGAATCCCACATCACATTTGAGTCATAACATCTGTTAGTTCTCTTATTTCTCTGTTAGGTTTCTGTCTGACAGACCTGTCCAGTGTTGAGAGTTGGGGTGCTGAAGTCTCCCATTATTAGTATATGAGGTTTGATGTGTGATTTAAGCTTTAGTAATGTTTTTTTTCAAATGTGGGTGCTTTGTATTTGGGGCATAGATGTTCAGAATTGAGACTTCATCTTGATTTATTTTTCCTCTGATGCATATGTAGTGTTGTCTCCATCTCTTTTGATTAATTTTAGTTTGAAATCTATTTCATTAGATATTAGGATAGCTACACCAGTTTGTTTCTTTGGTTCATTTGATTGGAAAAATCTTTTCCCAACCCTTTTTTCTGAGGTAATGTCTGTCTTTGTGGTTGAGGTGTTTTTCTTGTATGCAGCAGAAAAATGGATCCTCTTTTCATATACATCCTATTGTCTCTTTACAGGTGAATTGAGTTCATTGACATTAAGATACATTAATGACCAGTGATTGTTAATTCCTGTTATCTGTGGTTTTGTTGGTGGTGGTGGTAGTTTTTGTGTTTTTCCCTTCTTTGTTGTTTGCTTCTGTGAGGTTATCTATTGTTGAGTTCTCCTGAACCTTTAAAGGAGAGCTAACAATATCCCTGAAAACCTTCTTCTAAATTGAAAAGGTCACTACCAAACTCATTCCATGAAGTCAGTATTATTCTGATACAGAAATTCATTTCAAAGAAAAAAAATTCTATAAACGAATTTCCTTGTTGAACGTACTTTCAAAGATTGTCAGTAAAATTCTTGCTAGTCATGTTCAAGAGCACATTAAGAAAATCATACAGCGTGACCCAATTGCTTTCATTTTAGGGATACAAGATTGTTTCCGTATAAGCATATCTCAACATAATAAAGGCTACATTAACAAAAGCATAACCAACATAATATAAGATGGGGTAACTGAAAGGATTTCCTCTGAGATAGGGAGCAAGACAAGAGTGACCAGTCTTGCCACTATTACTCAATATTGTGCTTGAATTTTTATCTAGAGCAATAAAATGAGACAAAAGGGACACAAACAGGAAAGGAAGTTTGCATGCAACGTGGTCCTGTGGTTAAAAGACCGTAAAGACCCCACCAGAAGGCTCTTAGTTCTGATGAGAGATAAGTGCTTTTTAGCAAACTTCATGGGTATACCAGTAAATGAACTCGGTGAGATAAAAATAAGGGGAAAATTTCACCCACAATAGTTTTTTTTTAATTAATGGAAATAAACCTAATCAAATAGGTGAGTGACATCTATGAAAAAAAAAACTTTAAGACTCTGAAGAAGACACTTGAACACGGGAAGAACTTCCATGTTTGAGGACTGGCAGAATTAATATTGTAAATATCATTGTCTTGTCAAAAGCCATCTAAAATTTAAGGCAATTTTCATCAAAATTGCAAGTACACTCATCACAGAATTGGAAAAGGCTATCCTAAAATTTACATGGGAGCACAAAAGTCCCTAAATAGCCAGTGCAATCCTAAAAAGAAAGACTGCTGGGGGATTATAATACCCTGTCTCAAACTACACTATAGAGCCATGTGATACAAACAGCATAACACTGGCACAAAAGCAGACATATAGACCAACAGCAAAGAAAACCCAGAAGCAATCTCACAAAGCAACAGCCGCCTAAGTTTTAAAAACTAATATTTTATTGTCTGAGAATGTCACGTGGTATATTTTTATCATATAAATCTATTTTCCCCAACTCCTTTCATATCCAACTTCTCTACTCTTTCCTCTCCACTTGCCTGAGTTTTCTCCTTTATGTCCCCCCCCACCACCCCCACCAAGTTCAGTTTGTTTTTCCAAACTACTCCTGGAAGTGGAGTGTGGTCGACCCACCAGGGGTCACATCATTAAAGAAAATTGGCTCTCCCTATCCCAGCAGCTTTCTAATCCGCTAATAGCCCCACCCCTAGTGGCAGGATTTCAAACCCACCTTCGCCCCTCCATGCTGGGATTTTGTCTGGTTTGAGCTTGCACAGGTCTTGCTGTTGTAAGAACTGTGAATTCATATTTGTAAATGTCCTGTCATATCTGGAAAATGTTTTCCTTGATGTTATTCATCCTCTCTGGCTCTCACAATCTTTCTTTTCCCCCTCTCAAGAAGATTCCTGAGCCATTGCGGGAGGGACATAATTTGCATATCCTATTTAGAACTGAGCATTCTGCCATCTCCTATTGTTGCATATTAACCTAGTTGAGGGTCTCTGCGTTAATTGTTATCTACTGCAGGGAGATGTTATCCTAATGAGGGTGGAGAGATGCAGGGATACATGAGTATGGCAGGCATTTATTAACCCTAGTCTACAGATCGAATTCCAGGACAACCAAGGCTATACAGAGAACACCTATCTTGAAACCAAAAAAAAAAAAAAGAGATAATTTTAATCATATATCCATTTCATCAGAATAATAGTGTTGGGTTCTATCCTAAGGCTATCTAGCCACAGGTTCTTGGCTCCATTAAGAGTGCCATGATGTGGGAGTCTTCTCTGTATGCTCTGTATACCATTGGTTAATAAAGTAACTCTTTTGGGCCTGGCAGGGTAGAATAGAGGTAGGCGTGGAAAACTAAACTGAATGCTGGAAAAAAGAAGACAGAGTCAGACAGAAGTCGTGGAGCCACCAGAAGGGAAAGACGTGAGCTGCCAGCTGGAACCTTGCGGTAGGCCATGGGCCTCATAGTATAAAAAAAAAATAGTAGAAATGGGTCAACCAAAGATATACGAGCTAGCTAATAAGAAGCTAGAGCTACTAGGGCAAGCAGTGATTTAATTAATACAGTTTCTGTGTGATTATTTTGGGGCTGAGCAGCTGGGATTGGAAAAACAAGTGGCCTCGATCAACAGTGCCAAGTATGGGTTCCATTTCATGGACTGGGCCTTGAATTTAATCAAGAAGTGATTGTTTATTCCTATAACATTGTGCCACTGATGCCCCAATGGGCATATATTTGCAGACGATGAGAGTCATCATTACAATTTTAGGGTTTAAAGCTGTATGAGATTGATGATTCCTTTTCTTCTCCAGTCAGATTCATAACACGTTTTCAGTACTGTAAAAGTTAGCTGGTAGGATGCAATTTCCTCATGTTTTGTGAAACAAATACGTGGTATATTCACCAATAATCATCTGTCAAATTCTTCATGGTATCCAGGAATGTTGGTAATAAAGTTTAATGCTTGGGTAATCTATGGGAATCAATTGGCCAACAACTCCAAAAAGGTAATTCATTCTTAGTACTGAGGTTTTATTTGCTAGCATGAGTAACCTAGTGTGGTGGTATTTCCATGCAGAATGACAACTCCATTAAACACTTTTTAAAAACTGTGTGTGCATATACTTTAGGGAGCTTCTGTTGCAGTAGATTTACACTTGGCTTTGTCAAAAAGCTTTTAGTGTTACCCCTCCCTGCTGTTTCTTCCTCTACTTTGCTCTCCCACCCTCCACACCACATAATCCATGCTGTTCTGTCATTCCCCTTATTCTTTTAAAGTAATTGTGTTCGGTTTCCTCTTCTTGAAAACCCCATTTCTTTTGGCCCCTTTCTAAATTACAGATTCCCATGAGCATTCCAAAAATACACATATCTGAAAATTTAAAGCTCACCTACAGAAATGAGAGAAAACATGCACTTTGTCCTTATGTTTCTGGGTGGTGTCTTAAGCCTTATCCATTCACCCATAAATTTTATAATTTTATTTTTCTAACCAGCTAGGTGATGTTCCATTGTGTATATTGTTTTATCATGCGTTCACTAATTGACGGAAATCAAGGATGTTTCTACTTCCTGGCCATTGTGAATGAAGTAGCAATGTACACGGATGAGCAAGTATCTCTACGGTAAGATGTAGCGTCCATTGGGTATGTGTTCAAGAGCGGCATGTGTTAGATCTATTTTTCCATCTTTTTGAGGAACCTTCACACAGATTTCCCTAGTAGTTATTCTATTTTGCACTCTTACTAGCAGTAAATAAGTTAAGTGATCCCTTTCTTGCAACCTCAGGAGCATCTTCTTCTGTAATTTTTTTTTTTTAAACTTTGACCATTCTAGCTGGGGTAAGATGAAATCACAAAGTAGTTTCAATTTCCCTTATGAATAAAGATGTTAAATATTTTGAAAAATGTCTCTCAGTTACTTGTATTTCATCTTTTGAGAAATCTGTTTAGCTCCATTTTTTAGTTCTTTGTATATTCTAGATTCTAGTTCTGTTAGTGCATAGCTGGTAAAGACTTTTTCCTCCAGTTCTGTGGTCAACCTTTTTACCCAAATGATGGTGTTCTATGCCAGACAGTAGCTTTTCAACTTTATGAGGTCCCAGTTATTAGCTGTTAGTCTTAGTGCCTGTGCTATCAGTGTCCCGTTCAGAAAGCCCTTTCCTGTGACAATGAGTTAATACTGTTCCTTACTTTATCTTCAGTCAGATTCAAGGTAACTGGCCTTTTGTTGAGGTTCTTGACCCATCGGTAGTTGAGTTTGAGCAGTTTGATATTCATTTCTCTGCATGCAGCCAATCCAGTTTGACACATGATTTATTGAAAATGTCCTTTCTTTAGTGGTATTTTTGTCTTCTTTGAAAAAAAAAACCTCAAGTGCCTGTAGGTGTGTGGCCTTATATCTATTGTATTCCATCGATCAATGTATCCATGCATATACCAAATCTATGCTGATTTTATTACTATCGCTCTATAGTATTATTTAAAATCAGGTAATGTGATACTGGTAACAATTCTTTTATTGTTTGGTATTGTTTGGGCTGTCTTGGGTAGCTTGTGTTCCCAAATGAAATCATTTTTCTTTTTCTTTTTCTTTTCTAAAGATTTGTTATTTTATGTACATGAGTGATTTGCTTGTATACATACCACCTGTACCTGGTGCCCACAGAAGTCAGAAGAACATCAGATCCCCTGGAAGTAGAGTTACAGGTGATTGTGAGCTGCCATGTGGATTCTGGAAATTGGACCCAGGGTCTATGAAAGAGTAATGAGTGACCTTAACTACTTGAACCATCTTTCCAGCTCTTCCCTTTTTAAAAAAATTTCTCTGAAGAATTGCAAATTTGATGCGAATTGTGTTAAATTTTCAAACTGCTTTTGGTTAGATGGCTAACCAAATAAATCACTAATTTGTGCAATATTGTTCCATTAATCCATGAACATGAGAGATCTTTTCTATCTGCAGGTATCTCCTTCAGTTTCTTCCATTAATATCTTAGCATTTTTAATATGTAAGTCCTACTTTTTATTTATTTTCCAGTCTATTATGAATGGGATTGTTTTTCTATTTTTTTTAAAACATGCTTATCATTTGTGTATTGTAAGGTTACTAATTTTTTGTGTGTTCATTTTGTGTTCTGATACTTTGCTGAATACATCAACTGTAGGAATTTTCTGGTGGTGTCTTTAGGATCTATTATAGTCTACAAATAAAGACAATTTGACTTCTTGTCCTATTTGTGTTTCCTCTACTTATCTTATTGCCTTAGCTAAGACTTCAAGCACTCTATTATATTTAAGAGGAATGGAGGAACAATCCAGTAATATTAATATTGAGAATTATAGTTGAGTATTATTTATTCCTGCTATTTTGTGGTTGTGGTGGTCTTTCTTAGACTTCTTTTAACTGTTCTGTTTATATATTCCTGGGCTCTCTTGGATAAGTTTAATGTTCTCTTTAGACCTAAAGTTTCCTTTTAATATCCTCCTTGGAACTGGATATTTTAGACATTAATTCCTTAAATCTGTTTTGATTATGAGTAGTTTTTCTTTCTCCTTTAATTATGACATAGTTTTATTGGGTATAGTAGTTTGAGCTGGCATCTGTGGTCTATCAGAACTTGTAAAACATCAGCCTGTTTAGCTTCCAAATTTTCCATTAAAAGTTAGGTGTTATTCTGATGAGCCTGTTTTTGTGAGTGACTTGGCCTTTCTCACTGTCAACGTCCTTTCAAAAACTAAAAATAGAACTGTCATATGATCCAGCTATACCACTCCTCGGTACATAACAAAAGGATTCCATCTCAACACAGAGATAGATACCTGTACATCCATGTTTACTGAGGCACTCAGTAGCTTAGTGATTCATAATAACTAAGAAACGGAACCATCTTCATGCCCATAAAAGGATGAATTGGGAAATAAAATGCAGTACACATACACAAAGATATTTTCTTCCATCATATAGAAAAATGAAACCATGAGCTTCTTCAGGACAATAGATGGAACTGGGATTGTTATGTTAGGTGAAATAAGTCAAACTCAGAAAAATACTGAGTATTTCTTCTCATTCATAAAATCTCTCTCTCTCTCTCTCTCTCTCTCTCTCTCTCTCTCTCTCTCTCTGTGTGTGTGTGTGTGTGTGTGTGTGTGTGTGTATGTGTGTGTGTGTGTAGATCATGAAAGTAGAAAGGGGAGCATGAGGCTATGAAGGGATCTTAAAGGAGGATGGAGGACAATAAAGATAAAGTAGTGGGATTCGTGTGACATGAGGGTGGGGGGATACTGCCTAGGAGATAAAAGGAGACCAGCCAGAGGGGGAATGGAGGTGGGTGAGAGCAGTGAGTGAGAAATCAAGACAAAACTAAAACGACTCACAGGACTGAAAATGTTGAAATGAGACTCATTACTTTGTACACTAGCTTATTTAAAAAAATAGATGGAAATTTCCCATGACCCTGCAACCAACATCAAATACACATGGGACCTGTCCTTTTAAGATTATTCCATATTTTTACATTAAAGCAAACCATCACAGAATTTCCTAAGCTCATAAGCAAAACAATAGACCTTGAAAGGAAAGTGGTATGTGAAAGAAAGCTATGAAGTTATTTATTTTATAAGTTATTTATTTTATATCTGAAGTGTTCCCTTTTTTTTTTTTAGCAATATTGTAGAACATAGTTTGGGGAGAAAGTCAGTTATCTTAAAAGTAGGGAAACCTTTGACCTGTAGTAGCTGTGACAGGTTTCAGTGATGACTGGTTCCAATACTGTTGGCTTTGTTTCCTCTAAGAATTGCCAGTCCACAGCATGGATGATAAAATGATTGGTTATGTGTCTCAATAAGCCAAATTATTAGCTGTGTTTCTGGAAGGTGAAAGCCTAATGAATAAGAGAAAGTTTCAGGTACACATTTTCAAGACAGAATTGTTAGAAAATCTTTAACATCTGTTAAAGAATCATGAACTGCTATTTTACCGCTGACCTGTAGAATTTACTGTGTCTGTCTCCATTGCCATTCGCATTGATGAGAAGCCCTCCACCCACACTTGAATGTGTATTTGTGGATAAATGTTCTATGTGTGATGGCCGCAAAGATAAGATGCATAGAGGTAACCAACCAGAGAGCACAGGGTAGAAAGAGCCCTCTTGGATCCCTTAATGAAGGCTTCAATTCAAAAGAAAAGGTAGCCAGGTCAGTAGGAGGTGAGACAGAGGGCAAAGAGCAAGGCATACATGGCTAGAGGCCTGTGTTTAATAACATGGCTGGTGACAGGTTTGCACTAAGTCAGTTTTTCACCCTGAGTCGTTCATGTTGTTAGATGCTGTGTTTGTGTGTCTGTGTGTCTGTGTGTGCATGCATGTGTGTTAGGAGAGGGAGATTAGACGTGTCTGTGCTGATTCCAATTTAACTGGCAATGTGTTCTTGATAGAAGAAATTAGCCTCAAAAAGCAAAGAGGGAAATAGAAAAAACCACCTTGTGTTCACCTATTTAATAAGAGTTTTTGGATCCATATTTGAGAACAGCACTGCTACCATGAGACACATCAGACGTCATTACTGAAAGCACCTAAATCCCCTCCCAATTATTGAGATGCTCACACCATATGCTTTTTTTTTTCCTTGAGATCAAGATGTTACACTTCAACTTCCTTGGGATCTCTGGAGCATTTGTAGAAATTAACGGCCTCTTCTGTTTGGATCCTTTGAGTTTGTCATTGTTGTTTTGGAAGGCAGACACAACAGTGAGTCTCAATTAAGGATATATTTGCTGCCAATGCATAGATAGCTTTAGGGTTATCTGTTTGTTCTTTGGGAAGACTAATGCAGCTAGAGTCTGGGGTTTTGCTCTGATCAACTCATTATAGATTGTAGATATTGTAAGAAAGTGCATTTACTATAGCTACTCTGGCTATTTTAGCAACATACTGTACTCCAGAATGTCACTTACTTTGTCATCATCAAAAACTGAACTCCTGAGCACCTTGAGAGAATATTGTGTCACAGATTGCAAGCCTGGGAAAGTTACAAGTTTTTTTTTTTTTAACTGAATTCTTATCACTTAGCATCTCTGTGAATAGCTGAACACTTGTAAAGTCATGATGCATTAGGTTGTTTTCTGTACTAGAAAACATCTCACACAGTGTTAATGGCTTACTGAGATTTGCAAGACAAGCAAATATGAGCCAGATAGTGGTGATGAAAGCCTTTAATTCCAGCCCTCAGGAGGCAGAAACAGGCAGATCTCTGAGTTTAGAGTCAGCCTGGTCTACAGAGTTCATGTTGGATTCCATGAATACCATTGGTTAGTAAACAAGCTGCATTGGGCCTATTGCAGCGCAAAACTGGGGCAAGACAGGAATTCCAAGCAGATAGAGAAGGAGAGAATAGGTAGAGTCATAGAGAAGCTATGTAGCCGCTGCAGGAGACACATGCTGAATCAGAACCTTACTGATAGGCTACAACCATGTGGTGATACACAGATTAATAGAAATGTGTTAATTTAAAGTATAAGAGCTAGCTAATAAGAAGCATGAGCTAATAGGCTAAGCAATGCTGTAATAATACAGTTTCTGTGTGATTATTTCAGATCTGGGCCGCCAGGAAAATGAATGAGCAGCCTCCGTCAACATAGAGTGAGTTCTACGACAAATAGGGCTATACCAAGGGACCTGGATTAAGATCCAAGAAGTTCTGGAAATGGGGCCCTAAAAGTTTTTTCATTTTTACTCTGAATGCTTACAATTTGTAGGAAAATTTTAACCTGAACTATGATCTAGAGAACAGTTACTACCTTTTTTCACGGGTCTTTCTCTCTAGTCCCGACTCAGCACTGATCATATGGTGTCTCTTATTATCCACGCATTTAATATTTTATATACCATCTACCCATATCTTATATGTATGCATCCTGTATATGATGTAATGGTATACAAAATAAATATTTGCTTGGACATTGTAGTTCTGTCAGGGGTTAGAGAAGAAAACTGGGTAGGTTGTAATGAGCTGTAACTACCATGAGGTGAAGGCAATGCAAACAGAAAGAGGTCTTCTGTCCTACTAGAAGTTACAAAATCATCAATACTTCCCTAAATTTATTACAACTGGCCTTCAGACTAAAGGATAAAGTATTGGGTGAATTTGATCCTGTGCATATATCTTAAACAGAGAAGAAATTCAAACAAGAATACGGAATATAATATCCTTCTTGACACTATACGTTGTCTTTTCTAGTTGTTTTTTTTATATTATTCTAAGTTGAAAAAATAAACACTTTAAATCATGAGCATGAACTGAAACATTCACATTTGTGCTGTGCTCTGACTCACAAGCAGTGGCAGTTGAATTACTCACTTTGAATGTTGTGGCCCATTCCTTTCAACAAGGGCCTCCCACCAGCCAGAAAACATCATAGGATGCTTAGAAGAGACAGATACCATCTCTGTGAGCATCTAGGCATAATGACATCCGGCCTCGGAGAGACAGATACAAACTCCGTGTACTTATACTGAGAGTGTTTGGAGGAGAATATAGACCTTCACAGGATGTGACCAGGCTGCCACACAGGGAAGGTTCTGCTTTACACCAGTAGCCGAGATGCTGAATTGTGACTATGCTGGGAGTCAGATCTGGGGAAATCAAACCAGGCAGGTCCCGTTCCCATGAGATATTGTTCCATCTCAATAGACAGAAGAAACCAGGAATCTTTAAGACTCTACCTTATAGGGAGAAATGATGCCTGAATCAGAAAGTGTTCCCCCACCCCCCGAAGGTGAGCACAAATGTCCCCACACAAACTGAAAATGATTGTCTAGGTGACATGGCAAGAGGAGAGAGCTTGATGACCCTCAGACCACTTGTTGAAAAGTGCAGAAAACTGGACAGGTGGCTCCTATTATCCCAGTACTTAGAGGCCAAGGAAGGAGGCTCACCTGTGATTCAAGGTCAGCTTTGCTTACAGCTACACAGTTGCACAGTGAATTCAAGGCTGTCCTGCACTAAGGAACAGTCTCCCTCTAACAAAACTAAAAAGTTCCAGGAGACTAGGAGTTCAGTTATGAGGTGTTCAAATCAATGTGTGTTTTCAGCCACCTCTTCCTTTTTCCCTTGTCATAAATTATTTTCCTAGTATGGAAAAACAGAAATGAGAACTCAAACATTTCAAACTATGAGTTGCTCTTGTCTAGACTAAAGCTTTGGTTTGGTTTTGGTTGTTCTTTTGTGGGGGAGGAGATAGGACAGGAAGGCATAGGAGGTTTTACTTGTCCTTGAAAAAGAAATATTCTTATACTTCCTTCAGGTTTGTGTGTCATTCGGTCCTGCTAATTTACCTGTAGGAGTGTCTTTATTACTGTCCCCCCCACCCCCACCCCAGGGCAGAATATTGGAGTTAAGGACACTCAGATTAGACCCTGACAGAGCCAGTTTGAGTCAGGTCTGCCTGTCTGCCAAGCTTCCGGTATCCTTGAGGGAAAGGATCTTGTTTCCTGTAGCAGGCTCTAGCTTTCCTCACTGGTCTCCACACTCAACAACACCTAAAGCAGTGGCTCTCAGCTTTCCCAATGCTGTGAATCTTTACTACAGTATCTCACGCTGTGCTGACCTCGACCATAAAATTCTTTTCCTTGCCACTTCATAACTGTAACTTTGCTATTGTTATGAATCATTGTGTAAATATCTGATGGGTTGACTATCTGATATGTGACCCACAAGTTGAGAACCACTGGCCTAAAGAGATGATTTACGCAACAGCCTGGCCACACCAGGTGTAGAAACATCTCCTACCAGTGAAGCAAGTATAAAAGAGAACATTCCTGGATAGAAGTGGGAGGACCTTGGACTTCCTGCAGGGCAGGGAATCTGGACTGTTCTTCATTCTTGAGAGGGAGGGGGAATGGAGTGGGGGGGAGGGGGAGAGGAGTAGGGGAGTGAGGGGAGGGGCGATGTGTGCGAGGAGGGGGAGGGAAATGGGAAACGGGGAGGAGGCAGAAATTTTTTTTTTTTTCCAGAAGAGGAAGGGGACTAGAAATGACTGTCTTTCCTGTGGGGAATCCAGGAAGTTAAAAGTTTCTTAGGTTGGGGAAGGAACTGCTGCCCTCATCTTGGCCCCTTAATTGGTACTCTGAACCCAGATGAGTAAGAAAGAAGAGGCAGAAGACAGCCCGCTTGGATTTGCTCCACCTCGGTTTCTTATGCAGTTCTGTGCGTGTTGGGTTGGGAAGGATGGTTCCTTAATTCTAGAATGAATCTCTCTCTCTCTCTTTTTTTTTTTTTTTTACTTTTAGAGTTTTTTTTTATTAATTTTTAAATTTTTTAAATTTTTATTTATTTATTAAAGATTTCTGATTCTTCCCTGCCACTGCCTCCCCTTTCCCTCCCCCTCCCCCAATCAAGCCCAAAGAACAATCAAGTTTCCCTGACCTGTGGGAAGTCCAAGGACCACCCACCTCCAATTCAAAGGCAGAAGGAACCCTGCCGTTCTGACTGCAGTCCTCTGGGAATGCTGGTAGTATCCCCCAAGTAACTGCATCTAAGATCTTAGACGAGAGGTGCTTCTTCTGTTCACTTCTTCCTTGCCCAGGGCCCTCCCCTCACCCTCCTAGTAATGAACCCATTTCCAGGATTAACCGTGATCTTGAGTCATTTTTTCTGTTCCGTGTGGCTAACTTAGTGACTCAGAAAAGCTGAAGAGCCCTCTTTTCTCTGAATGATCTCAAGCTGATTTTACGATGGGCTTCTTCCTGCCCCTTCATTGGAGAGTCATTTTGGGTAGCCCTGGGTTTTCCCCCTCTTCTTGAATTCTGGTTATGAATGGTTGCCGTGAGAGCAAGTGATTTGCCGGTCTCCTGTATTGAGCTATGGGCAAGAAGTCATGCAGACATCAGCTGCTGCCCGATGCTTGGAACCATCCACACACACACACACACACACACACACACACACACACACACACACTCCACCTCCACCCTTTTGCTTCTGTCATCTGTAGCATCATGGTGCAATTTTTCCACCTATGCCTTTCAGAGTCAGAGAAGCACAGTTAGGGCCTTATTGATTCATGTGACACACACTGGCCATCTCAGTGTCACTGGAGCCGAGTTCATTGTAAAACACCTTTTTTTTGTTTGATTGACAGTTTCATACATTTATATAAGCAATGTTCCTCTCTCTCATCCCCCTCCCTCTCCCATGGGCATCCTTCTGACCAAGTCTCCCCCCTACTTTTCACATCTTCCTTTTGTGTGGAACACTGAGTTTGGTAAGAGTTCCTTTCCTGAGCACGGTGAGGAACTATTTAGTAAGAAGGTCAATTTCTTAGTGACTGTACCATTAGAGAAAGCGCCCCCCCCCCCCCCCATGAGTTCTATTTTGGGCTTCCCTTCTTCCTAAGGCCTTGTCGTTGACTCAGAACATTTTTGACTGGGGACAGAGAAATAGTGGATAGCAAATCTTCGCTGGGTCATGCATAGACCCTGAACCTGACCACAGGACTGTGATGATGGGGTTAGATGAGAAGACTATGCACACAGCCACCATAAGTCACTGTAAGAATTGGACAGCTGAAGGCTGAGCTGTAGCTCAAGGGTGGAGCTCGTGTGTGAGAGGTGCTGGGTACAATCTCTAGACCGAGAAAGAAACAAAAACTAGCTGAACAGAAAACTCTTCTTCTGGGCTCTGGTGGGGCAGCCAGACGTGTCTCTCTCTAAAAAGAAAGGAAAAGAAACTCCTGACTCCCTTAATTTCTGCCGGGTTTTGAAGTCATTGGTTATAAGTTCTTTGATCTTCAGAAAGTTATTTAAATCCCATACCTTAGTTTTTTTTTTTTACGGCTATAAATTGGAGACAATAATAATAATGATTCCCCTTACTGGTAGTTAGGGAAAATTGAGAAGGTTAACACACAAACAAACACTTAGATCAGTGATTATTCCACAGTAAAACCTCTATAAATGATAGTGATTCGTAATGTCTTGACTAAACCTCTAGGTGAGACATTGGTGAAGTGCAGATGAACAGGTACTGTCATAGCCTACCTGGGAAATGAAAACATAGCCCTGGGAAAGCCCCACGAACAGGTCAGCACTGGGCATCATGAAAACAATCATCACGAACCACCCAAATGCTGCTCCACTATAATGTTCTGGAGTCATAGATGCTCCTGAAAGGACGTTTGTAGATCTGGGATATCATCATCCTTTCTTTGGGGCCTATTTTATTCTGTTACAATGTGAGTCATGGTGTAGGTGCTTGATGGAGTTGGCATTGACGGTCTTCCCTTTGAATCTTTATCAAGAAAGTGCCACATCAACTTTTGAGAGGGTCTCGCTTTCTAAACTGTGCTAACTTCAAATTT
Organism: Alexandromys fortis; assembly: GCF_014885135.2. Lineage (NCBI taxonomy): Eukaryota > Metazoa > Chordata > Mammalia > Rodentia > Cricetidae > Alexandromys > Alexandromys fortis. The sequence goes on from NW_026067890.1 coordinate 16,119,190, forward strand.
ATGATCTTCCTGCCTCTACTTCTAGAGTGCTGAGGTAACAGGTGTGTGCCAGCACATCTGGTTCTGGAAATGTTGTTTTCTTTTGGCCATGCAGACGTGGTTTCTGTGAAGCCTGGTGAGAACTGATTTCAGATATCCATAGTTCTAGTATCTCCATGATTACCATGATCCAAATGTTGTAGCATGCATGAGGATTTTCTTGTTTAAACTATTTCTATTTATTGCTGATGTGTGATTATTCCTGACAAGATACAGATAAACGTGTACTCACCCCAGATAGGGTAACAATGACAGACCAAAGCAATGATTTCACCACGCCAGGGGCAGGAAAACATGCACTCTGGCACCTGGAAAGTTAAATGTTTTTTTTTTTTTTTTTGTCATTAGTCTGTTGGTGTTATGTATTATCTTTGCTGACTTTTTAGAGGTTGAATTATCCTTAGATTCTACAATTCAACCAAGCTTAGTGAAGATGCATCACTGTTTTTATATGATGTTGTATTGGTTTGATAGACTCTTCCTGAGGAGTTTTGCAACTACGGAATGGCTGCTTCAGTGTCAGGGTAATTAATGTTGAGCACAGAGTGAGTTATCTCTCTCATTTATTTTGAAGAATGTGAGATAAGTTGATAGCAATCCTCCAAATGTTTGGTAGAACTCTTCTTTGAAGCGATCTGATCGAAGATGTTTTTACTTGGGGGAAGCTTTTATACTTGCTGATTCAATCTAGATAGATTGCATGTGCCTGGAAATTTATCAATCTTGTTGAATTTGCTGACATACATTTGTATAATAATACTTTCTTATTTTTTTAAGTAGACATTTTGAAGAAGACTTAGAGTCACAGGAAATTTTAGTAAATGAGACTTGGATTTCCTATGTGTGGTCCTGCCCTCAGCCAGGCATACACAGCTTTCCCTATTCCTCAAATCCCTTTAGCTGTTAGGACAACACACCCGTAAGATAGTGCTGGCTTACAGCCTTGAGTTATGGACCCAGAAGTGGATGTGATCTCTCATTGGGAAGGACTTTTGCCTTGCTATCGTCAAGACGTTTTGTCCCCCTTTCCCTCCATTAATGCCTTCCTTTGTGTTTAGTAGACCTTTCTTTCTTTCTTTTTTTTTTTTTTTGTCATGATGAATTTGGACTCTCTTCTCATTTGTTTGTGTGTGTATTTATTTAGTTTTAGTTATTTTTTTGCATTTATCTCCTTATCTGTGTTTGTGTATATGTGGATGTGTGTGGGTGTGGATGTGTGCACACTTGTAGAAGTCAGTTCTCTCCTACCATGTAGATTCCCAGGCTCAAACTCATTTTATCAGGTTTGGTGGCAAGTACCTTTCCCCACCGAGCATCTCACTACTCCATCAGTGACTATAGTTTCTTTGTTTTTGCTGTGGATATTTCAGATAGCATAGATTCTGTTAGTCACTGTTCTATTGCTATGAAAGAGACACTGTAACTATGGCAGCTCTTATAAAAGAAAGCACTTAAGAGGAGAGAAAGCCATCCGGCCTGGCTTGGACTTTTGAAACCTCAAAGCTAACCTGCAGTGACACACTTCTTTCAGTAAAGCCACTCCTATGCCAATAAGGCCACACTCCTAATCTCTCTCAAGTAATTGCTACTCCCTAATGATCAAGCATTCAAATATATGAGTCTATGGCGGGTGGGCTCATTCTTATTCAAACCACCAGAGCATCTTACACAGCTACAATGATCTATTCTAGAGTGACATCAACTCCGTTTCAATCACCACTCCACTCCTATGTTGTTCTGCCTCCTCCACTATGTTAGTATCACAGATTATCTTGCTGTGTATTATATACCTATTACTGTGAATGTATAATTATTATTATTATGCACTATTAACACATGTAAAAATTAAAAGTAAAATTACAAACTCAGATTTGCAAATGCCAAGGCACTTGTTCAACTATGTTCACTGCAACTAATTTTTAATAGTCAGAACCTGGAAAAAACCCTAGATGCCCTGTAACTGAAGAACAGATAAAGAAAATGTGGTACCTATACACAATGGAATATTACTCAACAATGACATCAGGAAATTTGAAAGCAAAAAAATGTATGGAACTAGAAAAAAGTCATCCTGAGGGAGGTAACCCAGACCTGGCACACATGTATGTATTCACTCATAAGCGGATATTAACTGTAAAATAAAGAATGCTACAATCCACAGCCCTAAAGAGGTTTAGTCAAGGCACACAGGGTATGTATGCTGTTTATTCATTTTAATTCATTTCTAGGAAGTCTTTAATTTCTTTCTTATTTCTATCTTGACCCCTTTTTTCATTCAGTAGTGAGTTGTGTAGTTTTCTAGAGTTTGTAAACTTTTTACTGTTTTTGTTGCTGATGATATTTAGCTTTAATCCAATGCAGGGATTTATTTCAATACTCTCATATTTGCTGAGAGTTGCTTTTGTCCAAGTATGTAGTGGATTTCGAAGAAATTTCTATGAGGTATAGAGAATAAGGTATATTCTTCTGTGTTTTAGTGAAATGTTATGTGTTTTTGTGGGTGTAGTTAGCATTCTTTGTACCTTTTGTAGAATTGGACTTGTAGATAGATATTCTCCAAATTTGACTTTGTCATGAAATGATCTTATTTTTTCCATCTATGGTTATTGAAAATTTTGCTGGATATAGTAGTCTGGGCTTGCATCTGTGGTCTATTAGAGTCTGCAAGACATTTGTTCACTCCCTTCTGGCTTTTAGAGTCTCCATTGAGAAGTCATGTATAATTCTAATAGGTCTACGTTTATATATTACTTGGATTTTCCCCTTGCAACTTTTAATATAGTCTATTACTATTAGTGTGTGAGGGTCAATATGTTACTTAAACATTTTTATTTATTTATTTATTTATTTATTTATTTATTTTTGACTTAAACATTTTTTATGAGCTTTGGTGCCCTGTGCTTGGGGCACAGATGGTAAGAACTACCATGTCCTCTTGGAGGATATTTCCTTTGCGTATGTAATATCCTTCCATGTTTAGTTTTTGTTTGTAATCTATTTTTGCTAAATATTAAAATATCTACATAAGCTTTCTTCTTTGGTTAATTTGCTTGTACTATCTTTTCTCCATCCTTCTACTCGAAGGTGAGGTCTATCCTCGATTTGTTTCTTGAATGCAGCAGAAAGGTGGATCCTGTTTTCCCATCCATTCTGTTAGTCTATTTATTTTTATTGGGGAACTGAGACCATTGATATTGAGAGATAATCATTATCTTTCTGCTTCTATGACTCATCTCATTAAATTTACTAATTCCATCCTGTCATTATGTAAATCTACTAGTGAACCCGCATAGTAAATTCAATTCAATTGTCATTTTTTTCCTAGAATTTCTGTTTGGTACTTTTTTTTTTTTACATAATTTTCTTTCATAGTCTTACTTTGTTCATGTATCATTATTCTGATTTTCTTTATTTCTTTGTCCATCTTTTGCTACCTCTTTGAACAAATTTAAGATATTTGTGTTTATTGTGGTAAAATGTGTATCACATACAACATTTATCTTTGTGTTTATGGTCCCAGAGGGACGAGGGGCCATCCTAGCCTAGAGGCATGGCAGCAGCTGGCATAGTGGCTGGAACAATAAGCTGAGAGCTCACCTTCTCATTGGCAAGCATAGAGCAGAAAGAAGAACTGGGAATGGCAGCGATCTTTAAATACCCAGAGCCTACCTGCAGTGACACACTTTCTCCAATAAGACCACATCTCCTAAACCTGCACAAGGAGGGCCACCAACTGAGAACCAAGTATTCAAATACCTGAACCCACGGGGTTATACTCACTCAAGTCACCATAGTCTGTTGTTGGCATAGGCTGTTTGTTTGTTCCCGGCTGCCCAGGCCCGAAATAACCACACAGAAACTACATTATTTGCAGTACTGTTTGTCCAATAGCTTAAGCATATTTCTGGCTCACTCTTATATTTTAAATTAACCCATATCTATTCATCTGTGTATCACCATGTGGCTGTGGCTTACTGGGCAAAGTTCCCTCCAGCATCTGTCTTCGGTGGGGCTACTTGGCTTCTGGTTGACTCTGCTTACTCTCTCCTCCTCTATCTGCTTGGAACTCCCGCCTTGCCCTATTCTGCTAAGCCACTGGCCAAAACAGATTTATTCATTAACCAGTAAAAGCAACACATAGACAGAAGGACTTCCCACACCACTCTGCGGGTTTGTCTATCCCTATTGCCTTCTATAAGTGGATTCGGCTTTGGCGTGTTCTCATTCTCTCCTCCTCCCTCTCTGTCTGTGCTGCAGATTGGAGCTAAAGCCTAGCGCATGAGAGGCAGGCACTCCGCCACTAAACTATATCACCAGTGTTTGTCTTAATCCACTTAGGATAATATAACCAAGGCTTATCCACGTTGCAGTCAGCAATTCCTTCCTTTGGAAGCTGGATAATATTTATTATATGCATGCACAGTAGTTGGCCTATTCTTGTACATTTTGGGTTATGTCCACCTATTGTGAATAAATCTGCTACACATGCTCATGCATTTTCCTTGGAGTCTTTAAAAGAATACTATCTTGCAATATATGCCGCACAGTAGACCGCATGGTAATTCTCTGCTGCTGCTCTGTTTGAAGAGCTGCCCTGCTGTTTGGCACAATAGCTATGCCAATTTGCATCCCTTCCAAGATGTACAGAAGATTTTGACTTCTCCATATTCTCAACAATACACCATATTCTGGATTCTGTTTGCTTATTTCCATCTTAATGGATAAAAACCACATCTAATTGTGGTTTTGCATTTCCTTAATGACTAGTAATGTTGAGCACTACTCACATACTTATTAGACATATTTGTGAATTGCCTTGGAATCCTCTGCTCTTTTTTTTTTTTTTTTTTTTTTTTTTTTTGTCTTTCGAGACAGAGTTTCTCTGTAACTTTGGAAACTGTCCTGGAACTTGCTTTGTTGCGCAGGCTGACCTTGAACTCACAGAGATCCACCTTCCTCTGCCTCCTGAGTGTCGGGATTAAAGGCACGTGCCACCACCGCCCACCGTTCTCTGCTCATTTCTAATTGGACTGATAGTTGAACCAGAGAATTGTTTCACACTCTGGCTCATAATGCTAATTACCTGTTCTGTTTTTGTGTGTTTGTGGGATTGCTGCTGACAGTTTTATTTTTTTTAAGGATACATGTATGCTATCTTGTACATTTGTATGAATTATGAATACCTGTTGAAATTTGGGCATAAGAAAAATAATCATTTCTCAGGTTTGACAGGCTGGGTTTGCACTAGGAGTTTTTTTTTTTTAAGTCTTTTCTAGGCCTGTGTGTGGCATTTAAAATGTTACTTGTATTAAGTATTAGAGAATTTCATTCATGCATACAAAGTATGTTTTACTATATTCACCCACACTTACCCAGCTTTTCTCAGATACACTGCTTCCACCCCTTCTAAGCTTTATGTCATTCTTTTTTTTAATAACCCAATGAGCCTAATATGTGCTGCTCATGTATCTATGGGGCCACACGGTCACGACCAACCTACTAGGGACCTCACCCTTAAAGAAAATCAACTCTCTCTCCCTGAGAGCCATCCCTGCCAATCATTCCCCACCTGTGGGTAGGGGCTTACGATCCCCTCTCCCTCCATGCTAGAAGACTGAGGGGCTTGCCCCACTGCAGATCTGGGTTAGCAGCCGTGGCTACCATGAGTTGATGGTTGCAGCAGTTCTAACATGTCCTCAGCACATTGTCCCAGCCCTCCCCAATAATATCCAGGTTCCTTTTCTATCATGTTCCCTGAGCCTTGCGAGGAAGCAGTGTGGTATAGAATGGGCATTTAGGAATATGTGCACTACAGAATTTTTTTTTTTCTGTGCCCTTTAACCACTGTTCACTGCTGAAAGCAACTTCTCTGACAAGGCCCCAAAGCTGGTCACAGAGATATGGACTGAGAGAACAGTTTGATTAGCAAAATAACAGTAGTATGTCACCCTGGGGCCTATGAACTTCATAGCCATGGGTGCTTGGCCAGATTTACAGTATCAGACATTCATTTTTTTTTTCCTGCCGAGTAGTAAGAATACAGATGTTTACCCACATAGTCATGCCATGAATACACTCATGGACAATTTTTTTCTAAGATTGATGTTTATGCATATGAATACTTTGCCTATATGCATGGAAGTACACTGGCTGTGCCTGGTGCCCGCAGAGGCTGGAAAGGAGAGCTAAAGTCCCCTGAGTTTGATCTTAGAATTGTAAGGTATCATGTGGGTGCTGGAAACTGAACCTGGGTCCTCTGCAGGGCCAGTAAGTGCTCTTAACTGCTGAGCCATCTCTCCAATACTATTGCTTCATCCTCTGATTTGTGTTTTTACTTTCTTTTAAGATTTAACTTATGTGTATTGGTGTTTTGCCTGCATGTATGTCTGTGTATGATGTGCATGTCATGGGCGTATCTTCCCAAGCCAGTCATTAGTATAGTTCAAAGGGCGCACAGCTGGGTTGATGAGTTTTCATCCTCAGCAACCTGCATAGCACCTTTGTGTGCTACAAAACCTAGCCAACAAGGAGGAAGTGTTGTAGGAGTTCCATCAATGCTCTGAGAGCTTGATCTGTTTAGCCAATGACAATTGGGGTGACTAGCCCTATGGGTATGGCTTTCTTTGGATATGTGACCAGATAACCAAGGAGGGGGTAAGTGCTCTCTTTCTTGGGTGGTTGGAGCAGGAGCAAGCCTTGCAGCTGGTCTTCATTGCCCTTGGGCAGAATGGCAGGACAGTAGCAGCTGGATCTGTAGTTGAGTCTACCATGTTTTGTATTCGTGAGTCTGTTTTTCCATTGCATCCCTTAATAAGTTATTGACCATACTTTTAACCCCAATAGTACCAGGTTGACTTCTCCATGTCCTGTGACCAAAGTAATGTCTTTCAATAGAGTCTTACCATCAAGTTGGTGGTAACCAACAGCAACGACAATAATTTGTATTGTTTGCGGGATATGGGGACACCCCTGACCAAAAACTTGGGGAGGGGGGAGTATACTACACTCAACACTGAGGTTTTTATTTGGCAACCTAGGTTTCTGGGGAAGACATAATCCTCTGTGTAAGATAAATACAATTAAACTCTTTTTATGAATGTGAACATACATGCATACGTACATGGAATTTATGAAATAGGTTTCTGCATGTTTTTTTCCAACATCCTTGGCGATAGTTTTCCCATATAAGATCACCCACAGACACAGATGCACACATATACACGAGAGAGAGAGAGAGAGAGAGAGAGAGAGAGAGAGAGAGAGAGAGAGAGAGGGAAAGAGTTTGTTGAACAAATCAGCTGCTCTGAAGAATCTAACCGCAGTTTCCCGGAGCCTTAACAAGCCTGTTATACATCCTCCCCATCATTTCTTGCTCCGAGTTACTGTTGGTCTCACTTTTCTCTTTAACTGTCATTGACAGGACACTGCTGCTCACTCTAAGGTCTAAGTTAGGAAGAACTAAAAGCAAACCTTCAGGGCTCCTTACTGTCAGCTAGAATGTTGCGGTCAGTAAGGCCTTCTCTGTGAGTGGGTGGGAGATGACTCAAACATTGAAATTCCCTACCATTTTGGATGTGGATATTTCTTGACGGTGCATTTGACTAATTGCTGTTGTCCCTTGACTGGTTTTCTAGAACAAGCATAAAGTTATTTTAGGCAGTCTGTTGTTGCTATTGTTTTGTGTTTCCATGGGGACGTGAGGGCTTGAAGTTTTTTTCAGCTTCTATTTGTTCATCTCACTCATCAGTTCAGGTTTCCATCTGGGGGACTTAATGGAAACTGATTTTTTATTTTTATTTATTTATTTATTTATTTTAAATCGCACTCTCTACTGACTTTTTTAAAAAAAAGATTTATTTTGGGATTTCTGAAGTTTGAAATCATGAAAATAACAGGAAACTCTCCCTAGAAAGCAAAGAGAACTTGGATAATTATATTTGGAATTAGGGGAAAAATAATTCTTCTGTCTCCTACAAGAACATTATTCAATGGATCAATGTGTGGTCTATGAGATCCCATGGGAGTTTTTTTTTTTTCCTGACAGAGTTGATCATCCATAAATACACTCTGAAAGGAAGGCCGTGTATCAGGCCCATTTGCTTCATGAGACAATAAATCTTAATAGATAAAAGTCTAGCTAGCACTCTTCTCCCCACTGGACCATGCCATAGCACAACTTTTGTTCTCACTGGATATGGAAGGTGCTTTTGAAATGCAAAGCACGATTTCTTTCTTGTTTATTACCCAGGCCCATGCTGCTAGAATACTTCCTAAACGTGGTGGGTGTTCAGTAATAGCCATAGAATGGATGGAGGAGGCTGTTGCCTATAACATGAGGTGAAAAACTGTAACAGAGTCCACAGAGTAGATTTGTTTTATCTTGATCAAAAGTCAGGGAGTTCAGACCTATTCTTGCCCCTTCAAGGTTGCAACAGGAGATTTGACTCAGGGTGAGGCTACCTACAGGTTGCTTGGCCTAGGGTGTGGTTGCTGCATGTGTTACCTAAACAATAGAATATTTAACTCAGGATGTTTCACATACTGAAGAGGTAATTGCTCTGTTTGCCCTTCTTATCTTGGTAAAGCAGTCTTATGCCTCACTTATCCCCTTTTGGAATGGGGTATATGAAACATACGGAAAATAAATTGCAGGCGAATTCAGTATTCACTGGGTTGCCCTCCCAAGTCTATTCTGTGTCTCTCTTTTTCTTTTGTATCTCTGTTTTTTTTTTCTGCCTAGTATTTCTAATCCACACATTCGTTCTCTGGAATGTACAAACCTGTCAAGGCTGGACCCCGGCAAAAATGAGGACTTTGTCTTTTAAAACTCCTTAGCGAACTTTATAATGAAACACAATATGCATGAGTAAAGGAAGCTAATCATAATTATAGGTCTGCGCGTTTTGATCAAGTAAGAGTACCTATGTAACAGGATTCTACAGGCGGATGCAAGATTTTCAGGATTCTGGAAGCAGAAATCTCATTTCATGCTTTTTCAATCACTACTCACTACCAAACCTCATCCTTCCCTCTAAAGGGTAAAGGGTAGCCACTGGCATGACTTCCCAAGTCTCTGGCTTTGTCTATTTCAAATTTTCCATGAGTTAAATAATACAATTTTTACTCTTATTTGTCCTTCCTGCTCAACATTTTGTGAGAAATATTCATAAGTAGAGTTTAAAAAAATTCTCCTGACTTTAATCGATGCCTTGTAAAACTCTACATTTTAGGAATACAGCCTCCAACATATGCCATGTGTTCAGCTCCCAGTGGCAGCCATGACCCCAAGAACACAGAAGATACTTCCTCCTTTCACCGCTTTCTCGAGGAGTAGATGCTGTTGTTTCTACTTTAATTATAAACAAAAAAGTACCTTGCTAATAAATAACAAGTTTGAATCAATACAAAGCTCACTGGAACCCACATCCCTCTAAATAACCACTCGAATCTGCTGGTCCCGTGGTGAACTCCTTTATTCTATTCTGAGTGGCCATGCATACAGACGATACAGTGAAAAGGAGGGACCCATTTAGAGATGGCTGTCCTGTGACCATCTGTATCGCAGGATGAGAAAGTTTCCCAAAGCTTCTTTGCTGTCTGAAGTGCATGCATAAAGACATCTCTGGACCCATTGCCCGAGGCTCCTTCAGGGCTTCTGATCCTAGGAAGAGAGGACTTGGCCTGGCTGCTGAATCGCAGAAGTGGGTCTCGGGGTAAATTGAGGAAGGACTGGCTCCAGCCATGACCTGTTTTCTCTGTGAGCCCTGACCGTTCTAGGGCACAGGCCCAGCTCCGGGTCAGCTTCGCAGCAGCTGTTCTCAATTTCTTCCCTGGAGGTGGCGACCTTGCTTTGAATCACCCCCCAGTTGAGGATGGATTCCTCTGGCAGACTGTGCATTCAGTCTGCGGAACTTTTCTCCAGAGGAGAAACTCCCAGCCTGGGATTTACTGTTCCTGGCTGTTCTTCAGACACCATTCAGAGGGAAGAGGGGTTTTTATTTATACAGCTTTCTTGGAGCAGTTTTTGGGCTCCTTCACTTTTGTAGGTTTTACATATTCAAGGCTTGCATTGATTTACGTTCTCTTCCAGTTTTTACAAGAGTTACATGAGTAAGGACGGAAGCAGAGACTCCACACCAGGAACCGCTGGTCTCCCAGGATTGTTCCTCCCTACTCTGTAGTAGTTTTCTCTTCCCCTTAGGTCTTTCTCTTTTCTCTCTTGTTGCTGTTCTCTGAGAATGATTTTGGCTTGTTTTGGTTCAAATTCAGCTTCTGGTACCTGGAAAAGGCAAGTTCCTTTTGTCCTGGGCTTCCTGCAGGCAGGAGATGAAGACATTGTGTCACAGTGTATAAAGCCAGGTGTGGTATATTATTCCAGCTGTTCGGGAGGCTGAGTCAGAAGGATTGTGAGTTTAACTTGGGTTACAGGGTGAGAACAGGGCTAGCCTGAGCAACTTATCAACTTAGCCTTTTCAATATAGTCTGTATCATGAATTCTAATTGGTCTTAATAATAGAAACCCAGAGTCAGATATTAGGGGATTTCAAGCTCTACTACGGACTATAGTAAGAAATAAAACCCACATGGTATTGGCATAAGAACAGACAGGTGGATCAATGGAATCAAATCAAAGACCCAGGTATAAATCCATACACGTAAGAACACCCGATTATTAAAAAAGAAATCATAATTATACAATGGAAAAAAGAAAGCATCTTCAACAAACGGTGCTGGCATAACTAGATGTTCCCATGTAGAATGCAGATAGATCATTACCTATCACCCTGCATAAAACTCAAATACAAATGAACAAAATACCTCAACACAATCCAGTTTCACTGAACCTGACAGAAGAGAAAGTGGGGAATAGCCTTGAGCACATTGGCACAGGTGGCCACTCCTGAGTAAATACAAGTAGCAGAGACACTAAGATTGACAGTTAATAAACGGGACCTCATGAAACTGAAAAGCTTCTGTAGGCCAAAGGCACTGTCAAATAGGACAAAATGGCAGCCTAAAGAATGGGAGAAGATCTTCACCAACATCTTCACATCAGACAGAAGGCTGACCTCCAAGGTTTATAAAGACCTCAAGAGGCTATACAGAAAAAACAACAACAATAAATAATCCAATCAAAAATGGGGTACAGATCTAAACAGAGAATTCTCAACAGAGGAATATCAAATGGCAGAGAAACACTTAAAGAAATGTCCAACATCTTTTGCCATCAGGGAAATGCAAATCAAAGTGATTCTGAGATTCTCTCTTACATCTGTCATAATGGCTAAGACCAAAAACACAAGCGACTGTTCATGCTGGAAAGTATATGGAGCAAAGGGAACACCCCTCCACTGCTGGAGGAGTACAGCCTATTTGGAAATTCATATGGCAGTTTCTCAGAAAATTAGGTATTGATCTACCTCAAGACCCAGTTATACAATCCCTAGCTATATACTAAAAGGATGCTCAATCATACCACAAGGACACTTGCTCAATTATGTTCATAGAAGTTCTATATGTAATAGCCAGAACCTGGAAACAACCTAGATGCCCCTCAACCAAAGAATGGCTAAAAAATGTGGTACATTTACACAATGGACTATTATAACTCAGATATTAAAAACAATGACATCTTGAAATTTGAAGGTAAAGGGATGGAACTAGAAAAAATTATCCTGATTTTTTAAATTCCCTTTTAGCTTACTTATTTTTTTGTTTTTGTTTTTGAGTGTCTGTGTGCCATGTGAACTCATGATATCTGTGGAAGGTTAGACGAGGATGATGGATCACCTTGAGCTAGAGTTATAAATTCTTGTGAGCTGATATCTATCTGAGTATTGAGAACCAAACTTGGGTCCTCTGTAAGAGCAGCAAGCACTCCTAAACTTTAATGCATCTCTCCAGCCCCAGCTCTGATTTTTAAATTCATTTATTTCTTCATTTGTTAATTTCTTTGATCAGGTGTTGGGAACTAAACAACCAGAGCAGCAAGTATGGCCATCTCTCCACCCCTCCCCCTTTTAAATACTCACTCACTGATAGAAATTTTCTTTTTAGAAGTGTCTTAATGTATGCCAAAGGTTTTAGTAAATAACGTTCATTTCATTTAATTCTGATTCTGGGAGTTTAAATTTTCCCTCTCTGACCTATTCAGTGATATACTTGTCATTCAAGAATTAATGATCAGTTTCTAAGCATCTGTATAGTTTCTCTCACTATCGATGTCTAGTTTTAGTCTACTGTGAGCTCATAAGATAATGAGTTTTTATTCCAACCCTTTGGTATTGAGTAAAGTGTTTTCTGGCCTTAAATACTTCAGAAGAAGTTCCATGGGCTGCTGAGAGGATGTGTCTCCCTAGGGTGCTGGAAGTACCACAGCATCAGTGTAATCTACACATGGGAAGATCTGTTTCCATAGCTTCACATCCCGCTAAGTGCTGATAGTGAGGCTGTCCTGGTATTGCACATCTGTGGACACCAAGGTCCACGAAGGGGTGGGGGTCCTCAAACTCCATAGCAAAGAATAGCAGTTCTACGACTGCTTCAGCTGATTCACCTGCTCACCTCAGGTCACCAGACTCCAGTTACTCTTGGTTGATGAATTTGGCTTCTGGTCCCTGAGTTCAAGGCTGCCTTTTTCTGTGCACTTCACTGTCTGGGCTGAGTCTTGTATCTGCTGCACGACTCAGTTTGTCTGTGACGAGCTCCCTGCTCTTTACAGTTGCCTCCTGTGTCACACCCAGGCTTACAGCAAGCAAGCTCCCTGGGTTTCCCTGTTCTCAGACCCCCAAACTAGCTCAGTTTTATATAGTAAGTCCCCCAACAGTGTAGGCACTAACCACTGCTCTCTGAGTCATACAGAATGACAAGAGTCATTGTCTCACAATTGGATGTGAGTGTAGGGAAGCATTAATAGGTTTGTTTTTAGGGCAAAGGGTACATGTCTTTATACCAGGGCACCTGGCTTTCAACCTGGCTTCTCTTTCCTGTCCCCTGCTGGAAAGCCATGTGGCTGGAGTTGGGTTAAGCTTGCTTTGATTTGGTGTGTCACCTCTTCTCCCCTGGACTTTCAGCTGCCTGGCCTTTGCTGCTTTGAGTTTTTATGAGTTCTAGAAGCTCTTCTTTTCCTGTTTTCCTTCCCACAGTCACTCGGACCATGCAGTAGCTTTCAGTGTTACATTTTACCTGGCCCCAGTTTGAACTCGATTCAAATGTAAGGCTTATGTTGGGGTCTCAACAGTCATCTGTTTCTGAATCTTCATGTATATTCGTGATAATTGCATTTCCTTTCTCGAGGGAGGGCTATCTCTACATCTTTGTAATACTTCCTGGTTATCATGAATTCCTTCATTTTGTTTCATTGTTTCCTCCTCATTTCTCAAGATTTACCTAGTTACAGTATTCATGGTTGTAGGTAATTTCCTACCAGGACCTAGAATGTATCATAGCATTGTGCCCTAGCTTGCAGGACTTCCTGGATAAATCTGTAGTTGATCTAATAGGAGAAACAATTAAATGTGATAGTGATTTTCCCTTGTATATTTTATTTTCTTTCTCTGGCTTGTGCTCTAGTCATTTGGGTATAATACACTGATGTGGGAGAGTCTTCTGTTTTGTGTTGATTTCATTGGTTAAGCATGTTTTTTGCTTACTTCTGTTTAGAGGAATCTAAGCCTTCTAAGCACATATGTCTGTAGTTTCCTCAAACTTAGCACCTTTATGGTATTTTATTGAATACTTACATACATTTTACATGCCCTTAAACATTTCTTGACTTTAGGTCTTAAAATTTTTCATATTTATTTTTCATTTATGTTTCCACAAATATCTTGAATTCAATCTTCTTTCCCCTTCTTTTCCTGTCTTTCATATGTGTTTCTGGTTGAGATATTTCATATGACCTGTCTTCAAATTCTGATTGCTTGATTTAGTCTGCTATCATGACTTGTTTATTCATTTGTTACTCACCCATCCCCTCTGCCCACTTCTGTTCATCAGGAGAGAGTTCTCCCTGCCCATGTAAAAGTCAGAGGACAACCTTGGGTTGGGCTCCTTACCTTCCTGCTATGGAATAATACTCTTGTACACTGTAAAGATTTGTCACTCAAATTGGTTAAATAAAACATCGATTGTCCTGTAGATGTTTGCAGTATTGGATATGTCTTTTACCTGGGTTCTGGTGATATGAAGTCAGGTTACTAGACTTGCATGGCAAGCAATATTACCCCCTACTTTACCAAATCCTCATTCCTCCACCTTATTATTTGACTTATTGAGCTCTTTATTACTGTTGTTTTTTCAAAATATCCATTTCTTTGCTGAATTTCACATTCAAATCTTCCTTTGTCTTCCTAACTTATGCAAGTGTTTATCCGTATTCTCTTAGATTGCATCGGAATGTTTTATAACAGTTCCTTTTATTTTATTTTTATTATTTTTTATTATTTTATTTTTTATTTTTTTGTTTTTTTGAGACAGAGTTTCTCTGTGGCTTTGGAGCCTGTCCTGGAACTAGCTCTGTAGACCAGGCTGGTCTCAAACTCACAGAGATCCGCCTGCCTCTGCCTCCCGAGTGCTGGGATTAAAGGCGTGTGCCACCATCACCCGGCTAACAGTTCCTTTTAAAGAAATCATTATACTTGTGCGCATGTGTGCATCTACACATATTATGGCTTGAATTTAAAGGCTAGTTCTATTCTTTCACCACAGGTTCCAGAGATTAAACTCATGGTGTATGACAAAAATGTCTACTTGCAGGCCTTCTTCTTCTTCTTCTTCTTCTTCTTCTTCTTCTTCTTCTTCTTCTTCTTCTTCTTCTTCTTCTTCTTCTTCTTCTTCCTCTTCCTCTTCCTCTTCTTTTTCTTCTTCCTCCTCCTCCTCCTCCTCTTTTCCTTATCTTCTTCTCATTCTCCTCCTCCTCTTCCTCCATCTCCTCCTCTTTTCCTTCTCCTCCTCATTTTTCTTCTTCTTGGTTTTTTGAAATAGAGTTTTTCTATGTAGGATTGGCTATCTGGAACTCTCTCCAGGCTGTCCTTGAACTCAGAGGTCTGCCTCTCTTTGCCTCCAGAGTGCTGAGGTTAAAGGTGTAAGCCACCACCACCCAGCTGACAGCTATATTCTTAAGACATCATATTAACTTGTTTTGCATACTTATTTTTTGCCTATGCAGATTTTTATACTTGATAGATTAGATATTTCTATCAATTTTATCAGTTGCCTTCTTAGTTTTAGGACTTTTCACTGAAGATGCACCTTGGCACATCACCCTCTTAGACAATAGTGGCTTTGATTCTCACCAGTCATATGCACTTGTCCTTTCTTTGGCTTTGAATAGTGGCTTCGCAATGTTAAGCAGCATGGTAGCATAGAAGAGGACCCCTGCCTCTGTGTGATTACAAGAGAGGGAACACTAGCAGTGCAGGCAGGTATGACATGATCAACAATGTGTGAGTGCACAGCATGACTACTCCCATAGCGGGTATGCTGACCTCTGTTAATGTTGGGGTTTTCCCCAGGCTCCATTGATGGTACACCTGCTACTATCACGGGCTGTGAGTAGCAGCCTGAAGTGCTGTGTGGTTTGAAATGCTTGTTTTCTGGCCGGCCACTTAGGCTACAACAAGGGGAGTGACTGTGGCAGGAGGGATAGCCCCCTCTGTGGCGCTCATTCTTACTTCTGCAACAGGTGCATTCAAAGCATGGGTAGGGAGGGGGTAGCAGAAGCTAAGAGAGGTGGTAACAGGAACCACAGTATTTCTCACTATATTTTATTGACAATGGCCTCCTAGAAGCGGGACCATGTAGTTGCTTGTTTGTTTCCTGACTGTCCAGACTCATTTCCTGGCCACCCAGACTCCCGAAATAATCACACAGAAACTATATTATTTGCAATACTGTTTGGTCAATAGCTTAAGGGTATTAATTAATAAGCTAGCTCTTACATCTAGAATTTACCCATTTCCATTATTTTATATTTTACCATGAGGATTGTGACCTATCAGCAAGGTTCTGGCTGGTAGCTAGCACCTACCTCCTGTGGCGACTCTATGGCTTCTCCTTGACTCTGCCTTCTTTCTCCCAACATTTAGTTTAGTTTTCCCAGGCTAGCTCTGTTCTGCCCTGCTATAGGCTCAAAGTAGTTTCTTTATTAATTAACCAATAAAAGCAACACATATACAGAAGGACTTCCCACATCAGGACCATGGCCAGAATCATACAAAGATGCCCTTCTTTGGGCACACAAGACTCCAAAGCCTCCCCCACGTAGCCCCATCTATTGGAGACCAATGGGTCAAACACAAGAACCTGTGGTGGCCACTTGTCCTTGTCACTCAAAGCATAATACTTAAGAAAAGAGTTAGGATCCTGTCCACTGGGGCATCTACTAGTGGAGCTCTGAAGCTCATCACTGGAAAGAATCTTCTGGCATGAGGCAAAGGAGATGTTGACATGCAGTATTTTCTTAAGGCTTACAAATATTCTACTTAATGTTCATATTCCTACCAGATCCTCAGATCCTCACCATAGCTATGATGGGTGCAGTGTGCTGATCTTCTAGACATAATTCAATGACACTATTGAGTTAAATTCAAAGCCAGACATTGTCTCCAGCATTACACTTCTTAAAGCTGCACTCAAGAGACCACCGTGGGACTAAGAAGTTGTCTCAGTGGAGGAAGGCATTTGCTCTTCTTGCAGATGACCACAGTTCTCTTCCACAATAGAACATCACATGACAGGCCACAGACAGCTGTAAATCCAGTGCTGGGGATGACACCCTCTTCTGCCCTCTGTAGGCACTGGGCACACACCTGGCCCACACACATGCATGTACGCAAAACATTTATATACATAAAATGTGTTTTTTAAGGAGGTTGGGCATGGTGGCATACACCTTTAATCCCAGCACCTGGGAGGTAGGAGGATCTCTTGAGTTTGAGGCTCACCTGGTCTACATAGTGAGCTCCAAGATAGCCAGGACTACATAGAGAAATCCTGTCTCAAACAACAGCAAATGGTGACTCTGACGTGGTGGGTTAAGGCAGTGGTTCTCAAACATCCTAATGCTTCAACCCTTTAATATGTTCCACATGTAATAGTGACCCCCAACCATAAAATTATTTTTGTTGCTGCTTCGTAACTGTAATTTTGCTGCTGTTATGAATTGTAATGTAAATATTTTTTGGAGATAGAAGTTTGCCAGCAGGGTTGTGAGCCACACATTGAGAACTACTGGATTATAACATGACATTAACATGCATTTCTCCTAAGCAAGGGATAAAAGCAAGGGGTTTTGCCTATGAATCCTCAATCCTGTGAATTCAACTCATCTGGATTCGCCCAGAGAGGGGAGAGGCAGCAAAGCACTTTTCTGTAATTAGTAATTCACTCAGTACCTAAGTAGAACTCTTATTTCAGCTTGAATGAAGAATTGATTAGAGAGTGAAGTGTCAAATTGAGTAGATTAAGCATCATTGAAGTCGCAGAAAAGAGAAGCTGCCAAGGGCATGTTCGTCGCCTGTGTCTGTTAGGAACAGCGGCCCCTTTAAAGAAAAAGCCTGTTGCAGACAAGCAGAGAAATCTGTGAAAAATTACCTGGTAAAGAAGGATATTTAGACAGGTGGCCTCAAATGTATCAGAACAAAAGAACCTTTGTTCTGAAGCACACTGCTAAAACCGGAATAATGTAAATTACAGTTAATTCCTTTCTAAGTATTCTTTGTGTTCATTTTTCTCCTGGAGGGAGTGAGGGAGGGATGTAAGCAGAAAGAACATGCCCCCCCTGGCCCGATGAGTGATAAAGTCAAGAAGCAAATGTTTCTTGGAACAGGGTCAGCCCTCTTCTTAGTTCTGGAAAGAAATGTTCCCCCACCACCCTGTTCTCATAGAATGCTCACCTCCAGATGGCTTTTAACCCAAAGCACCAAATTAGAGCTCTCGGGGACATGCGGGGCATGCGTCTTGCTGAAGCAAGTCACTTCACCTGCAGCGCGATTCCCCTGAGCAGATTATGCAGGAGTTGAAGCTAATGGAGAATTATCCAGTGTGGGAACTGTTGTGTTTTAAAGCAACTCAAGGCTCAGGGAGGCAGCAGGTTATACTCTTAAGGGCTGCAGCTTTGCACAGGTTTGTTCTTGCCCGTTCTGGGAGAGGGAATGGGGCCCATAAAGCTCAGTGAATGCTGCTTCATCTGTCATATCCAGCTGTCTATCCATTCAAGTCCCCTGCAAGCTCGGCTGCTGGCCTGCCTGCAGTTCCTTTTCCAGTGTGCTGACAGCGTACCCAGCCTCTGAAGGTTGGTGGGTTGAAGGTGTGAGGGAGCGAGCAGAAAACGCCTTTGTGGTTTGGACTGTGTGATTGCTCCGTGACCTTGCAAAGGTGGACGGTGGGAATTTGTGGAGGTTCAGGTAGATGATGGGCCACGAAAGGACTTAAGATAGAGTGTGCCTAGCGGACTGAACTTGTGAACATTGATGGGCTGTTCTTCATGGCAACGCTGACTTGGGGCAGTCCTGGAGGCAGCTGTCAGTGACCTGAAAGTTACCAGGGGCCAAAGTTTACACCATTTGCATCAAATTTGTCCCTAGGCACATAGGAAAAAAAAAATCTGGAAGAGGAAATTTCCTTATTACAGGCATGCTAAAAATGATTGCACTCTAATTTGGGAAAAGGTAGGCTACAAGACCCTTATAACTGCTAACCATGACCTGTGGATCTGGGAAGCATTGCAGGCAGAGTGCAGTTGGGTTGCAAAAGGACCTGGTTCACATGCAGAGGACAGATGTGGCTGAGGGCAGTGTTGCTTCAAGCTTCCCAAAGCCACATGGGATAGGCCCATCTGGTATGGATCAAGCAACTTTTCCTGCAGCAGACCCTTGGAGGCCTTGATAGGCAGGAAATGAAAATTTAAGAGTGGCCATGAATAAGCTGAGATTAGACTCAGACCAGGGCTTACGCTTGGGAATATGGATCAGCTGATGCCGTGAGCTAAAATGTCAACCTAGGATCAGCTGCTGGGATCATTCCATTCCTGGCTACCTGTCTATATTTGCAGAGGAAAGAGGCTGAAAGTGAGTAGAAAAGGGGGTGATGGGCAGATAGCCTGACTAAAGAGCCAGCATTAAGGTATTCATTTCGTTTTAGTTTAACATGTACAAGAACTGTGTGAAAAGTGTCTGGAAGATGACAAAACTCAGCTCTTCCCATTTAACCTCATTCTGAACAAATGAACAAAAACTTCTGCAACAGGGTACTTCGAGTGCATTAAATAAATATAAATTTTATTAAAAACACTCACATAGCATTATCAGGAATGATATAATAATAAACAGCTTTCAAATGGCCTGCATAACATTACAATACTTACAGTATTTATAACCACCCTCAGATTTTATAAACAAACCCAACATCTCATGAATGAAACTAAGTTAAAAAAAATAAACCATAGGAAAATGCACACAGAAGATCATTATCTTAGTGTCAAACTGCAAAAGATTTTCCTAACAAGTTAACAACTACCTTGTAAAGTGAACTAGACATCACTGTGCGTCAATCAAGATGAAAATTCATTCAAGTAATGTTGACACCATGCAGAAGCACTTTCAAGTATGGCCCTGTAGTCAGCCCATTCCTATAGAAGCAAATCTCTGATCTGCTTTCCATTTGATTTAACTGAGAGGTTGGATGGCATTTAATTGCCTCTCTTCCCTACATGACCCATCCCCTCACAACCACACTTCCTGCTCCTGTTGGCCAGCAGTTTGACAAATGACAGTGGGTGACATGTAAAGCAAACATTTTTTATGGATGACTGGCTCGAGATGGCCAAACGCACCTACAAGAAGCTGATGTCGTGGATTCAACATCATGGTGTGGAAAACCATTAACCTTGTGGTTTTGTGTGCAAAGCAGACGTTCTGAAAGTTTTAATGACAAAATGTGACCAGTAAATTACAAAGGTCTCCTCCACTGATCATGGAACCCTTTATTTGAAGAGCTGGTAAGCAACACTCTTTTTAGGCCACAATGTAACAGAGTCCTATTGCACGGCACACCACCAGATTCCAGGACTGTTTCGAGACACTCATGGATATGAACCTGTAGTCATTACTAGATCAAAAACCTTTGAGGATTTGGCCAACAGCCATGTGATGACCTTTGACTTCACAAGTTTCCCTTTATCAGGTCAGTGCATTCTATTTTAAGCTTTTTTACTTTGTTAAAAATCATCAAAACTCTCCAGACCATTAAAAAAAATGCTTTTCTTTATAATTAAAAGTTGACAAATTTACAAAATTAGTTTCAGTTATCAGTACATGTACAAGCAAAATAGGAGGGATTCAAAATAAAAGAGTTAAATCCCTGAAAAAAAATATATTAACTGACAACTTTACATAAACACAGATGGCATGTTGGCATACGGAGAACAAGCTGAAATATCCCTGAATTTTTAGAACAAAAGGTTTGAAATTCAAGTTATACTTGCTAAGAAATCAAGTATTGAAAACGGTATGTTTTAATAATAATAAAAAAAGACTTTTAAAAAATGGTGGTATACAATGCTATAAGCTTTCGCTTAGTTTAATATCCCATTGCCAAACTAGTGTTGAGGTATATGACAAGTAGGAACATCACTCAAACTTTTAATCAATTCTTAGCTCACATTAGCATCTATGTGTAGCAGTCTGAGTAGCACCATCGTGATGTGAATTTTGCTTCAATCTCATATATATATAATATATATACACATATGTATATATTTAATTTTTTACAGTACTAAAATACTAAAGCATTGCATTAAAAAAGTTTTGTTTTACAATTTAATTTACTATACAACTCTTTCGTCTTTTTTATACAAATTTATGATTTAAAATCACCACAGCAAACCAGCTGCCTATTTTGTTTAGGGTTTTTGCTTTGTTTTGTAGCCAACCGTTTCACATGGACTTAACCCTGTCTGCTCATCTTACCCGGGCGTCAGTCCAATCCAGCTTCCTGGTAAGGAGGACACTTAAGCAAAGAGATGACATCGCAATGCACAAGGAACACGAAGGCAGCCTGTTGTCCTGGAGCGCCTACAGCTCCACGAGACAGCGTGGGCTGCAGTGGACAAGCTCTGCTGGGTCTGTAGCATGCAGCTAGTTATTGCCTGCAGCCAACAGAGAATCAAGCAGCACACACAGAAGCCACGAGCTCGTCACACCGTTACTAGAGCCAGTAAGATGAGCACCAGAAAGCACGTGTTCTGTGGACTAACACATCCACTCAGCTTCGGTTTGGACTTCACAGGCCGTGTTAGCAACGAGTACTGCTCATCAGCAGATACATGGCTAAAAGCAAATGTTTTAAAAGCTTTCCTTTAAAAAAAATAAACTTTTAATCCTAAGTGAAAGTAAACTTTTTTTTTTAAACGTCTCAGTACCTTAGCATTGTTCAAGTTGCCAAAGCTTAGGTAGGCAAAGTGCTTCTAAAACACCACTTAAAATATTTCAATATACATGTATTTGCACATATAAAAATGTGTGTATGTACACATTATGTTTATTGTCCTACAAGGACATCACTGGATGAGCACAATCCAGAGGCCTTTAAAATGTCCACGTTTAAAAAACTAAGCTGTATAAGAATAAGTAAGTAAGACAGAAATGTAAATGAAAGGATCCCCGGTTCTTCAAGGGCACCGGACTGCACTGACAGCATGGTAAAAAAGGCATTTGCTTTTCGGCTATTAAAGACACCATTTTTGTAGCACCATTTCATGTAACACCCAAACAAATTCAGTGTTTTGCCATTATTCACGTAAGCTTCCTGTAGCTTCTCTGATAAATAAGTTAATATTAAGATTACAGTAAAAACTGCGTGTTCAAAAGCCATAATTCCAGTATTCAGCACACCTTAGATCAGCACCAGGTGATTCCTGCAACTGTACTACTACAGTACTGTGTCCCGTGACTATGCAAACTTGGTATTAGACGTGGTCATGTATGTGGAGTGCAGGGGAAGCACGTCTCACGCACATGACCTCAGCCAATAAGAGAACCAGTGGTTTCGAAACTATGAACTGTGGCGCACTCTCTTCCCACCTTCCCTTTGCATAGGATGCTTTGGTCTTTTCCTGAAAGCCACCAGGGACCGCTTGGGAAGTCAGTAGAGATTAAGTGCAATGGTAAAAATAATCCCTGTTTTGCTGGTGAGCTGACATCCCTCCCCCCAACAAACACATACAAACACACACACACACACACACACACACACACACACACACACACACACACACACTGCATTTGTCATGGATGCTATGACCCGTCCCTGTTGCCCATGCCGCGAGAGCTATACCACTGACAGGTTGTTCTTGGTGTTCCGGCGTAAGGGACAGCATCATACATATCTGCTGTAAGGCCCCGTGACCTGAGTGAAGGCATATGGAGATGTAGTCACCGTGGAGTCTGTGGTCAGGGACCCTGTCTTCTCAACAAGAGACTGGATGAAGCGCAGGTAACTGGGCTCAGAAGGTTCCTGCAGCTCCATGGGCTCACGTTTTACCCTTTTGCCATGGCTTTTCTGAGACACATGCTCTGGTCCATACTTCTCACACTCTTCCTCTTTCTCTCGGGCCTTTTCAGCCATTTTGGCTTCCCAGAGAGCCAAGCCATGCTTTGGCTCGTTCAGGTTCTTATGCTGGTAAAATACAAGGGAGATCCTGGTGGGATTGACCCGATCGGGAGTATTTATCCGTGTTGTGGCATGAAGCTCTCGCTTGGCACACTCGATGAGAAGCGAGCCATGAGTTGGAGCCACAGCCACCCCTCCAATGTCAGGATCAAGAAAGCTGTGCTCACTGTCTGACCAGACCTCGTCATTGTCCTCCACAGAAGAAGCCGCACCCTGGCCTGCTGCCCCAGGTTGCTTCTCCTGGCTGCTGTCAGGCAGATTGTGTAATAGACCTGGGGCAGAAGCAGTACTCTCATGATTCAGCCCTGGAAGCACCCTTGATAGCCCATTGGCTGTGTGGGAGAGCATGTCATTCTCCTTGCTGTGGAAGGCGTGATTGGAGCTGTTGGTCATGCCCGAAGCCGCCGCGGTGTAGCTGTGGATCGTCTGAGGAGATGGATGGCGCTCGCTGTTTCCGTAGTCTGTGTGTGCATTGCTCATACTGTACGGTAATCTGGGGGCAGCTCCCATGAAATGGGCATCTATCTCGGGGGTGGGATACGGAGAGAAGGTTGCGAGGTGGTGTACATTTGGTTTTATGGTACAGTTGCTGAAGGCCTCTCTCTGCATATTTTGGTTTCCATAACTTAAGTACTTAGAGGGACCGTCTCCAAACCTCTGTTGGTAAAATGTGTGGATGGGTGGTAGGTTCAGCTTGGTCAGATGCTCCTGGCTTGCATATCTGTACAGATCCCTGGGCTGAGACTGGGGGGAGTAAGAGCCTAAGTAAGGAGAGCAGTTGTCCACGGACACATTCCCATTGCACTGATACGCTCCGTATTGGTTATTCTGATTGAAAAGCCCAGGGTAAGGGTTCATGGGGTCAGAGGGACTCAAATACGATGCTGCAGTTTGAGATGAGGTGGGGTAAAAGTTCATGTGGTTGGTATCTCCATAAATATCCGAAGTGTGTGAAGAGCCTGGGTAAGGGCTAAGCGGATTGGGCCGTCTCATGTATGGGTTGGTGGGGTAAGAGCCGAGGGACTCAGACTGAGAGTTACTCTGCAGGATCTGTTGCTGTGGCTGAGGTGGCTGTGCCTGTGGCTGATGTGGCCGCTGCGCTTGCTGAAGGTGCCTCTGGAGTGGCTGGGGCTGCTGGATGACAGATGCCGAAAGTCGCAATTGTTCTAAGGAGAGAGCGGGAACACTGGCTGTTATTCTAAGAACTCTAGTGGAGACTCTTAAATATATGCAACAGCATAGACAGTCTCCACGAGCAAGGGTGAAGGAAAGCCGGGGCTCTGAACATTGTCAAGCAGAACTTTTTGTGTCTGAGGTATTAGAATAAACATGCTGAGCTTTTAAAGCTACATTTTGTAAGTAAGAAAAATGTGTGTCCACCAGAGTCATTCAAAGCGCCTCTGCTCACTCTACCTATCTCCCAGCCCTTCCTCAATTTAGCCCATGTCCTCACCATCTATGCAAACACAGTCTGAAAGGCAGTGACAGTACTATAATACTGCCCCCCTTACCTCTATTGTTCCTGGAGGAGGAAACATGTTTTATTTTATTTCTCAATTGTCTGGCTTGTGACAGGACTTGTTATATAATTAGAACGACAAGAAGAATTGCATTTACCAATGCCTAGAAAGGATCTTATACACTTGGTGAATCCTACTTCATAAGAACATTTCCCAGAAGGAACTGAAGAGAGCACCTTGTAGAAATGTTTGCCTTGTAGGCTACAAACTGTTAAATGGACCCGCTGTGGCGCTATTGGGACATGCACAGTTTTCCATCACGGAAACCAGGAAGAAGGGAATTTTCATCTCTCAAAGCCAAGAGGCGGTAAGCGGAATGGCAAGAACATTCTTGTCGTTGGTGGTGAAGTCAATATACATCCTAAAACCTGGATTTCTTTTTAGTAGCTCCAACCGTAGATAAGGCAAGGGGCTCTGAGGCCATTCTCTATGAGGACGACCACAGCCAGAAGCTCTTTTTATGAGTGTGGAACTTTAGCTAAACCGGACCAAACCTGTCTATGGAAAAATGTACTCAACTCACCCTCTATCCTGTAAACTGCATTTTCAAACTCATTTCAATATATCACTATTCAATTATCTAGGCCTAAAGGCTTGGAGCAGTCCAAAGTTTTCTCCCTTCTCATCTATTCTTTTGCCAGCGTGATCTGTTTTGTACCCTGAGAGGCTTTACTTGCAGTTTCTTACATATTTAACTCAAGGTCTTGTGCTCTCCTCTTGCCCCATTGTAGGTCCTAATGCTCCCTCCTTAAACTTGGTGAAATGTCCCTGCATGATTCACATGACTTCTGACATATAAATGACCTGTTTATAAGTTTTGTTATTTATTACATTTAGGATAACCCCAATGTCCCTCTAGTCTGAGATGCCAACTCTAACAATGCCAGTGAAGCCTGGACCTGGTCACTTGCGGAAGATCATGCTATAGACTCAGACCACGACTGTTAACACCCCCGCCCCCCCGTGTCACCCAGTGCCGAAGGCCACAAGGGTCACGCGGTGTTTACCTGGGAGCTGTTTCATATGGCTTGCACTTTCCATCTGCTTTGTGCGAGAGGAAGACTTCTCCTTTTCGTTCTTAGTTGAGCCGTTCTCCAGGGAAGACAGCTTTTCAGCTGCAGCTTTCTTGGCCTCTAGTTTTCTTTGTCGGCAACTCTTGACCGGCTCTGCCAACATCCTCACCTTCCTCCGGAAAGAGTTCAGCACCTGAATGGACCCCTTCCGAATCTTCTCCTCCTGACCTTCGGTGCTCCCAAACTCATCCACAGGAGAGATTTTGTACATAGGTAATACGTGGAGCTGCTCGTCCTTAGGCTGTCCTCCAATCTCTCGATTGTCTTCTCTAGTGAGGGTGCACACCTGATGGGGAGGGGAAATGGTCCAGGCTCAGTTGCAGGTTCAGAAGAAAGTATATACAGGCTAAAGTTTCCCCCTCCCAGTATCCACATGTGTGTTGAAACAGGGACATGCGCAGTATCAAAACCAGATCTGCCTGTTACTAATGAAGACATTGTACAAATCAAAGACATAGAGAAAAGACAAGCTCCCTTTTATACTTCTTCAAGTCTATCAGGAAGACTGTTTGTCATGCACGTCTAGCTAGATCTCAAGGAAGAAGACATACTTCTTCCAGATGAAATGATGCCATCTCCTGCTTTCCACATATTAAACACACACGACAGATCATTTCCGTCAAGAAGCTATAGTGTGCTTCTAACCACGTGACCATTATGTGCATGGGTGGGGAAGGGGGATAGCACAACACAGCTCGGCTGCCCTCAGACCTGACTCCTAACTATCCATGTTTAATAAGTGTGCTGCAGAGATGGCTCAGTGGTTGAGAGTGCTGTAGATTCTTTCAGAGGACCTGGGTTCAATTCCTAGCACCCACATGACAGTTCACACCTGTCTGTAATGCCAGTTCCAGGGGAACAAGCATCCTCATATAAACATACATGCAGGCAAAACATCAATGCACATACAAAAATAAGCAAATTGTTTAAAAATTTTTGCTATGTTCAAGAAACTTTACAGCTGGGTAGTGGTGGTACACTATATTAATCCCAGAACTCCAGGAGGCTCGTGACCCATGCTCTATCGACTGTGAATGAAATCTGCAGATGGATGTGTTCCATTGTGTAGAATTTAGAAAACTAAAATATGTACACCACACCATTGATACTCATTTAGGTCTTCAATGGGAAATTGCTTTGAGTTTGGAAAAGGCTGATTCAGTAATAACACATTTGATAAGGGTTATGACAATCATGGGTATACTTGTACAAATAAAGACACACAATGCTCCAGCATATGTCTCTAAGAAAATGAGCTCCCAAGGTCCAAATGAGGAGCAGAAGGAGGGAGAACATGAACAAGGAAGTCAGGACTACAAGGGGTGCTCCCACCCACTGAGACGGTGGGGCTGATCTAATGGGAGCTCACCAAAGCAAGCTGGACTGGGACTGATGGACATATGATCAAGCCGGACTCTCTGAATGTGTTGGACAAGGAGGGCTGACTGAGAAGCCAAAGACAATGGCTTTTGATCCTACTGCATATACTTGCTTTGTGGGAGCCTAGTCTGTTTGGATGCTCACCTTCCTAGACCTGGATGGAGGGGGGAGGACCTTGGACTTCCCACAGGGCAGTGAACCCTGACTGCTCTTTGGACTGGAGAGGGACTGGAAGGGGATGGGGGGAGAGGGAGAGGGGTAGGGAGAGGGAAATGGGAGGAGGGTAGGAGGTGGAAATTTTTAAGTAAAAATAAAAAATAAAAAAAGGAAAAAATGAAACAGTTTTTGCTTATTTTAATATAAAGCATATTACAAGTGTACCACACTATTCTATAGGCCAGGCAGTTATAAAAAGATCAAATCAAACTCTAAAGGATAAATAAACAGAAAGGGATGATAAATACCCCCCCAAATTGATTGTATCATGCTTTATTGACTTTGAATTTTCTAAATGCTAATGAGAAAGAAACAACAGCTGTGGAGAGACATTGGATAGTAGAAAAAACTACAGAATTAAATCAGCCAATACACTAAAGATGTATACAGACCTCAGAATGGAAAGGAGGATATGTGTTACATTAGGGAAGGGGGTGTTGCTTTTATTTCCATAGGAGAAGAAAAGCTATGGATACCATCAAATTGATAAAGATTTGATTTGAACAAAAGGGAACCTCTTAATTAGAAGAGATGATAGTTCATCAAACACCATGACCATTTAATAGAAACTATCCTATAAAACTATCAAATGTTTTAACTTCATCAGCTATAACTTGCCATAAGAGAATCTTTCCAAAATTTAAGTTGGGGAAGGGTTTTCCTTTTAATATAAACTATCCTATAAAACTAACAAATGCTTTTACTTCATCAGCTATAACTTTCCATAAGAGAACCTCCCAAAAATTCGAATTGTTTTGTCTTTTCAGGAGAATGAAGACATCCAGCTAAGAACTGGACCACTGGACAAATGAGACATCTAATGAAAAAGTACAAATCATCTAAGAAAAATGTCTCAAGAAAAAGTAAGTTGGCCTTTTGGTATATAACATTTCTAACGTGATAAAATTTCATAAATCTTTCCAAATGCTAGTTTCTGCTGTTCTCTACAGATACATAATGCAAATGGTCTTTTTGTAGTCCCAGTGCAATTAAAAATCAAAGCTAGCTTTGGAGTTGGAGTGTGGCTCTCTCATTTTATGAACACATGTATGTTTATTAAAGTGAAATCCAAAATTTGTCTCATGTCAGAAGAGCCACCTGATATGGGACAGAAGAAAAACAAATATTTAAAGACTATTATATTGCTACCAATCTCATGATCTTTTGGTTTATATTGACTATTTAATACATTTTCTTGATATACAAGATTAATATGAATATTATAAGTATATATTATATAAACATATATTAAACTTTTTGTCATGATATTAATGGTTATATAGAGTATTAACTAATTCTAGGAAAAGGTTTCATCTACCTTCCTGTACATGATTTTGGGTTTGAGTCTCTATCAGTTTTCTGCAGTGAACCCTGGGCAAACCTAGCAGTAATCTTTGAAGTCTTCATAAGGATCATGGGGCTCAACAATGATGATTCCTTCAGGAATATGATAATACCGCCAAGTTTTAAAATACCCCCTAAAGATTGGCTTTGGACTACAAACTGCTGAGAACAATTTCGAGGTGGCTAGCTGAGATGATCCAGCCTCACAGACTACTCTAGCCAGGACTTGAAATAAGTCCTGTACTTTCCCATTACGCAGAGACTGGACAGCAAATGATACAGCTACATTTCCCCAGACTTGACAATTAACCTAAAATTTTCTTTTCAGGATTCCCTAAAGATGCCATCACCCCCAGAGAGCAGGAAGCACATTTAAGAATATGACTTTCACTTTCCCAAGAGGTGGGGTGGGCAGCTTTTGGTTTTTCATTGTTTAGGGAGATTGGTTACAAGCTGTTAACAGTAATGGTCAGGAAAAAAGCTAAACAAAGGAAATTAAATTCAAGGTTCTTGTTTTGAATAGAAAAAGGGGATACAGATATGATAGGATAAAATGGTAAATTATTAAATTTACTCTGAAAAAAAGAAGATGTAGATATGATAATATAAAAGGTAGATTATTGACTCTTCTTTTAAAAAGAAATTACTAGTTTTAAATGTTCTACAGTGGATTGGACTTTTGTATATTGTATACAAATTTTATATATTGATACAAATTTGAGATTAATTGTGTTACAACATACTGTACATACATTTCTTCTTGTTCAAGGTATTGTATCTATACAATTCATTTAATGATGTAAAGCAAATTCCTAGTCCTTGAAAATTATTATTATGAAATGTTTAGGATAATAAGAATTTACAGGTAAGTAATTAATCACCTATTATAACTGAACATATTAGGTATGGTTTCAAGGTCAAACAAAGATAAATTTTAGATAGATAGGTCAACTTCAAACACTTCAGAGATTTACAGAATATAGCATTTAAAGTGTCCTAATAACATAGTTCTTAAAAAAAATGACAATGAGATATGTCTACTACTGGCAGCACTAATCTCCTTCAGAGAAGATAATGGGCATCTAAGAAACTCCACATAGAGTTTACTTTCTTTGTGGCAAAAGTAAGCCACTGGGTAAGAAACTGCCCTTGTTTCAACTGCTGACAGTATGCTGTTCTAATTTAGCAAGCAGGACACAGAAGAAAGTGACTGCCAAACATTGTCAAGACAAGGAAGGACAGCCCTTCAGAATAACCTGCTTCACAGAAAAGCCTGTCAGATATGCTAGGTCTGTAGACTAGACCAAAGACGGATGCCCCAACGTTGCAGGGGAACTTTAGGTGATTTCCCAGGCAGCCAGATGTTTCTGTCATTGCTTACATTTTTTTGGAAGTCATTTGCTTACACTTCCTGCTTACTCAATTAATATTATTTCCTTCTTGGGTTTCTGAGAAAGTTGAAGATTAGATAGTTATAGTTTTCATTGTTTATCAGAAGCAGAAAGCAAGTTAATATAAAAAGCAAATTAGGTACAAGATTTTGACTCATCAAGATAGGATAGAAATGGGGTTTTTCCTCTGAATTTGTCAAATGCAAATGAACTAGACATTGTTGATGCATTTATTGCTTTTATATATTTTATATAGTTATTGTACTTTTGTATATAGTTTTTCTTATATGAGGTATAACCCTCTTTTTTTTTTGACAAAAAGGGGAAATATAGTGATATTTCATTTGTATTTTAATAAATAAATCTTGCCTGAAGACCAGAACACAAAACAGCCACACTATTCAGCCATACAGGTCAGGCAGTGGTAGCATACACACCTTTTAAACCCAGCAGCCACACTAGTTAGCCATAGAGGTTGGGCGGTGGTGATGCATGCCTTTAATTGCAGCACTATAGAGGACTATTTAAGGCAGGATGGGGCAGAAACTTGCTTCTCTTTCAGCCTAAAGACTTAATAGAGTTAAGAGCTCTCTAGTGGGTGGTTGCTTTGCTTTTCTGATCTCCAGGTTGAATGGTAATATCTGTCTTTGGGTTTTAATTATTTATGCTACAGGTGGTTGTGAGCCATGAGTGCTGGCAGTGATTGAGATTAGTACTAAGAATGCCTAAATTCTCATGTGGTTGCCAACCTTTCTACTAATGCGCCTCTCTGTTAGGAGGGTCTTTGCCATGCTCAGGAAGGTTACTTTGGAACACAATTCACTTCTGTTCTGAGCCAGCAGCACACAGCCTTTGGCAGATGCTGCTAGGATCATGGTTTGCCACTTACCAATGTGCTGCCATTTGGCATGTTGTGCAGGTCCCTGTGGGCATGAGCACAGAAGTCCACACATGCAGTGACCCCTGAGAATGGTCGGCCTTCCTTCAGACCCAAACGGCACTCTGGAGCTCTGTGTTCATATTCAATCTGAGAAAAACATGTGTGTGAGTGGGGAGGTACTTCAGAAGAGTTTGAGACTATTTTGCACATATTTTGCGCTTTATATCTATAAAATAATGGAAGGACAAAAAATAGAGCACACACTTAACATATCAAAGTTTCATTTGACAATACTATCGACGAAAATTTCATGTGCGTGTGTGATGCCTAGGGTCCCATTCAGGGCTTCACACATTGAAGTGGCACTCTACTCCCGACTTACCTTGCCAGGTCCCAGATTTCTCCTTTCCCTCCAAACCCTCCTCACTCTTTCAAATTCATGGTCTCGTTTCCCACTAATTGTTAGTGAAATATATACATATATACACACAATAACTGTTATTGTAGCATATATTCCTAAATGTAACCTGCCCATGAACTGTTAGGTGGCATTTACAGAAGGCAGTCTAACTTTGATCTATGTATACCCACATAACCACTGCTATAACAAAGTCAGGCCCATAATCTTCATTCCCTGAAGTTTCTGGCAGTCTCCTGGGTTTTTTCACCATACAGACAAATGAGGACTGCATCACATGTAAACTCTTTTACATAGTCAAGGGAACAACCCATGTTAAAAAAAAAGTGTGAGATGGAAGAAAATCTGTGCAGAAGATACTTCTGATTATAGTTACTACCCAAAATGTCTAAGATTTAAAGAAAAAATGAAAATAAAATTTCAGTCACTTCATCCTTTCCTACTTCCAGTGCAAACTTGGTACATGAATGGCTCCCTGTAGGCTGATACGACATCTTTATCTTGTACCAGATACTCAGGAACAAGCTCTGTGTACATCTCTTTCTAGATTTTATTATGTGGAAGTTGCTTTTGAATTTATTTCTAAACACACAGAAACCACAGTGCTCTCTTCATGCCTCTGTGTGGCTATAAACAGGTCTTCATTTGAGTTCATTGGATGATTCTGTTATGGGATTAAAGCTGGAGCAATTTCTGAACTTATCACTAACTAAGGAGTCTAGTACTTGCAAAATACACAATGATTTTGTATTTGACTTTCTTCATGAAGACAAAGTCTAACAAAACATCTGGACCCATGTATAATAAATGTAATAAGCATTTTATAGATATATAGATAATCCTGTGAAAATAGACTGCATAGTGAGGGTCACGTGATTTAAATATATTCAACAAAATCTTTACATGAAGATAAATTAGTAGACAAAATATAAGTTAAGACTAAAAAATTTGTTTTTAAGGCAGAAAAGACCAAGAATATGCCTTTTAAATGACAAAATCCATACACTTTCTTCAGATAGTTTTAACAATTAAGAGAGAAAGGGAGAGCTCAGCAGTGAAGAACACTCACTGTTCTTACAGAGTCCCTGCACCCACATAGTGGCTTACAACTGTCTGTCTATAACTCTGTTCCAGGGGAGCCAATGCCATATGTGTGTGTGTGTGTGTGTGTGTGTGTGTGTATGTGCATACATGAAGGGTACACTCATATACATGAAGAAAAGAAAATATGAAACTTAAAAAAGAAGGTTAAAAAGATACTTCAGGAGTGGATAAGTTACAAGTAATGAACAAATAGTTTGAATCATCAATAATCACTTAAACTTACCTGATTATTGTATGCATCAGGTGCAAATTTCTTGTATATTGGAGCAATTAGAGTAGACAGGTTTTGCAAATGAGATTCTAGTTTCTCTTCCTGTACAAAAAAATGATCCAACAAACTCTAAATTAAAGATGAATATATAAGCCTGTGTATGCATTTAGACACGAGGCAGTCAGTTGTATTATTCCCAAGTGTATAGAGTTTTTCTTTATATATATTCTAAAATATGACTAGTTCTAGAATGAACGCGGCACGATCAGGAAGCTACTTGGGCTTGGGTAAGATGGACGGAATCTCTCCCCTCTGCTGGGGGTGTGGTGCTGAGTAAGCCAGATGGGTCCCAGGAACACATTTTCTTTCATTATACAAATGTTCATTAAGGAAGATGAACACCTATGTTTGTCTAAAGACTGAGCAGTTTACTTGAAAGGGAAACATTGTTATATTCTCAATACCCTATGCTCACACAGAAAAGGTTTTCAGGGAGGCTTCTGAAGTGGCATGTGGTAGTAATTGGTTTGTAAATTTCCCCAACATAGTCTCAGGAGACAGGGCTTCTCTGTGTAGCCCTGGCTGTCCTGCCACTTACTCTGTAGACCAGGCTGGCCTCGAACGCATAGAGATCTGTCTGCCTCTGGGGTGCTGGGATTAAAGGGGTGTACTACCACTCTCGGTCAACACATTCCCATTTTAAAATTATACTGTTAAGCGATTTTGAGGGCTGAAGCGATAATCTCAGCAGTTAAGACACTTGCTACTCTTCTAAAGGATCCAAACTTGGTTCCTCTCCCTCATGTCAGGCCAGCTCACAGCTACCACCTATTACACAGTTCTAGGTGATCACAAGCCTTCTTCTAGCCTCTGGGGGCACCTTCATGTATGTGGTGCACATACCAACACTCAGGCACATGCATACACATCAATAATTATGCTGTCTGCCTCATACCATGTGTGCACACACAAATGCAAGACACACACATCAGGAGATGCAAACGTTTAGTAGGTAAACAGATCGCTGTGCCATATTCCTGCCTGAGAAAATATCCTTCGAGAATATTTAAATCACTGATTTTTATTTAATATTATAGTCACAGATAACAGTACCCTTTTAGAGGAATATATTTAAGTTAATAACTTTGTGTGTACTTTAACTACACTCAAGATTCAAAGGCTAGAGTGTAGGGAGTGAGAAGTACACAAGTGCCAAGTACGTTGAGGTTTTGGTCATTTGGCAAACTTCCAAGCAGACTCAAATGCCCTTACGTCCCACAATTTACAAATATGTTTTTCAAAGAATCTGTATTTTAAGAGACAAAAAAATTTGATGGCTTCAGTGAGAAATCAACGCTCATTTTACTTGAATGGGACACATATACTAAAATTGACCTGTTTTCATTGCTCAAGTACATTCAGTCCAGTAACTTAAATCTTGTGACTGACTAGAAATAGGGTAAGCATGACTTTCATAATTCAGACTTGGATGAGAATGACATCACACATCCTAATTTAGTTTTCTTTAAAATAAGTCTTTTTTTGTTTTAAAAATAACATTTACACATTATCTACAAATCCACAATATTTTTGTCCTTGGTCGCAACATGATTCACATTGCCGCAGCAAACCCCAATATCACAGACCTTCAAGCATGACCAGCTTTAGTATGCAAATAATTTTTACCTGGTCTAAGATATTATAGACTTGTTTTTCCCCAAACATTCCATGAAAAATTAATGTTAAATGTAAAATTACACTGAAAAATCAGAATGTCATTAACATTGAGTCTATTGTCTGCCAGGTGATGGTGCTGCACACCTTTAATCCCAGCACTCAGGAGGCAGAAGCAGATAGATATCTGTGAATCTGAGGTCAGCCTGGTTTAGAGTGAGTTCAAGGACAGCCAGGGATACACAGAAAAACCTGTTGCCTGTATTACCGACTTCTCTTTACACAGCCAACTCAACTCTTTAGTCCAGGCTAGCCTAACTTAATTTAGTTTTCCCATGGGTATTCTGTAAAGGCCCATGTGCTGGCTAGCGTTTGTCAACTTGACACAACGTAGAGCCATTCTGGAAGAGGAACTTCAATTAAGAAAATTCCCCTATGGGCAAGCCTGTGGTGCATATTCTTGATTGATGATTGACAGGCAAGGGTCCAGCTCAATGTGGGCAATGCCATCTCTGGGCTGGTGGTCCAGGGTGCTATAAGAAACTGACCCAATCAAGTCATAGGAAGCAAGCAAAGAGCACTCATCCATGGCCTCTGCAATAGCTCTGTGCCTCCAGATTCCTGCTCTGGTCTCCTCAGATGATGAATCACACTACAAGCTTTAGGGTGGAATAATTCTTTCATCCCC
Organism: Alexandromys fortis; assembly: GCF_014885135.2. Classification (NCBI taxonomy): domain Eukaryota; kingdom Metazoa; phylum Chordata; class Mammalia; order Rodentia; family Cricetidae; genus Alexandromys; species Alexandromys fortis. The sequence goes on from NW_026067890.1 coordinate 16,153,799, forward strand.
AAGGAGACATTGGTCATGGTGTTTTTAATCACAGCAGTAGAAACCTTGGCTAAGACAGCCCACAGGGAGGAATCATGTATGCTGCTATACATAGTCATGTTAAATTTATAAAATACTTTGTGCTTATGATTTAGTCAGAATTTGTAGGTTCATCTGAGATAAAATTCCTTCTGTTAATGAGAGTATGACAGGTCATCCATGCTCACTAATTCTTTATGAAAAATAGGTTATATATTAGGAAACAAACCAACCTCTTTTGGATCATCTCCAAGTAGCTTAAATTTCCTTGGGATCTTGCTTCTGGCATACTTACATCCATTATAGTACATGCTCCAAGAACAACCAAAAGAAAAGGAGGCACCACAGGTTTCTGGATCCAAGCCCTGACAAGCACAGGTTCTCCTGAGATCAAAGGACAAAATGCAAGATTATAGATATTCCACTGTCTCCTCAGTGGGGGCATCTCCTAGCACCTTAGTCTCTGACAAACTCCACCATCTCACCTTTTGTGTTACTGAGCCATTCTCCTGTCTTAAAGAGACAGAGATTATTTCTACCTCCAAATTTGTTTGAGTATTCTTAGATTTCATGTAATTGTATAATGTGTGTCAAAGATAATTGTTTCTATATATTGTTCGTGACAACTTTGGTCACTTCAATTTTCTCATTTTTGTGTTCTAAACTTGTTTTTTATTATTATTTATCATGTTCAATTAAAATGCACTTGGTGTACTGTTTATAAATGTATTTTTATATACACAAATTTGGATAAGGAAGGGGAAGGAATATTACCAAATTCATCCTACAATTTACCCTGACACCAAAAGTCAATAAAGACTCAGCAAAACTATTGGCCTAATTTCCCTGATGAACACAGATGGACAAATTTTGCAATGCATATTTAAGAACACAATAAGATCATACACCTTGGTAGAGTTGGCTTCATGGCAACAAGACATTGGTTCAACATACAAATAAGTACAGACATCACATGATCTTATCAACAGACATACAAAAAGCTTTTGACAAAGCTCAATGTTCCTTCATGAGAAGTACTTTTTTTTTTAAAGGGAAAGCAGGAATCTATGCCAAACACAATAAAGGGTACATGGTAAAGCCAGAGTCAACATATACTATATTAGGACCATTTCCTCTCAAATCAGGAATGAGGCAAGATTATTCATTATCACTGCTCTATTTTAGTTCAATGCTCAGTCTTTTCAGGAATGTAGAGAATACAAAAAATATATTAAAAAATCAGTAAATTTTGCAAATAGCATGTACAGATTTAGTTCCTAGAATCCACATTGGGTAGCTCACTATTGCCTTTAACTCTAGCTCCAAAACCTCTGGCCTCTGTGGGTTCTAGGGTTTACATGAACACCCCCCCCACAGATAATCATAATAAATAAATCAATCAATAAATGGTAGGAAAGAAATTTCCCCAGCTTTTCTATATGCCAATAATGAACATGACAAGAAAGAAAGAAAGATAGAAAGAAAGACTCCTATTCCAAGTTTCAAATAAAGTAAAATACAAGTGAATAAAATTAACCAAAGAGGTGAAACAAATCTATATTGAAAAGTTCAAGACAAGCAAGAAATTGGAGATATACTCATGCATTGGCATAATCAGAATTGTAAAATGATTGTATAAATGAAAATGACTATAGAGTCAAAGCTATCACCAAATCTCCGATTACATTCTTCACACCCTTAGAAAAATGATTCCCAAATCCATAGGGAAGAATGAAGTCCTAAATAGCCAAAATAATCTTCAACAGAAGAAAGCAATGCTGTAGGTATCATAATACTGGATCTCAAACTATACTACAGAGCCATAGCAGCAAACTAGCATTGTACTCATACAAAAAGAGACATTTAGACCAATGGAATAAGAAGAGAGGACCCAGAAATAGAGCTACAGCCACCTGATTTTTTTTTTTTTGATAAAGATATCAAAGTTCCAATTTGAGAAATACTGCCTGAATAAATGGTGCTGGGAAATGAATATCCACACGGTGTAGAACAAAATTCCTTTCAGTCTGGATAAAAGTTGGGCAGTGGAGAAGGGAAAATGCACCTGCAGATCATTTTCTCAGTTTTAGGGTTGGGCCCCAGCCAGGAAGGGTGTTGCCCACATTAGGGTGGGTCCACCTACCTCAATTAACCTAGCTCCAGAAAATCGCTCAGAACCGAGCCCAGAAACGTCTCCAAGGTGATTCTGGGTCCTGTCAAACTGACAATCAATAAACCACCACCTGAGGTAATCTTAATGACAGCGAGATTATGTGGCTCAGGAAAGTTTTGTGGGGCAAAAATCTTTACCAAATACACTGACGGGGATCAAATGCAGGATATTTAAAGAACTGCAAACTCTCCAGTCAATAAGCAGACTAGTGAACTGAAGAGACAGAAATATAAATGGCCAACAAATACTGGAACCTATTAAAACACGCACGCTAAAGCTGCTCTGAGATTGCACGTCTCTCGAGGTTTTCAAGGAAACACGTGACACAAATGCTGACATTGTGGGAACGCGAGAATGTGAACTTTTGTCCAACAAGAAAAAGCAGAGCTCTCATGTCATGTCATGTTTCTTGGTATGATGTTTTAGATTGTGGCTTAGTTTGCTTAACACAATCATCTTTAGTTCCATTCATTTTCTTGAAGATATTTTTTTCTCTGTGGCTAGAAATCTATTATGTGCACGCATTACATTTTTGTTTAACCCTTTTTCAGTAGGTGGGTATCTGTATTAGTTGTATTTCCTGGCTATTAGGCAGAGGGCAACAATAAGCATAGATACACAAGTATCCTTCCCTAAGTCATTTCCCCAAGTTCTTCAGCAATTTAGACTCTGAAGCCACTGTTCTGTTGTAAGAACAGTAGTTCCTCAGCAACAGTGTGTCCAATGTGCCTTCTCTCTTATTTATGATTAAATGTATCTACACATTTTTTTCTAAGAATGAACAAAATAATTTGATAGACAGAGTGGAAAGTATTTTGCATCTAGAGCAGTTTAACAGAAATTTACAAGTCATGTGCGAGGAAGTGAACCTTTTGAGCAATCTCTAGCAAACTGAGGGCAGTCAAACAAAGACCATGAGATGTATTTTGATCAAACCTCTCAAAATCAACTCTGTTTCAAATGGGAGGAGTAACTTTCCTAAATCAGTTATGGATTGATGATATAATACAGCCAAGACTGAGCAACCATAAGAAACAATTTGATTAGCAATGGGATTGGTAAACATGGGCATGTCTTTCTGTAATTCCAAATTATTTTGTGTTAGAATTGTGTGGATTTTTTTTAAGTGTAAAATTTAAATTATTTTCCAACCAACAGTGAGAAAAGGTAGCAGGAGAGCCTTTCTGTATCTTAGCATCATGCAGAAACCCACAGTAGAGAAACAGAGAAAACCTCTGAGTGAGTGCATTGGCTTCATGCAGAGTGGACAAGGCTAAACCAGCAGATAGTAACAACAGATACACAGCAGTAACGTCTGGAGCAGCATTGGGAAGGGAAGCACATTTGTACTACAGAAGTAACGAACTAGATTAAATGGGAAAATGGTTTCAATTTCTACAGAACTTTATTTTTGCTTGCTAAAGTGGTAGCCACATTGATAAGGAGGGTCAAATTATGGCATGAGAAGTAAAATAGAAATTATGGTAGAACGGAAGCCATGTGGGTGCAGATACCTAAATATCACTAGACCACTTACTCTTCATTCAGGGCACAACGACGATTAGTGTGGGCACCGTATTTACTCAGGGTCTCTTTAAGATCCGAGTAGAGCTGGTCAGCCAGAGTCCTTGGGATTCCTTCCCAGATCATGATGAGAATCACAATCACCGCAACATCACAGCTGTGGCCAGCTCGCTCTCGGACCAAACACAGTAGCTTCTCCTCAAGGTTCTCTCTTCGAATCACCTGTGGGAATCAATAGCCCACCCAAACAGCCCCGCCCCACCCCAAACAGAAGAAAGGTCAATTGGGTTCAGAAAATATCCACTTGCAAATGCATACTTTTTCCATGTCTGGATCAAAATTATCACCGCCTGACCAGGTATACAGCGAGAACCTAAGCAACTATCACAAAAGGAAATGGCACAAAATTACTCCTTGATGGCTAGCCTGGCACAGTGGGGCAGTTAAATTCTAGTATTGTAGTAAGAACTACAGAAAAGACATGGAACATCTCAGTTGAGGTTTTCATTGAGTGGCATTATAAATATTAATCTGGTGCTTAAAGGGTTAAGGACTATTTCTTCACCATCTAAGGACTATGCTTTAGACTAGTGGTTCTCAATCTTCCTAAGGCTGTGTCCCTTTAATACAGTTCCTCTTGTTATGATGATCCTCTCCCAATCCTAAAATTATTTTTGTTGCTACTTCATAACTGTAATTTTGCTCATTATGAATCATACTGTAATATCTATGTCTCCCATTGGTCTTAGGTGGCCCCTGTGAAAGGGTTGTTTGACCCCCCCAGGGCTCTCGACCTACAGGCTGAGAACCTCTGCTCTAGACCTCTCCTACTAAACTATTTCAATTTAATGGTTTTTCCACGATTTCAGAACTACTCTACCTACAGAATACAAGATGACACAGAGGATATGTTCATTCCAACTTGCAATGCTCTTTGGCTAAAGCAAACCCATTCTTGTGGTGATGAATGAATCAAAATGATCAAGAGCGAAGAGCAGGGGTACCAACAAGTCACACTTACCCACTTAGCAATAGGACATCCCTGAGAACTTTTGCCTTCTTTACCAGTATAGATGACTTTTTCAATCCTAATAGCTTTACCCTTCTCTCCAAACCTTAAAGAAACACACACACACACCATTAGCAGACTACTTCAAGAAGCAATCAGATATTTGGACATCTAAGTGAAGTTTTGTTCTATAACCACATCTTAAGAAATTAAAGGTTTAATTTATTCTTTAAAAATTGGTGTAAGCCAAGTATAATGGGCAAGTCTTATCTTTTCTTCAGCATCCAAATATATCAAGAGTTATAATGAATTATTCGGTAGTTATATGTTGAATGAGAAATACTAGGAAAGCTATCTTTATATACAAAGTACAAAATAAGTTAGTTTGCTAAATCCATATTTTGAAACCACATACTATTTGATTATTGTCCTGTACTAAATTTATCTTCCAACTTGGAGAATTGTAAGTTTTTAGAAATCCTGGGTTTCTAAAGAAATCTGGCAAAAAGTTACTATCCAGCTATTTCGAAAAAGTCAGAACTCTAGAAATAGATTGTATTCCCTGCACGCCAAATGCTGTGTGCACTGTGAACAAAAGAAAGTGCTTAGAGAAATTCACAGCCTCTGCCAGGGTGGGGGACGACGTGGTGAATTTCTACATAATAGATTAGAAGGTCATAATCCACAAATAAAGCGAGAATGACACCCTGCCCATATGTATGCAAATACATTTTTATGACATGGCATACAACAGCTCAGAGCTTTAGCTATAGGGAAGGCCTTCTGAGTCTTCAGCATAAGGGAACTGAGGGTAGACACCTTGGACAGACAGTTTTGGAAAGTACATGGAGTCTCTTAGCTAACCTTTCGCACTTGCTTTCTTCAGTAAGAGAAAGGATTCATTTGCAAAGCTAAGATTGTAAATCAACGATCTTCACTTGCACTGCTTCGCCCTTGTTATTTCTTTGACACGTCACCAAACAGGAGAGAGCCAGACTGAGGCCCCTTGGCCGCCTGGGCCAGCACTCGCGTGCCCAGCAGGTTGGCTGGATGGTTTTTGTTTGTGCCCGGGTTTTCAAGCATCCATTTCCAAGTGGGCAGCCTGTGCCAGCTAAGCAACTATTTGTCCTGTCAAATATTGTGACTCTGTAGTGAATAGCAGTGTGCTGGGCTGGCAACCCCGGAATAGCTAAGCCTACTGATAATTACTTGATTTACAATTGTTTACTGCTCTGTGCGGGGGAACTGGAAACACTGCTGTATACAAAGGATAATGTTAATCTGCCCTGTGCCTTTGAGTTAATTACCTTTCTTCCATGATTGTTCTAATAGCTGCCACATTAGGACCAGCTCCTAGATGGGTATAAAAAGGACCTTCATCTTTTTCAATAACTTGTTCTGTTGAGATAATAGAAGATTATTATTTTCGACCTCAATTATACTAAGAATTAAGACTACATCCAAAGATTATCCCCAGCTGCACATTAATGGCCCTAAGTCCCTAAGTAACTTCCATTCTTTTTTTTTTTCCCCCTTTAGAGTACATTGGTGGCTTCATCTATTAGAAAAAATGTGCCAAGTAATACACACACACAATGGCTACTGGCAAATTATCACTACATTTCAGATATAGCGTAAGACATTATTTTAAATCGAGTATTATTTTAAATCAAATAAAAATGAAGGGATTAAAATGTATGTTAACAAACTACAACACAGTTTTCTAAATAGAAAAAAAATCCAACAGAATCATGCTTGTCATTTGAAACTTACAAAGTCCTATTCCACTCCAGATAATTCGACTTGTGGAGTCCATTTATTCTGCCTCTATTTTCCCTCAACATTTGGTGAGAACTATTTCCACTGCACGTTGGAGCTAACTTGTGAGAGAATGCTACAGAGCCCAGTGAAGGGCCAGTTTTAGGAGTACAGGTGGGAACTTGGTGCTATCCATGATACTGGCTACACATTAGCTCTGTGCGGCATCTTGTGAGCCACACACAGGGAAGAAGGACCTCCTCCCACCAACCTACCAAGTGGATGGCACAATGCAGTGAGCACCACCAGGGGATGGGTGGGACATTAGACAGTAAGGTACCCTGTTCTCCTAATGTCTTCTGCTACACTTGTGGGGGGCAGCTGCTATTGGTATCTTCCAGCTGCACATCTACTATATAACATGAGCTTAACAAAAGGCATTGATTTTTATAAGAAATACCATTTTTATATTAAAAATTTTATAAGAAATACCATTTTTTATATTAAAAAAAAGGAAAACAAAAAGGAACACAAACCAATACAGAGTATCAAGTGGGAAAGGACGTATTCTCTAAATGCTCCTAAGGGAGTTTTCGCGAGTACTCTAAGGGCTACCTTTGTAAGTACTCGGAACCTTGGAACTAAGTACTCAGTACCTTGGTCCTGCAATTTTCCAACTTGAGATTAAAGATAGGAACTCCCTCAGTTCCCAGAAATCTTCTGATCTTTAACCCCAAACTTTAAACCTGGTTTTATGACACTGTTTTGTTTAAAAAGCTACATGGAGTTGGAGGAAGTAGTTATTTTTTTTTTCACAGTAACTAATTTTTCTGCCTATATGCGTCCTCTAAGAGATAAGAGTTAAAACAAATAGATCCAGGCTGGGCATGGTGATGCACGCCTTTAATCCCAGCACTTGAGAGGCAGAGAGGCGGGACAGTCTGATCTACATAGTGAGGGACAAGATGGACAGGGCTGGGAGACTCTGTCTCAAAAACCAAAGATGTAGGGCTGGAGAGATGGATCAAGCAGTTAGAAATCCCAGTACTCCCAGGGTGGCTCACAACTGTAGTCCTATGGGATCCAATGCCTTCTTCTGGCGTGCAGACATACATGTAGACAAAATTCCAATACGTACAAGCAAAACATTAAAAATGTTATAAAATACATTTATACTTCAAGATCTGATTAGATGGAAAAAAAGAACACATTCAGTTGGTTTGGGGGGTGGACAGATACAAACATAGTTTTTGTTTTTCATGGCATGAGTGTCTGTAATTTAAAGAGAAAAGCAAGTTTTTATGAGCCTTCATAGTGGGCTCCCAGACTCCAGCTTTAAGAAGGAAGAAACTCTCCAATACAAAAACAATGAGCTAATTCTGGAAAGCACCATGGGCTTCAGGATGTTCCTGGCACTCACCTACACATCTGCACGATGGGAAATCATATTGAGTCTTGATAGGAGTATCCAATAAATTTCTTACAGGAAGATTTAGTAATTTGGAAGGTGAGTCTAAAAAATTGTTGAGTGCAGAGCCAGCTGTTCTTTTGGTTGGTGTCTTTTCTGCAGCTGGGGTGTGGCTCTCTGACTCTGCACCATGGGTCTTTGTAGACACAACTGTGACAGGGCCAGATGTCTCCACTCTCATTTGCTTCTGTGACTTGGGAGTCAGAGTCAGGGACTTATGGTTAAAGAATGAATTGAGCTGAAACTGCTTCAGATGCTGCTCCATGGTCTCAATGATGCTCTTAGGTTGCCCATCTTCACAGCTTAGTGGGGGAATCTCTTGCTTTATCTTTTTGGCCATTTTTTCTTGGGGTGCCAACATGGAGCGTTTACAGGAAGAGGGTTTGGATCCAGGCTCTGTCTTGACTGGCCTGTGTGTCTGATTATGACAAGAGTCAGCCTGGGACTGCTGTGTTTGCTGCTGTTCTTGCTTTTGTAGGAGGAGCCACCTTAGGGCAGCATGCTTCTGAATGTCCCTCTGAGGAGGGATCTGTGTTTGAGTTCCTCCTGGCTTGGGCACAGGATTATGCACCTTTGCCTGATTATGCACCAAGTACCTTTGCTGAGCCACTTCAGCTAGTTTTGCTGTCTGCTGCCCAGAAAATGCATCCTGGCTTCTGCTTGTGAATCCCTGCAGAGCCGGAGCTGGTTGAGGCTTCTGTTCATGTTCTGGAAAGCACCTATGATGAATGTCCTGATTTGGGGTCACATCATTTGGGAAATATTGCATGTTTTGCAGGTGTGGGGTCTTATTTCCTGCAAAGAGTTCAGGGTGTAGAGTTTGTTCTCGATTCTCGGGAATGGGGTGTGTATCATCTGAACAGGGAACCTGTAATTTGCTTGTGTTTGATTTTAACATCTTACTACTCACATTCTGTACTTGCTCCAACCCCCCCTGGGTATTGTGAGTTTGGAAACTGCTTGATTTTGAATACTGGTTTTCACCACTATAGCATTCTTCCACCTTAATCTGGCCAGAGCAGGACCCTTCCCTTAGCTTATCATGGCTGCCTTGGAGATGAGAGAAAGTCTGAGGCATTTGTTCCTTATTCGTCCTCTGGGATTGCTGCTGCTGGCAGTTTTGAGGGAAACTTGAGTCCTGGGATGCTCGTATTTGTGCTCCCTGCTTATGAGGCTTATGCTGTAAAAAGTTTTCAAACGGTTCGGTCTCTGTGGCCTGCTGATTCAAGTGCTTATTAGTGGGGGGATCCACTGTCTGCTGGAAATGGAAAAGAGGAACACTTGGAACGTGAGCACCAGGAACGGTGTCTGCCTTGGAGAGGCACTCCTGGTATGAAGTTTGCTGGAACTGTAGCTGTTGGTCCCTCATACCAGGAGAGTGTCCTTGATTCGTCTCCGCTTGGTACATTTGTGACTTCTGCTCCGGCTGAGCTGTTTTCTGGATGTAGGGTAGCCTTTGGAATCCTCCCGGCGTGTTCGTATTTCCAGTGCACTGTGTGGAGGGCATCTGATTGGAAGGGCCGCCCTGATAGCGAAGGACCGACTGAAACATCGCATCCTTACATCTTGGCTGATGCTGCGCTTCCCGGAAACGAGAGGTCTTCAGTTCAATCCATCCAGGTTTCAGATAGTGCTGGGCCGCCAGCACTGAGTCTTGTGTTTGTTCCCTGTTCTCATCCTTCACCATCTCTTGTTCCCTGTGTCCCATCAGATGCAGGCTGTGCGCTTGTAAATCTCCACCGCAGCCATGATTTGGTGGGTAATACTTGGGATATTCTGACATGGTTCTGGTTTGTTCAGAGCGCACAGAGACGCAGTTATTCTGATGCCCTTCGGGAAGCATCAGCGAGGGGTTGGATGTATGAACAGATGGATTCGGACTCTGGCCAGACGATGCCGCCTTAGGTTGATGTTCTATTTTCTCTTCCCCTAAGAGAGATGCGTTACCTAAGTGCTGGTGTTCTTCCAAAGCCCCATCACCCAGAGTGCCTTTTCCTTCTGAGGGAGGCTGAAGAACAGGAGGGGGAGAAAGAAGCAGTTGTGATGGTGGAGTCATGGTAGTGGCAGAAATGGAATCTTTAGTGAACACTGAGCTTTGCCTGAAGTAAGCACCATTGATTTCCTTCTGCTTTGAATACTGTTCAGAGCTGCCATGAGAACCTTGTATGTCACCGCTGGAACCGGAACAGGATTCTTCAGCAAAGAGCTTCACCTTTCCCCGGGGGTTTACGTTTTCTGCAGGAGATGGGCATAGCTCCGAAACTGTTTTTTGTTGATGTTTCTGGAAAGGACAGGTACCTAGCACTCCAGCTGGTTTGCTGGCATTATCAGCATCACAGGCCTCAGGCACCATGGCAGCTAGCTCGGGAGGCAGCCGGGAGCTTGAGGTCTGTGGGGAATTGATCTGCTCTGAGGTATGCGATGGTTGAGTGATCTCACAAGACAACTCATTAGTAGCCCGACTGTTCAGGTCGTTCACATGAGATGTGGTATTCTGCACTGCCATGGGAACGCGATCTGGGCAGCACAGAGATGGCGTGTTTTCCAGGAATTCACCATGCGTGTTTTCCACGGAAGGGGCAGAAACTGTAGCACCATTAGGCATTAGCACAGCCTTGTTCGTAAGTAGTAAAACGTTCCTGTCGTTTTCCCCTTCCTGCTCCTTGAGAACCCGGAACTCTCTGTTGTCCACTCCATTGCAGTGATGAGTCGGGAAACCATCAATGGCTGCACCTGCTCTATCCTGGGTCAGAGAGGGCACAGCCTCTCTGTTCTCACTCCGACAGGAGACACTTGGCTGACGGCTGCTTTCACCTGGGTGTCCTTCTTGGCTTTCCCCGAAGCAATTACCCTCTCCCTCAGCTTTTTGGTCTAGTTTCGATTTCTTGTTCAGATGGAGCCCAGAGAGAGATGGTTCACTGACTGTACGTTTTATCCCTCCGTTTTGCAAGCACCCGGAATACCCTCTGCCTTCGTGTATAAAGTCTGGACTCTCACGATTGCTCTGGCTGCCTTTCCTGTGGGGTATTCCATAATAGCTTTCCAAAGACTGCCACTTGGTGTCTCCGTTGACTTCTTCTGGATGAAGTCTCTCTACTAATGGGCTTCCATTCTGGAGCTGAGGTTCTGTCGGGCAGATGGGAGAAGGCGGTGGTATCAGGAATGGACTCAGTGTGCTGCCCTCAGGATGGGTGGTTCTGTCCTGTTCCATCAGGCTTGCTTCGGGGCCATCCACGAGGCTGCCCTTTGAATGAATCCTAAAGAACACAGAAGCACAAATTTTTATCGCAGCAATACCAATACCTAGGTATAGCAATCAGCCACTCATTTTCATCTTTGGGCCAACAGCTACTCTTGTCTTCCTAGCATGGCGAAAAGGAACGATGGAATCCCAGCTGCTCTGAGAAGTTCATACTTCACCATCGAGTAGTAGCAGAGAAAAATCGCATTTTCTCCAGCACTTGTTTGTCTAATCGCTTACCCAACTGCCATCGCCGCTTCCTGTGCACTCCTTAAATTATCCCCATTACGATTCACTCCGTTCTACTTTGTCTCACAGTCCCTGTCACAGCTCTTTGACACTGGGCCCTCCCTCGAGTTCTTCAAGGCTGCCTCCAATTTGTTATCAAAGGACCCAAAAGAATGTTCTAAAATCTGATCCTGGTACCTTTCCTCCTTATCATACCTAATTAGTTTGGCCTGGCCTGTGTCAGTGGTTTTCAAACTCTTTCATTTAACAGGGACCCCACATCGTGTTTCACCGTCATCGGTACACCATGCGGTGACGTGGCGGAAGGTGAGGTTTTAAAATACCCATTTGGCTCGGGGCTCAAGTCAGCGCAAGGTGGCATGCGAAGTTTGCAGGACACTCTCCCCAGGCTCAATACTCAGTTGAAACAGAAAAATACACACACAACCACTTCCAAACACGTACCACCTCCAAGCATGCTGCTTTTAGGTGATTTTTCAACAAGGGATGGATGCCCACTTTGCTGAAGATTTCCTGTCTAGGGCAGGTGAAATGATTCAGCAGGTTAAGGGCACTTGCCACCAAGCTGATGGCTTGAGTTTAATTCCCAGCACCCAGGTGAGAGGTGTGAAGGCCTACAAATTGTCCCCTGACTTCTTTCACCTGTTACAGCACATTTGTACATAGACAATACATATACAGAATCACATGTAAATAAATACAGTTTTAAAAATCATAAAACAGGATCTCCTGAGTAAACTGCGAGTGTGGGGGTCACGGGAGAGGGTAGAAGGGGCGGGGAAAGGAGGGGAGTAAAGAAAAACGCATAACTCAATAAAAACAATAAAAAATGTAAATCGTGATAATTGGTGCTAATAGCTATCTTTCTTGTTCCTCATGGCTTATAGTCTAGCAATGACAACTTTATAAAAACCGACAGTAAGTAAGCACTTTCAGCTCAAAGGGCTTTTGCTGGTGTGTGAAAGTAGCCTTCTACATCTACGTCAGCATCACCTTCTTCCCCTTCAGCTCCTTCTCCATCCTGAAGTCACCACGTTAGCTATAGTTGGCCTACTGTCTCTGTCTGCCTTATGTACTGCTTAGACATAACTTCTAACTCATTTTTGTGCTTAATCTAATTTATTTTTGTACTCATCCAGTAAATTTCACTGAGACGATTCAAATCCTAACTTATTACCATTATCATGGATTCAAACATTTTCCAGATTTGTACAAACATTCAAAGGCCGAAGAAGAGAAAAGGGGAAGGGGAGGTGGGTATGTAAAAACCCATCTTAAGGGATGGAGGAGAGGGGCTCAGTAGTTAAGACCTATGTTTGGTTCCCAACTCCAGTGTTGAGTGGCTAATCTGGTTTTCACCTCTGAATTCAGGCACCTGCAACACATGTATGTACACACAGACACATACACACACACATATATGTATATATATGTTACATTTTTTAAAAAAAATGTAAACACTCCTCTGTTCATTTAATTATCCTTTTCTATCCTCTGCATCTTTCTCACATTTTGAAGGCTAACAGTGGAGGGGGCACTCTTTTCTGTCTGTGCTAAAGCAGTATTGTATTAGATTAGTACTTATTTTTCAGACAAGACAAATGGGACAGAGGAAGAAATAAGACAGAAATGTTAAACGCAACACTAAAGTTATCACTGGACCTAGAAGGACACAGCTGTTCACACCTTTAATCCTGCATGGGTAGAGGAACGGGCCTACAGCGGTTCCAGGACAGCCAGGGCTGTATACAAGACCCTGCGTCAGAAAGATAATACCACTGTACACTGATCAGTGAAGAGAGCCAGCTAAAATGCTGCCATCTTTCCTAAAGATTTAGTAAAGTAGCCCCCAAAATGCAAGTATAGCCTCAAACCATAAAAGTAATCAGAAGTTTTATGGCAATGAAATATTGCCGTTGTAACAGAAGAAGTAAACTCAAAAGTTCTATGTATATGCAGTGAGATTGCTACAGGGGAAGAGTTGAGGGATGAAAGCCAGGTAGGGAAACGCAACACGCAGCTAGTTGTTCTGAGAAAGGATGGCAGCCAGCCTGGCGGGCAGCGCTTCCATTTTAGGATTGATCCACGGTTCTCTCTAGTGTTCACCTGGAGCCCCCATCTGCAGACACAGGAAGATGCCGTACCCATCTGGGCAGTTATCTGGTCGGCCTCCGTGGCTGGCCCGACAACTGACATATCTTTTATTGGTGAACTTTCTATGGTTTCTAACCTTGTGCTGAAAAAGAAAAACAGAATGCCCAGGCCCACACCAAACCTGAGTCACAGACACAGAAACTGACGGAGAAGCAGCTGAAGAATAGCCACGGGAAGGGGATTCCTTTTAATTGTCTTTTTATACTTTTAAATTTGTCTTTCTTATTAAAATTTAAATGGAAAAGATTCTTCTCACTGAACAAAGAAAAGTGATCTTTTTTTGTGTGTCTTAAATGACAGGCAAGATTGATATCACCTGACATAGATAGGAATACACGGTCACGTTCAACTACTGCACCCTTGCAGTACGCCTACTCTAAGTTGATCTGTGCTACAGGAATGGAAAGAAGCACCGGATTTCAGGCCTGTATGAAAAGTAACGTAAATATCTCGGTTTTGAAAACATCCATTATGGGCTAGGATTTATTTCATCTGGTAGAGTGCTTGTCTGGCTGGCTCCAGTCCCCAGCACCACGGCGCCCTGGCAGAGGGCCCCAAGGAAAGATGAGGGCAGGAGAATCAAGGTCAAAGTTCTTCAGTTTTACAGTGAATTTAAAACCAAATTGTAGGGATAAATCCCGCCCCTTAGGGGGCGTGTTCGTCTCGGGCCAGTTTACCTATAAATCTGGAGAGCTTGCTCGCAGCTCTGGCTTCTGCTTTCCTGGTCTCCGCTGGAACGGTGGTTCTATAAGTCTATTTCCCCATTAAAGCTGTCTGCATTCGTTACAATCTGTCTGCATTCATTTACGCCGTTACACCAAAATGTCTCAAAAAATAAAATAATAACTTATTCTGGATGATAGTAAGCAAAAACATTTAATTTTCACTTTTGGGGAAATTTAAAATTCTATATCATGTATTGTATCATATTTCTTTTGGGTTGTTCTTTTTTTTTCTTAATAAAGAAACTGGGAGGGAGGAAAGGAGGAGGAAGGGGAAGAAAAAGATGCACTCTGGGCAACTGTACAACCAATCCACACATACAGCAATCAAGGGTTATTTAAAGCTACATACATGTATGTACATTTCTGATGTTAAAAAATTTCAGGCTCTGTATACAGTGTTGTGCTACCTAATTTTGAGCTATAACATATTATAAGCATTTTAAACACTCAACACATTATGATCCATTCCATGTAATTTGCGGTCATTCTTTAGAATGTCAAGCTAAAAATTATAATAGATGAAGCTCAAAAACCCTTTAAACATAATAGTAGCTCCTAAGAATTAGGGTAACGAAATAGAATTGACATTAATATGGAGGTTTAAAGACAATAGAACCTTTAAGCCCCAATTTAAACAGAAGTTTTCTGTGGCAAGATTTCACTTCCTGGGTAAAGCCAGTAGCTGTAGAAAGCTAATAGTTCAGGGAATTTAAACACTGTCTCTCCTGAAAACAACCTCCCCTGTCAGAGGGTAAAAAAAGGATATATTACCCTCGGCTTTAGTACGTCCTAAGCCACATTTCTTGTAGGAGTACGCAGAATATTAAAGAGTTCTGTACCCATTTGTACAGTACTTTCAGTTATCCAGGTTTTGGCATTATTCACTTAGAGCTGTAGCTTTTTATTTGTTTGTTTTAAGCTGAAAAAGTCATGGTTAAAGACAGAAAGAATCTTCGGGCTGTATTTGAGATGTTTACCTAATAATCAGTTAAGACATTAGTTTTTTTTTTTTTTCAAATTTAAATGACTGTAAAACAAGGAACCATTTTCAAAAAACTATAAACTTTTGCTGGAGTTATTTTTGCACGGTTTTCCTCAGTCCACTTCCTATTTCTAATAGCCTGGGGTTGGGCAGGCTGGAGGCTTATTTTGGCTCTTCATTCTCAAATGGAACAGCCTTACTGCTGTTCTTGTCTGGAGCTGGTGCAGAGTATCATGGCCAAGGATACTGTGTGCTGGTCTTGCCTTCTTCATTTTAAAGGCCCTGTCCCAAAAGACCTGGGCTGGACCCTAAAGCTCACACAGTAGGCGAGAAACAAAACAAAACAAAAAAAAAAAAAAAAAAAAAAAAAACACCCTGCCAGTTGTCATTTGACCCCCACACTCACACCATGGGACCCCACTCCATGATCCCAATTTTAATCACCTCTGAATATTCTACTTCTAAATGTACTACCTCTAAAGTTTACCCTCTCAGTTACCCAGTGAGGGTTAAATTTCAGCCATGTTTTACAGGAAAAATCAAAGCTTTTCCTTTCTCCATTGAAAGCAATAAGAGGTACAGACTTTTTATTATCTGTTCTTATAAGTGAATGACTAGAAATAGATTTGTTTTTTAATTTATGAGATTAGATACTTCTAAAGTAATGCATTTTCTGGAAATTTACAGATGATAGTCATTTATTTATATTATACTAGTTTGCTACATGAAGAAAATTTTCATGTAGACTGAGAAGCAACACCATCATAATCATCATCCCCATTATTTTGGGACAGGGTCTCACTGGAGAGCCCATGCCGGCGATCACACCCAGCCTGAGCAGCAACTTTTTAAAGAGGGATTAGCCAACGTCACTCAGGAGGACTTTGGCCAATCAAAATTAGGGTGCTATTTTTCAAAAGCCATTGTGAAGTTTATATAAGAGCATAGACTAAATATCCTTCAGGAAACCTACAAACCTGACTGTGGCTAAGCTTCCCAGGGATGCTTTACAGGATAACCCAGCTTACACACTGTAACAGCTACACTTAAAAACACAAACCCGAATAACCAACATCCTCTGAGTTGTATTGAAGGGATAATTGCAGGCTATTGAAACCCATCTCCAATTTCTGTTAGGAATTAATATCTAGGGCTTCTGAAAAATTACCAATTATATATTATTTGGAAATCAAATGCAAGTTCCCTGAGCCCAGCATAAACTTGGGTAGCCATTCTGGTTTTCAGAATTATGTTAACAGGGAGCTCAGGATCACAGAATGGCGGCATTTCACCTTCGAAAGAATAACAAGACTTTAAATGACATTTAAGTAGGAGGCTGGGCGCGTGGTGTTAATAGTCCGAATGATGTATGAAGTACTTCAGGGTATCAGAAAGGGCTTCATTGGTTCCCCATTTACAGATGTAAATACCGAGAAGCTGCCTGGAAATAGTGACTCCTGGTGGGGCCATGCAGAAGTAGTCCGCCAGCTCTCTGAAGCCCTTCCCGTCACATAACACAAACGAAAACGCATAATTTAGGGAGACTATTTTGGACTTAAATTTGTATCTTGTTCTTATTTGAGCTTGTTCGCATGCTTGGTATTAATACTCTAAAAGGCAGTTTGCTACATGTCTATAGACATGTAGTTATTAACAGAATTATGGGCATTTACTTATCTTTAATGAGGGCCTCATTTCCCTATATGGCTTGAAATAAATAAAATGTAAACACTTAAAATATGAACTGTGAGAGGTTCCTGTAGCGTTTTCCTGATATTCTGTTGAACTCAAGATCCTGCTGTCTCACTGAGTGCTAGGATTACAGGTGTATCACTGCAGTGGCTACTGATGCCCTAAAATATGATGGCTCAGCAGTTAAGAGCACCAGTTGCTCTTCTAGAGGTCCTGGGTTTAATTCCCAGCCCCCTCACAACACACCGTAACTCAAGTTTCAGTGGGTGCAACTCCCTCACACAGACACATATGCAGGCTAAACACAGTGTACAATGTGTGTATGTGACATTCCTTACAATGCCTGGCTGTCCGGGGAACCAAAAACAGTGGTTATATCAACTATAAATACAATGCATGCCTTTTTGTTGCTGAAAGTGTAACGGTAAAATTATAATAACTTAACCTAAATAGGAATGTGCAATCATTTTATAGCCTTCCCATCCCCATTGATGGCATTAGCTATTGGCAGTCTGACCATTGCTGACTGTGTCAGAGGCACACGTTTACAAAGCCTGTTTATGCTGGGCATGGGGGCATTCCTTTAATCCTGCCACTACGTGGTGAGCTCCAGGACAGCCATGATATGCAGAGAGACGCTTGTCTCATAAAAACAAAACAAAACAAAAACATTTCTCTCCCCTTAAAATACTGCTCTTTTGAGGAGTAGCTAGCATTTCAGTTTCTTTAAGACAAGGCAGGTTTCAGCCATTGCAGTTTTCCTATGAGCATAGTTTTGTCCTTTCTCTTGCCTGTGACAATAATTAATTAAAAATTCAAGTCACATCGACAGCATCTGTGAAACAATTACTGCACGGAGGGCTGACTCTGCAGTCTAATCCATCATAATTATGACAGTCCTCTTTCAAGACACTATGATGCATGACTTAAAAATAGCACATTAGTGTGCAAATGGATCAGCATCTCATTGCACCGATGTGCATTTAGCGCTGTAATGTAGCTCAGCACCATTTGACTCTTTCTGAATCACTCAGAGGGTAGCCATATCTCTCACCAGAGAACACCGCAGATGATGCTCAAAATTTGGAGGTTTTTTTTTTCTTTTTGGCTTTCTGGTTTTGTTGGCAATATGGATTTTCCAACTCTAAAAGTAAAAATACATTTATACAACAATGCAGTAATTTTTTTCCCTACAAGTACTCCTGTCACTCTTTGTCCTAATATTGCAGACACACACATGCACGCACAAGCACACACACACACACACAATGCCATAAACTGGTGAATCGTGTGTGTGTGTGTGTGTGTGTGTGTGTGTGTGTGAGTGTGTGAATCTATTCAGATGAGTGGAGGTAAATACGCACGGCTGGTTATGAGCAAGGAATGCAAGTCCATGTTCCAGCCTCAGTCTTAGGGGATCCCTGTTGGTCACCTTGTCACTTCCACTGAGAAGTTTCATTCCTTCTAAACTCATTTACTAAACTCATTGTTAGGAATGATTTCTTGGCAAGGAAAAACCTGAGAAAGTGATACATTTGATTATATTTCCCACATACATGGGAATAATCTCCACAACGTTCTATTCTGATCACCAAAGTGGAACACAATTTAGGTTAACCACAGGTTAATTTCAAGATAGGCTCAGGGAGCCCTTGTGGTGGTAAATACCCATCATCCCAGACCTTAAGACTGAGAGATCCAAAGTTCAAGGATAACCTGGATTACTTACTAAGCCCATCTCAAAGTGTAACAGGACAGGACAGTGGACATCACCATGCATGTCTAGTTAGTATCCTTGAGGACCCAAATGCTGCTTTGAAATCTCATCTTATTAATCTGCCAGCTCTTTCCATTTAATTTTCTTGCTTCCCTTTTTAAAAAGATTTTTATTTATTTATATGTCTATTTATTTATTTACTTATTGTGTGTGTGTGTGTGTGGTGTATGTGTGTTGTGTGATATGTGTGTGGGGAGGGAGAACTAATACATTTTTTTTTTTTACTAATAAAACTTTTCTTCTAGAGGCCAGCGATGGCTTAGTAGTTAACAGCACTTGCTGCTCCTCCCTAGGACTCGGGTGAGGTTGTTCCCAAGACCCATATCAGACAGCTTACAACCATCTAGACTTCAAGTTCCAGAGACTCTAGTGCCTATTCCTGTCCGTCCAAGGTCTCCTTCATGCTCACGGTGAATATACATATACTCAGGCACACAGACATAAAACTTCCAGTAAATCTATGGAGTTCCAGTGTAATCGCAAGGTCTCTCCCTGAAGGGTGTTTAGTTATGGAAGATAGCAGATGCACAAGAAGAGATAGAGTGAGAATTCCTCTGGCTCTACATGTGGAGTTACAACAGACCATAGAACATTCCCCATCTTCATTTTAAAAAAATCAACAATTTAGGGCCTGGAGCAACAGCACAATGTTCAGTGGTTAAGAACCCTGGCTGCTCTTTCAAAGGAGCCAGGTCTGATGCCCAGAACCCACATGGTGGCTCACAACTGTCTGTAATTCCTGTCCCAGTATACCCCTTCTTCTAGTCCCTAAGGACACCATACCCAAGTGATACAGAGCTATACATTCAGGAAAAACATCCATCCATACAATAAAACAAGTATGGGAATTAAAAATTTAAACATGATAGTTCTCTGAAACTGGTAGTGTAATTTATGTGCCGGGGCATCACTGAAACACAGGCCATCACAGAGTGGTGACAGCCATGTCTGAAAGTAGAACTCTGCCTCATTTTGAAATGTGTGGGTTGGAAGGGCTGGCAAAAGAAGACGGTGAAATAAGATGATCGGTTCAGATGATCCATTTGCTGTCCTTACTTATACTCTCCGGGGGAAGAAAGGAAATCCACCAGCGAGTGCAATCCCTAGGCAAACAGATTCCACCATGAAGCAAGGAAGTTTGCAGCAGTGTCGATGACAGCCAATGACTCTTCCCTAAAATTCTACCTCCCAGAAACACCGAATTCCCTTAATGTAAGTACAAGGGAAAATTAAAAAAATAATATTAATGCCCCCACTAGCTGTTAAATACTTCCATTGAGTTTGATTAAAACAATTAATTTCCCTCAATCCAGACCATAATGGGGTATCTGATCCCCTGGAACAGGAGTTACAGGTTGTAGCCACCACACGTCTTAGGAAGCAGCCAGTGAGCATTCTGAAGCATCTCTCACAGGTGGGCATCCTTTATAGAACAGTCTGCAAAACCAACATCCCGTGGAACAGCATACATTATAACCCTAATTTAGATGAATAATTTATGTGGTTTTAATTAAATGCGTTTTGTGTGTGGTGATGCGTATCTGTGTGCAGTGGCAGTAAGACAATTTCACTGTGTAGCCCTGCCTGATGTGGAATTTCCTTTCTAGACCAGATTGGCCTCAAACTAGAGACCTGCTTGCCTCAGGTCTGCTGGGATTAAAAGTTGATTTCACTGTAGCTCAGGATGGTCTGGAAGTCACTATATAGCCTATGCTAGCCTTGAACTGGCAAGAATTCTGCCTTAGCCTCTCTAGGACTGAGATGGACAGGAGCCGCCTTGCCTAGTTTCAATATATCACTCCTGAGGTGCTGAGAATCTATGGGCCCGAGGAACTGGTGCCGTGTCAAACTTAGATGGAGCGTTAAAGTCAAAGCATACGGTAGAAAGTCTGCCATGCATTCTGTTTATACTACTGTTCTCACTTATTCAATCCTTTGCCTCTAACTCGGAATTTCTATCTTGCTGGGATACAAACTGGTCACAAATTTTTATATGTAAATAACTTTCAAAATAGTAACTTTTGACATAGGGCTATGTAGAAAGAGTAGTCTCTGGGAAGGCCACCACACATGAAAGTACATTTTAAGATCATTTATTTTTAGCTTTTATTTTTTTCTTTAATTTTGTTGTTGTTGTTTGAGACAGGGTTTCTCTGTGTAGCCCTAGCTGTCCTTAGACGTTCCCGGGTAGCCGAGGTTGGCCTTGACCTCAGAGATCCACCTGCCTTTGCCTACACCACCACACGCAGCTTCAGCATTTTTTTTTCTTCAGTAACATTAGTATAGCAGATATTTAGTTAAATGTTAGTGTGATTTATCAAATAGACCTATTTTAATTTTAAAAATAAATGAGAATTTATCACTAATTTTATATACCCCAGGTTCACCGATCTAGGTGGTACTGCCCATAGTGGGCCCTCCTTCATCAATTAATAAGTAAGAAAATGCCCCCATAGACTTGCCCACATACAATCTGATGGTCTTAATTTTTCAACCTGGGTGAATCTAGCTTGTGTCAATTTGATAACATACACACACACACACACACATACACACCATGACTCTAACTTCAGATGACTGCCACATAACTACCAATTTTATAAACATTTAAAAGTACCACCCAGGTAATTTAAATTGTAAGTAATAGAAACTGCACTCCACTGAATTAAGAATTTTGAGCTTTTCAGTAATAAACATGGGTCAAGTGTCGCCGTTTAAAAAGCTCTTCCATTAGTTTTCTAACACGGGCTGGCAAGTTGTCAGAAAACTGTAGAGAAATGGTACCCATTTGAGGAGAGTCAGACAGCACCATGTCTCGGGGCATGCTTCCTGAGCAGCAAGCATAGTATCCCATGCATCACTACACAAGGCAGATTATGGTGTATTTGACACATAGCCGCACTGGTTCAAGTGAATTGCTTATTGAACTGCTTGTTAAGTACTGTGAAGAAGAGTGTGTAGCTGGGTGGTGGTGATGCACGCCTTTAATCCTAGCACTTGGGAGGCAGAGGCAGATGGATCACTGAGTTTGTTCCAGGACAGCCAGGGCTACACAGAAAACTCCTGTCTCAAAAAAAAAAAAAATAAATAAATAAAATAAAAACAAAACCAAACAAACCACACCAGCGTGGACTGCTGGTGAGCACCTCCTGAGCTTTCTCCTAGCTAGAAGTAGAGTTGTCGACCATGGTTAGTCATGACAACAGACCCAAACAAAAATGGGCTTGGACTTTCCACAGGACAGGGAACCATGACTGCTCTTTGGATACGAGAGGGAGGGGGAGAGGAGTGGGGGGAGGGGGAGAAGAGAGGGGGGAGGGGGAGAAGAGAGGGGGAGGGGGAGGGAAATGGGAGGCTGGGAGGAGGCGGAAACTTTTTTTTCTTATTCTCAATAAAATAAAAAAAAAAAATGGGCCCACGAAGATTCACAGTAGTTATCAAGTTTCTTGGCAAGTGTTACTAGTGAATAGGCAAGGAAATCATCTCAACGTTGGCAATTAGCAAAAACTATTGTTCTAGCAGTTGTATTTTGCAAATAAATACAATGTCACTAGTCTAGCATGTTTCAATGAGCAGTACACTGATATAAAGATATAGTGTAAAGATAGTGCAAAGCAAACCAAGATGAGAAGATAGTTTTCATCATGCTTATTCCAAGCAGCTGTCTAGACCAGTGGTTCTCATCTTTCCTAATGCTGAGACCCTTTAATACAGTCCCTTAGGCTGTGCTGACCCTCCAAACAGGAAATTACATTGTTGCTTTAATTTTGCTACTATGATGAATCATAAATCTGACATGCAAAATCTGTTGTGACCCCTGTGACAGGATCATTTGATTTCGGGGGGTTGCAAACCATAGGTTGAGGACCACTGCACTAGGGTTTCCTCTATCACTGATTCTGTTCTGTGTTGAGAAGAGCCTCCCCTGCTAGAGGCCTCAGGGTTCTGTCTTAGACCCTCACAATTGTTTTACAAAATAGGACAAAAGTAGCATTGTCCAGTTGGTTTTTATGAAGTCATGTGTTACCTTGGCACCCAAATTACATAAAGCCCAAGGAAAGAAAGAGTTAGACAGTCTTCCTCTGTGAACCTGAATATTTTACTCTGTGAATATTTTACTCTTGCAGAGGAAGCAACACAGAGAGAGACAACTGATACAAAACTTCTTTTTTTTTTATTGAGAATAAGAAAAAAGTTTCCGCCTCCTCCCAGCTTCCCATTTCCCTCCCCCTCCCCCCACACTTCTCCCCCTCCCCCACTCTTTTCCCCCTCCTCCCACTCCTCTCCCCTCCCTCTCCAATCCTAAGAGCAGTCATGGTTCCCTGCCCTGTGGAAAGTCCAAGGTCCTCCCCCCTCCGTCCATGTCTAGGAAGGTGAACATCCAACCTGGCTAGGCTCCCACCAAGCCGGAACATGAAGTAGGATCAAAACCCCTTGCCATTGACCTTGGCTTCTCATCAATCCTCATTGTTCGCCATGATCAGAGAGTCCGGTTTTACAAAACTTCTTAAGAAAATATTTGCAAATGGGGCCTGGTAGTGTTGGGCACATGGTTAATCCCAGCACTTGAGAGGCAGAGGCAAGTGAGTTTAAGGCTAGACTGGTCAGCAGAGTGATTTCTAGGACAGCCAGGGTAACACAGAGAAATTCTGTCTCAAAACAATACAAAACAAAAACAAAAAGAACAACAAAGAAAGAAAGAAAAGAAAAAAAAACTCAAGAATACAAAAGAAAAATCATCTACCATAATCAAGTAGGTGATTCAACATATATAAATTGATAAATGTAATCCACTGTATAAATAAACCTCATTGGATGCTGAAAAGGCCTTTGACATAAACCAACACTCCTATATGATAGAAGTCCTGGAGAGATTAGGGATACAAAGGACACACCTCCATATTATAAAGATGGTTCATAGAAAGCCCACAGTCAACAACTTAAATCAAGAGAAACTCATAGCAATTCTAAAAACCAAGAGCACTCTTTTCATACCTATTCAGCATAGTACTTGAAGTCTTATCTAGAGCAATAAGACAACTGAAGAAGATCAAAGGGATCCAATTTGGAAAGGAGAAGTCAAAGTATATTTATTTAAATGCAGATGATGAAAATATATGTAAGTAATAAAATTTTCACCAAGGGAACTCATTCCAATTGACAAATGGACCAAGAAAGAAATCAGGGAAATACCTTTCATAATAGCCTCAAATAAAATCTTGGGTCAACTCTAATCAAGAAACTGAAAGACTAGTATGGTAAAAAAGACTTCAACTTTTTTAAGAAATTGAAGAAGATATCAGAAGATGGAAGGATCTCTGTGCTAATGGATCAGTAGAATATAATATAATAAAAATGGTCATCCTACCAAAAACAATCTATAGATTCCATGCAATCGCCATCAAAATTACAACACAATTCTTCACAGATACTGAAAGGGCAAATCAGCTCTATATGAAAGCACGCGTGCGTGCACACATGTGAGCGTGTGTGCACGCGCACACACACACACCAAGATAGCCTAAAGAATCCTGAATAATAAAAAGAACTGATGGAAATATTACAGTGAACAGAAAGACTATATTCAAAGAATAAATATAAATTACTAAAAAACAAAACAGAAAACACAAACTACAGGGTATTTTTTATTCTGAATTTTCTTTCTTTTTTTTTAAATTTCATTTTACATTCCAACTACAGTTCTCCCTCCCACCCTTCCTCCTGCTCCACATTGCCTCCCCCCAAGCCCATCCCCTATTTATTTCTCCCAAAAGGTAAGGCCTCCCACTGGGAGTCAACAAAGCCTCGCACATGCACATTCAGTTTAGGCAGGACCAACCCCCCCCCCCCCCCCCCCCCCCGGCCCTTCATCAAGGCATCCAACCATAGGAATTGGGTTCCAAAAATGCACCAGGGATAGATGCTGGTCCCACTGCCAGGGGCCCCTCAGATAGACCAAGCTATATCTACCACATGCAGAGGGCCTAGTTCGGTCCCATGTAGGCTTCACAGCTGTTGGTCTAGTGTTGTGAGTTCCCATGACCTTGGTTCAGCTGTCTCTATAGATTTCCCTGTCATGACCTTGACCTCCCTTGCTCATATATTCTCTCCTCCCTCCCTCTCTTCTACTGGATTTCTGGATCTCGGCCTGATGCTTGGATGTGGATCTCTGCTTCTGGTTCCAACAGTTACTGGATGAAGGCTCAATGACGACAGTTGGGGTATTCACCAATCTGATTACAGGGAAAGACGGGTTTGGGCTCTCTCTTCACTATTGCTAAAAGTCTCAGTTGGAGTCATCCTTGTGGATTCCTAACACCAGGTTTCTCCCTAACCCCTCCATCAAGGTTTCTCTTTCATTGTTCTCCCACTCCATCCCTCCCCCAACTCTACCATCCCATCCCCTCATTTCTCATCCACCATCCCTTCTCTACGGCCCCCACCATCACCCCCAGTTTACCCAGAAGATCTCACCTAATTCCCCTTTTCAGAATAATCCTTACATCCCCTTTAGGGTCTTCCTTGTTACCTAGCTTCTCTGAGTTGTGGACTGTAGTCGGGATACACTTTACATCTAATATCCACTTATGAATGAATACATACTATATTTGTTTTTCTGAGTTTGCGTTACCTCAGGATGATTTTTCTAGTTCCATCTATTTACCTGTAAATTTCATGATATCATTGTTTTTTTTTTTTTTACAGCTGAGTAATAATACTCCATTGTATAAATGGACTACATTTTCTTTATCCATTATCCTTTGGTTGAGGGGCATCTAGGTTGCTTCCAGGTTTTGGCTGTTACAAAGAACATTGTTGAGCCAATGTCCTTGTGATAAGATTGAGCATCCTTTGCATATATGCCCAAGAGCAGTATCACTGGGTCTTGAGGTAGATTGATTTCCAATTCTCTGAGAAGTTGTCATACTGATTTACAAGTTTGCACTCCCACCAGCAGTGGAGGAGTGTTCCCCTTACTCCAAATACTCTCCAACATAAACTGTCCTCAGTATTTTTGATCTAAGCCATTCTGACAGGCTACAATGTAAGTATAAGAAGATTTGCATTTCTCTGATGATTAAGGATGCTGAGTATTTACTTAAATGTCTGTTGGTCATTTGAGATTCTTCTGTTGAGAATTCTCTGTTTAGATCTGTATTCCATTTTATAATTGGGGTATTTGGTATTTTGATGTCTAGCTTCTTGAATTCTTTGAATATTTTTATTTTTAGATCAGCTCTCTGTCAGATTTGGGGTTGGTGAAGATCTTTTACCATTCTGTAGGCTGTTGTTTTGTCTTGTTTACCAGGTCCTTTACCTTATAGAAGCTTCTCAGTTTCAGGAGGTTCCATTTATTGATTGTTGTTCTCAGTGTCTGTAATACTGGGGTTATAGTTGGGAAATGGTTTCCTGTGCCAATGCATTCAAGGGAACTTCCCACTATCTCTTCTATGAGGTTCAGTGTACCTGGGTTTATGTTGAGGTTTTGATCCACTTGGACTTGAGTTTTGTGCATGGCGATAGATATGGATCTATTTTCATTCTTTTACATGTTGACATCCAGCACCTTTTCTCCATTGTACAGTTTTGGCTTCTTTCTCAAAAATCAGGTGTTCATAGTTGTGTAGATTAATATCAAGCTCTTCAATTCAATTCCACTGTTTCACATGTCTATTTTTATGCCGATACCAAGCTGTTTTTTATTACTATAGCTCTATAGTGGAGTTTGAAGTCAGGGATTGTGATGCCTCCAGAAGTTCACTGTGAGAACATTTGATGGGAGGGTTCTCTCATCAAAGGTCCTAATTTAGAACAATACGTACAATTGTTGGAAATGACTCACATGAGCTGCAACCCAATTCATAAGGAGCAAGTATTTAGTTCGCTTAGCCAGCTGACTACTGGGTGCAAAGGACCAGAGACAGTGAGGACTCTGTATATTTACTAGAGTATCTCAGCCTGTCTAAAGCAAGAGACTTCACATCTCCTTCCTGTCCACAGAATACAGGACCCTGACATTACTCTGAACAAATTCAAGCTTCAACTATTGTTAATCCAAATAAATCCTGATCGTGTAACTCATATATGAAATAAACAACCATGGTGAACTCAAAGGCTTCAGACTTCACCCAAACAAGCATATTATATACGAACCATCTATTTTTATTTATTATGTGCAAGTTGGGACTTTTTAAAAACAAAATTCAGAGCCAGGGGTGGTGGCAAATGCCTTTAATCCCAGCATTTGGGAGGCAGCGATAGGCATCTGCTGTCTGAGTTGGTCTGAGTTGTGACCAGCAAATCTCAGGACAGCAACACAGAGAAACCTTGTTTTAAAAAAAGAAAAACAGAACTTTGAGCTGGCACACACTTTTTTTTCCCCTAGCAGATGCTAAAATTTAACAGCTTTGTCCATTATTTCCTTCTTGATTCTAAACACTTGAATTTCAGAGTGGATTTGATAACAGTTTAGTTTTCGGTAGCTTTTGTTTTAATTGGTATCAAGTGTCCTGCTGTCTTTCCTTATGGCAGGTCACCATGTCAAAAATTCAGGGCAACACCAAGGAAGAAAACTCATGTTCTGTTACCCTCCATCTTCAGGATTCGTTGGAAACATTACTTGCTTGTTTGGGCCCTGGGTTCTGCCCACTGCCTCTTCACTGTTTATCTCTGCCAGGAAGAGACTGGGTTTGCTCGGACACTACGACTACAAGATGCATACAACAAGGTGGCCAAATAAAAAGCCTTAGCTTTTAAAGACTTATTTTGTGGTAAAAAATCAGCCTACTCTTTGTACCCTTTAGGCCTAAAGGCAAGAAAAATAACTAGAAAATTAACAATAAGTGTGAGGAAAATCGCAGACACTCCCAATGAGTTGTTATGGAGAATTCTAACTAATGCTGTTTGCTTGAATGTCTGCTAAGGATGTTTTCCGCCACTTTCCCACATTTTCTACCATTCCTATCACAGTAATAATAATGATGTCTTTAAGAATACTACATTGAGCCTAGAGTCCATGATCCTAAAGAAGCTAAGTAATAAGGTGAACCCAACAAAAAACATATGTAGACCCACCTGGAAATTGGAAACAGACAAGACTGCCTGACAAAATTGGGAGTATGGGGGTGGAAGGTAGAAGGAAGGGGAGAAGGCGAATAAAAGGGGAGAAGGGGAGGGTTGAGGAGAACATAAGGGAATGGGATAGTTGAGATGGAGGAAGAACAGATTTGAGAGCAAGGAAAGAGATATCTTGGTTGTGGGAGCCCTTATGGGGTTAGCAAGAAACCTGGCTCTAGAAAAATTCCCAGGATTCCACAAGGATGACCCAAGCTAAGACCCTAAGCAATAGAGGAGAGGAGGCCCAAAATGGCCCTGCCCTGTAGTTAGACTGATGATTATCTTAAATAGCACCATAGAACCTTTGTCCAATTACAGATGGAAACAGAGGCAGAGAACCACATTGGAGTACTAGACCAAGCTCCCAAGGTCCAGTTGAAGAGTGGAAGGAATGAGAGAATATGAGCAAAGAGGTCAAGACCATGAAGGGTTCATCAGCTGAAACAGTTTACCTGAACTAATGGGAGCTCACCAACTCCAGCTGGATTGGGAAGGAACAAGCATAGGACCAAACTAGTCCCTCTGAATGTGGGTGACAGTAATATGGCTGGGGCAGACTGAGGGGCCACTGGCAGTGGCACTGGGATTTATCTCTACTGCATGTACTGACTTTTTGGGACCCTATTCTCTTTGAATGTATACTTTGCACAGCCTAGATATAGTAGGGAGGACCTTGGACCTTTCACAAAGCAAATTGCCTTACCCTCTCTGAGGATTAGGGGGGGTGGGGGGGGAGGGCAAGGGGAGGGGAATGGGAGGAGGGGAGAAAGTGGGAATTTGAATTCTTATTTTTTTTAATTTAATGAATGAATAAATAAATAAACAAATAAATAAATAAATAAGAATACTACAAAGTCAAGACAGCCAGAGTGACTTCCCCAGAAGAAAGAAAACAGCTGGACTCTTCCAGCTGTGGAGACGCACCAGGCCTGAAGGATAAAGCCACCACCAAGGGCAATCATTTCAGTTCCTTTGACCCTCATCCATAAAACTATTTTCACTGCTACTTTATAAGTGTAATTTTGCTGCTGTTACAAATTACAAATACCTGATATGCAGGATAAGATATGTGAGCCCTGGGAAAAGGCCGCTCGACACAAAGGGGCCGAGACCTACAGTTTGAATACTGTCATATTAATGCCTAAAACCCCTTATGGTTTAGTTTTCAACTCTGCAACTCTACCTTATGAACTCAAATTGAAGCTGGGTGTGTTGGCGCGTGACTTTAATCCCTTGCTGGCCTAGAACTCATTATGCAGACCAGGCTGTCTCTAAACTCAAATCTGCCTGCCTTTCTTCTACTTAAGCAGCTGAGATTAAAGGCCAGGAGTGCTGAGATTAAGGTGTGCACCTTCCACCCCCTTAGTCCCTTACCTTGAAAGTCTGCTTTCTATTTTAAGTTTCTTTGAAGCCAGTATCCAACAATAGAAGCCTTTCATGAGTTCGTTTCTACACTCATAGATAAAATTAAAGTACAGAGAAGTAGAAATATTATAAGCAGACCCCTTAAAATGATTGAAGAAAAACAAAAAATCATAAATATATTAGTATTAATATATTCAATACTAGGTGATAGTAGGAGTTCAGATTCAAAGTTTTGAGAATTTTTAGAAAAATGCAGATGAATCCACACTGTTCAGAGTCCAGTCATGAGCTCTCTCCTAAACCTCTATAGGGAAAGCTACAGAAAACAAAGCTGTGCTGTCTACTCCTTACTTGGATAACTTTTCAGTTGGAGTTAAAAAAAAAAAAAATGCCAGCAGACTGTGCAGTGAAAAGCCTCCTCAGTCCCTAAACAGCAGCTGAGCGGAGTACGCAGATGCCATGTGCCATCCCTGCGTCACAGTCACATGAGGAATGCTAACCCAGAGGGAGAGCGAAGCTCTTTTCCTAACAAGAGGCTCAGCAGTCTACAGCAAGCTATAAAGTAAGGGATGGGGCAAGCTGGAGAAACCAATGCCTTCAAGTCCAAGTAGCCAAAGGCAGCAAGTGTCCCATCTGTCCACAACACGGCTGGAGCTACTCTGAGCGCAGTGAAAGGACTCACGGTCACACGAGTGTGCATTGTTTATACTGCTCAGGCTCACAGAAAGGGGGACCAGTGTGATGGGTTTTCCTCAGCTTGGTGGGCTGAAGGGCCAAGGGAATACCATACTTAACCTGGACTAGAAACCAGGACAAGCGAAGAGGACCCAAAGTGAAGTGCGGACAGGCAGGAAACAACTCCCAAAGCGTTTCAATGAAGATTTCTAAATGCCCCCCTTAAGTGACTCTCTCAGCTACCTAGAGTCTTCTACATACAGGACAGGTAAATCCTTCTTCCGTTAGAATAAATGAACCGGGGGAAGAAAATCCAAAATGCCTGTGCTGCAAAAATGGAGTCCAACTGCCTGCTTCTCCCTCGCTCTCATCCTACAGCTGACACAAAAATCTTATGTGAGCCACAGGTGTGTGAGCATCGCTCCCGAGTAACAAGCAACTCGGGAAAGTAGCAACTACAAAAGGGTAGTACAACATGCCCTTTCATCTTCTTTTCGGATAGACTAGCTTTCTATGTAGATCTCACTGGCCCAGAATTCTCTTAAAGAGGTGAAAATTAACCTCTTTAAGCCTTCCAAGTGCCCATCCATGATTATGGGAATATGCCACCATGCCATCCTTTGTTGAGAATCTGGACAGAACATCAGGTCTCAGGACAGGAGGTCTGGCACAAGACAGTCCCCCTGTAGTGATACTTTGTTTGTGTTTTAACAAATGAAGCTTGCCTGACATTAAGAGTGCAGAGCCAAGCCACTAGAGGCCAGGGAGTGGTGGCCCACACCTTTAAGCCCAGGACTCTGGAGACAGAAGCAGAGGGATCTCTGTTAGTTCAAGGGCACCCTGGGCTACATCAGATTGAATCTGTCTAAAAGAGAAAAAAAAAAGCTCACACACAGGTCATCCCAGCACTTGGGATCCCATGCCTTTAATCCCACACCTTTAAGCGCAGCACCTCCCTAGAGGTGGAGACAGGAGTGATATGGCTGGGCAGAGAGAGGGACGTACAACAGGAGCAGACAAGAGCTCAGGGCAGTCTGAGGTTTGGTGAAGACAGATGCAGTCTGCAGATGCAGTCTGAGGACAGGATGGCTCCTTCAGTCTGAGCACTGGCAGAGGTAAAAGAATTCTCTAGTGGCTGGCTGCTCTGTTTCTCTGATCTTCAACATTAACCCCCATATCTGACTCTAGGTTTTTATTATTAATACCAATTAGAATTTGTGCTACAGTCTCCTCTATCAGGTCCCCCAATATAGATGCTAGTTGAAAGCCTTGGTCATTTTAACTGTGTCAGTGGGCTATAATCAAAACTTTCACAACCTTTTCCTTGGGTTTTCATTTGCAGAAGTTTGAGGCTTGGGCTCAAAAGCAGAGAGGGCTGGGAGTGTTAACAGACAGGCAGGGAAAGGCAGAGGGGTATGAATGAATGAATTAATGAATGAGTGAACAAATGACTCTCCCCAGTGCTGGGATTATAGGTATGTGCAACTATACAGCCAGCTATGCAATTTCTATTTCAAAAGAATGTGCAATGTGTCAGATGGGCATGGTGCTGCATTAATTTAATCTGGGAGGCGAAAGTAGGCAAATCTCTGAGTTTGAAGCCAGCCAGTGTTACATAGTAAGACCTTGTCAGAGAGAGAGAGAGAGAGAGAGAGAGAGAGAGAGAGAGAGAGAGAGAGAGAGAGAGCGCAAACCTGTAGACTAGCTTCATTTCTATCAGCACTAATAATTCCTGATTGGCCAATTGGCATAACTACACTCCTGTCCCTACTTGAGATTCAGAGCTACAGACATGGCTGGCATTCTCTAGAACTTGGACATGTTTTCAAAGGCTTGAATCTGTATTCCCAGATCCTGTTTGGTCCCAAGAAACTTTAATCTTTGGGTTTTTTTTTTTCCTAAATTGACTTTATTCTAGGTCAACAACGTTAAAGAGATTTCTGTTTCCCTTTCTGAGCAACTCTTTAGTCAAAGAAGAAAGTAAAATGTTGAAATAAATACCAGAAAATGGTAATGAGCATAGCACATCTCAAAATGCATAAAATGGATGGGCTGTAGTGAGTTATAACTTGAGTCTTAAAATCCTTTGTTTCCAGAGGAACAAAAGGAAAATGTTGGTACCCAATTCAATAGTTTAAGAGAGAACTAGATGTGGTAACAAAGAACCGCATGATCTTCTCGCGTGGG
Organism: Alexandromys fortis; assembly: GCF_014885135.2. Taxonomy (NCBI): domain Eukaryota; kingdom Metazoa; phylum Chordata; class Mammalia; order Rodentia; family Cricetidae; genus Alexandromys; species Alexandromys fortis. The sequence continues at coordinate 16,185,913 of NW_026067890.1, forward strand.
CGGTACAGGCCAGGGAATCAGGAGTTGAGATACATCTTCAGAAAGAAAGGAAAGGAAATTGTGAAATTTGTGTGGACCTAGAGAAGATCACATTGAGTGAGATACACCAGACTTGGGAGCAGAAAGACAATTGTCACATGCTGTCTCTCTTAGTTCCAAATCTTCAGAGTTGAGTACATAGCCTGGAACAAGTGCAGAACCCAGGAAAGCAGAAAGGGACCATCGCTGGAGTAGGGGCACAATGGCAGGACACATGTGATCTAATCGAGGAAATGTAATCTAATTAGGGGCTCTAATTAGAGAGGGGAAAGAGATATATACAGAAGGAGCGGGGAAGACAAAATAACAGCAAGGATGTCTTAAAGCCTTAAGCCCTTAAGACTCATACCATCAACTATCTATTGTAGACAAATCTGCTATAAACTGAGGCTGGAGAGATGGCTAAATGTGTAAGAGCACCTTCTGCTTTTGCAGAGTACCTGGTCCAGTTTCCAGCACCCAAATGGCAGCTCACAACAGTTTGTCACTCCTGTTCTAGGGGACCCAGTACTCTCTCTGTCCTTTGTAATTATCAGGGATGCTTATGGTGCACATATGTACATGAGGGCCAAGTGTTCACACATAAAAAACTGCCATAAACGTTTGTGCAGGTTTTTATGTGGATACAAAAATCTTTAGTTCACTCAAGATAAATACCAAGTTGTTGTTGTGTTTAAATCTAAACCCTCACCAAGATTTAAGGACAGTGCATTCTTTGGTCAAAAGTTACAAAAGTCTTAAACATAAAACATTCACTACAGGATCAGAAATTCTACAAGAAGAATATTATTGGCCTGATGTTAATATTAAAAAAAACTAAGATGACATTCAGCATCTTCATATTTTGATAAGGAATCTGGTAATACCTGAAATGATGATAAACATTTTTAGAACCCTTCGCTGTCACTGTGACTTTCGTTTAGACTACGAAGTACTTTCACCAAGACTCTCATTTCTGCTTAAAATATCTCATGAGATCAATAGAAGCAACTGATACTTCACTGGAAGAGGAAACTGAAACACAAGAGTGGTGAAAATGACTTTCTCGGGGCCACTCTATTTTAGTACGGTCTGCTTATTCTAAATGCAAAGGACACGTCACATGTGGATACGTAGTTATACAAAACTGCTGCCCAGCTATTTATGAATTTAAGGATTGCCAAAGTCCTCAGCTGAATCCTATGGCAATGTCCGTGTTCTCTCACTCAGTTCCCTATGTTTTAGTCGATCTATAACAGGGTTTTTGCTTTCACATAATTCAGCCAGTGCTCAGATCATTCTGATAGAGAGAAGAAAGAAATGATACAGAGCTCTTGAAAACAGACAATCAAGTCTTCCAAATATACCTCTGCTGTTCATTTACTAAACAATTATATTTTATTTTTAAAAAATGAACTAAAAACACAGGGTCAGCAAGACAACTCAGTAGGTAAAGAAAAGCAGTTGAATCTGATAGTTCCATCCTCGCCACACACCTGGTAGAGGGAGAGGTCCCACTTCAAAGGGTAGTGTACCATGGCACACTCATTCATACACACACATGCACACACACACACACACACACTAAAATAAGTGTAAGAAAACTTTCAAAAATTGTACAAATGGTTAAAAATAATTTGAGGACTAGAGAAGACTGTATGAGATGATCTCTTCTGTTCATTTTTTAAAAAGGAATCCTACAGTAGCCAAGTATGATAGTGACCTATAGTCAGGCTACCTGGGAATCTGAAGCAGGAGGATTACATAAGTCAGACCAGGCAACATAGTATGACCTCATGTCAGTAACAGACACATAACAAACTATCCCAAGATTCGAAGGACAAACGGATGAGGTTTGTTAGACAAATGCCTACAGACTTCAGTTCACAGGGCTGAACTGGTTTGTAAGGAAGAAACCCTGAAATCTTCATTTGAACTGTAGGTGAAGATTGAAAACTGCGGAGTAGGAAGAACTGTGTGGAGAACATCAGATAGAGTTGTCTGTTTCTAGAGGGACAATGAGAAATAGGCCATTACGAAAGCCATGCACTCCCCTAAAAGATAAACAGAAAATGAACACATCATCAAAAACAACCATTTCAGGTGGCCCTGGTGGTGCACGCCTTTAATCCCAACACTCAGGGAGGCAGAGGCAGGCGGGTCTTTTGAGTCTGAGGCCAGCCTGGACTACAAAGAGAGCTAGGGTAACAGAGAAACCCTGTCTTGAAAATCAAATCAAAACCAACCAAACTAATGAAGCAGGAAAGATGACTTATTTAAACAAAAAACCTTTGGTAAGTGTAGATAGAGGGAAAAAACCTAGAACTTGGGTATATATTCCTGCACACAACTTTTGTACTAGGCTAGCATTTACCTAAATTTTAGTATATGGTTAAGAAACTTTTAGAAACTTATTTGGCTCATTTCAACTCTTATATGAACTTTGGCTTCAAATATGCCCCCAATTTGTCCTTTGAAAACAGTAGGGGGAAATTTTAACCTAGTCTCCTTCATCTCCTGTGTGCAACTAGTATCTGAATCCTCTTGATTATTCTCTAAATATATCAGGTCTCTTTGTCCATTTCATTCCTATCTCTTGGCATAATTCATCAGATCTTCAAGGTCACCCTGAATTCCATATCTCCCCAAAATTGCATTACTGGGGATGAGATCACTTTGCTATCCACTGTGGCATTTAAAACCAGTATTTGCAGGACAGGGTGCAGTAGTCTTTAGGTTGATCTGATCCATTCTCTCACCATCTGCCCACAGGAGCTCTATAGGGAGTGGCATCCTCGTCCAACCTCAGGGTCCATGTCATCAATATTCTACACCATAGATTTTGCCCTCCACTTCTCCACTAGGATGCCACTGCTGTTACCTCCCGTCCTTCAAGATCCAGAGCCTGCCCATGACTTTCCCAGGTCCTCATCCATTGCCACTCAGCTGAGGATATGGGCAAATATTTACTGATGGAACACCTGTAAGCTGCAGCACCCTGGTTCTCCTTGGCTTCCTCTGAAACTTTTCCTTAGTCTTTGTGACTTTTTTCTATTACTTAGAACATTTTTCCCTAATTAAATGCCTTTATCTAATATTCAGTCTTCTCTGACTGCTGGCTTTCCAATGAACTATCTCATAATCATTCCCGATTTCCTCTTTCTTGTGTATATATCTGTGTGTTTGTTTAAGACGTCAGGTCTTGCAAGAGTGCCCAGGCTCTGAACCCTAGGCCCGGACAGACCCTCCTGCCTCAGCCTCCCGAGAAACTGAAAAAGCAGGCATATAACATCACGTCCAACTTTGTTCTTTACTTTATGCTTAATAGCTCTTGCTATACAGCATACTGCCTTCTTAAAACTACCATGGTTTTCCTTTGTCCCCTTCAGACTCCTAAGGTCACCAAAGACAGAGATTTCTGTCTGTTTCCTAGTATTTGATAGGCATCCAAGAAAAACTTCACAAAAGAAGAAAAGAAAACTTCACAACAAATTCCTATCTTAAAAGGTACAAGGGGAGATAAGTATATATAGCTTTGGTGCAAATCCCACGCCTAGCGTGATCAAGGCTCTGGGTTCCATCCCCAGGACTGCATATAGTTAGAAACACTCAAGCGTGGGGCTGGAGAGATGGCTCTGCAGTCAAGCACACAGACTGCTCTTCCGGAGGACTCAGTTCCTTTCCCAGCACTCACAGCTGCTCACAGCTGCTCACAGCTGTCTGTAGCTCCAACACCCTCTTTTAGTCTCCGAGGGCACCAGGCATCCATGTGGTGCACAGACATGCATGCAAAACACTCATTCGCATCGAGAATTAATTAAAGAAATACTGGAATGAAACAAAATAGAAACCAAAAGAGCCATTAAGATTGGTGATAAATATTAAAACCGTTAACAGTGATAACAACGAAAGACATGGCAGTATAGAACTAGGAACTCACATTGTGCCTGACCCAACACATAGTCTCTTTAAATCAATCCTATTGTCGTTGTCTGTTCTAGCCTAACTGCCAAGTAAAGCAGGCTTTAAACAGACCCTTCATAAATGAACTCCAATACGCCCTAGATTTATGTAGCATGAAAGTTAAGGCCTAGGCTGAGTTGATCTGACAGAGAGTGTGAGTGTGAACTAAGGTTGGAGGGTGTGGTTAAGGGAACGTGCTCTGCAGCCAGCCACTTCTCAAACCGTGAACGTTTTCATTTCTAACCCTCTTTTGTTATTTCTCTTGCACTTTCCCATAAGCTTGCACACTCCCTTCCTCACCCAACCCCCCACCTCCAAGAAGAGAATCTCTGAGTAATGCTGTGATCTCGCTAGAGAGATAAAAATTCCATCTTAAAATATATGTTCTCAGTTCTCATGTAAAGGACGCAAGCAGAATGAGTGCCCACAGTTGGCATCCACGGCGTGAAGTGAGCAACCATTCAGTGAGGAGGAGAAAAAAAAAATACGTAAAGAATGCTCTGTTCATAATTACCCAAGATTTTCCAACATGAGCAGAGAAAGAGGAAGTCTAAGAATATTAAGAAGCAAGAGGAAAATCTTCATTCTGAGAGTTCCCTTTCAGTGACCTGAAACCCCCTGGGTAAAGAGGTAATCTAGGCAGAGATGCTAGCCTCCGAAGAAACAGGGCTTTAACTGAGGACACCGAGAAGGATTCCTCAGCATCAGATCAGCATCCCAGAAGTACCAAGTGGCAGCGTGGATGCCTACATCCGCAGGCCCAGAGAATGGGTGTGGAGATTATAGCTACCCAGCTTTCTGGGGAACTCATCATGCTGAATATACAACAACACACTGAAGCTGAACTACTGCTAAGAGTTACAGGGGAAACTGCCTAGATCTTCTTCTCAGTCTGACCTTCGGGGCTCGCCCACGACAGTCACCCCTAAAACTCAGCTGCCTTCTAGTACAGGCAAGCCCGTATGCAGAATGCATTCTTGTTTTCTGTGGGGGGAAAATCCATTTGTTTCCTACTTCTATACATGCATATAAGTAAGTGAACTGGTTTTATAAAGAATTCTTACTTTAGGACAAGAGAGATGGCTGACTCAATAGGTCAATGTTGCTTCTGGCAACCCTGACAACCTGAATTCCATCCCCAAGACCCACATGGTAGAAGGAGAGAACACACACACACACACACACACAGTAAACAAATTAAAATTAAAAACAAAAACAAAAGAGTAAAACTAAACTTAGTTTAGGGCTAGCAAGATAGGTAAGGGTGTTGGCTGCCAGGGGTCACAACCTGGGTTCTGTCCTCAGAACCCACATGTAGAAGGACAGAACCCACAACTTCAAGTTGTCCTCTGAACTACACACACACATTAAAACACACACATGCACACATATACTCATACACTCGCACACACATTCATTCACACACAATATGGAATGTCTCCTTTTGAGTAAATAAATGTAACAAAATTTTACCTTTTTTTAAAGAACCTTTAGTTTAAGAAACTTACTAAGAGTTTGGTGCATTAAAAGCAAATTGGTCTTTATCAAGATCAACTTTAAAGACACAAGGAATTATTTGGGTTTTCCTCCACCCACGGCCTGTGTTTTTTGTACTTTCAAAGCTGTATGGGTGCCCTCTCTGTTCTGCTGTGCACACCTTAGTTCTCTGCTTGTGCTCAGATGCCAACTGCGAAAGCTACCTGCTTCCCCCTGGGAGTGTTCACTTGACAGACCTATAACCAAATGCAAATATCACTGACTTAGTCTTCACAAGACAGGAATGTAGCCACAAGTGAGCAGCAAACAGAGGAGAGGGATACTGTGTCAATAATAATAATAACAACAAGTATTTCTGTATGCTTAGTTATATGCGAAGGCTAATTCTTTTTTTAGTAAGAATCAGACATTAAGAATCTGGTAGGAATTCTATAAAAATAACAACAATCCCCCAAAATACAGATAGGCATAGGAATCATACAATGTTAGAGATTGATTTTAAAATCTAATCCTTGTGTCTTAGGGAGGTAATCATCCTAATTCACAGTGTGACCCGGAGTTGCTTGGCATGCGAGTCAAACATCCACTGTGCCCCGTGCCTTACCAGCAGCGCTGTCCTCACTGCTCCTCCTGGATCATGTCCTGTTGACCGTGTGTGAGCCCATCTCCTGCTTCCAAGCACCGCAGCGGAACAGGAACAGGGGACATGGAGAGTCTTGGGAGGGTAAGCTGCTGAACGTTTACCAGCCTAGAGAAGACAAAGTTCATTTATTCTTCGTTTGCCAATACCACAAGGTATCTACGCCTATTACTAAGGTGTGATATGCTTTTTTAAAAGGTCTCAGATGCCTAGGACTGTTGTCTCAATTACATTGATTACTGATAAAAAAAAAAGTTAGGATTAAAAGATTTTTACCAAAGCAAGTGATACTTTTAAATATCCCAACAAAATGCCCATCTGGGTGGAGCTTTGAAACTCCCAAGCATCCTGGTTTTCAATCTTTGCAATGGTCAACTAGGTTTCCTGACCACTGACTAACATTACTTCATCTGTCAGGCTCAGTGCCCCTCAGCCCGGCTGTAAAAACAGCATCTGAGTGTAAGGCTGAGCTTTCCACCTGAGAGTCTGACCTACTGGATTATGGAAGAACTTTGTCCCCAGGTAATTCTATGGAAGCCAGCTTCGGGGATCATCCATCAAAGCCCCACCACTTACTGAGATAAAGCACTAACTTAATTTGTAGTATTTATTCTGTATACATCGTGTGAAAGAAGCTCACGCTGGGTGCTGCGGAAAGGGGAAGGCATTACAACAGGTGATCTCAATATTCTGGAACTTTCATTTCCTGATATGCATTTAAAAAAATGTTACCTGAGAAGAAAAATGCTTTGAAAACATAACTTGATCCACCAGTCAAAGATACAGTAAAAGTCTTGAGTGCTACAGAACACAGAAAACTTTGAGTCCTAAGGGTAGGATGGAGTTAACTGAGTGAAAAATGGAGAGGGGGGAAGAAGAGGAGTAAGACTATATGAAACTGGCTGGGGATGGAGGTTACCCAAACAGAGCACTGGAAGAATGAAAAAAAATGCAAAGCAGAATCTAAGAGTTTCAACAAAACAGCTAATGTACCACTATCCTGCACACTGGAAATGGCCCTGGAACATCTGCAGACAGTACCCAGAGTGGTGCCAGCTGCTGATGTCATGTTTCAGGGGTGACAATGGGGTCACTGGGCACTCAGGAACTCTTGGATCAATAGACAGTATCACTGCTTTGAGCAAGCTTGTTTAATCATTTTTGTTGTTCTTTAAACAGGAAATACTAAACTATCTTGCCACTGGCTGCCACCCTTTAGAGTCTCAAAAGCATGTCTGGGTGGTTCCCACTTTCCTCCGACCTTAGCAACACTTTTTGTTGTATGCCCTTTTATTTATATTTATCTCCATGAGCAGTAAGCGGTAGAAGGTTTAGGTGCTATAAATAAGCATAGGTAAGGTATTTAGTTCTTTAGCTATACCTGAAGTGACTGAGTCTGAAAGAAGAGAGTGGCAGAGGAAATGACCAGCCGGGAAGACACTATAAGTAAATAAGCACGAAATTCAGTGGCAGTCTAGACATGCAGAGGAAAAAGAACGGTGCGGTTACAGTCACAAAGCACTGGGTTTGATGGACGGTATCAGTGATGATATCAAACAGATAAATGTTTCATTCCTGGAAGGAACGCTGAGATGAAACATAAATTCTTTGCCTTAAAGCACATGAGGAAATCCTGGCATTTCAAATAAAGAAAGATGACATTTAGGGATTCTCTGTCCTTCCCTCCTCTCTCTACTTCCACCCCATCCTCCCTCCATCTCTCCACGAGGAACTACTGGTTGTGTTACGAGAAGGTTGTGGCCACTGCCTGGCACACGTACTTGAGGGTCCTTCAGCTGGGTTCAGCCACATAGAGACAGAACACTAAAGAAGGCAAAGGGGTTTTTAGTAAAACAATAACTAAATAGTGTCCGGATCTCAGCTGTTAGGCTCTGCGATGGAATACTTGGTCTCCTCCACTCTCAGATGGACATGAGTGTACTCAGAGAGCCTCCCCTCCACAGCCTGGCATAGGTTCGGGACCCCTAGAGGACTACAGTTGTGTTGCACAGTGAGTTATCTGGAATTCCAGCTGGCAGACTGTCAAAGAGAACCTCAAGGTTCCAGTTTCCTAGGCCCCAAACAACCTCTCAGCAAAAACTCTACTACTAACAAATGCAATGATACAGACTCTATAAAAGCATAATCTTTCTGAAATTATGTAGCTCCTAGATGTATTTTGCTCTTAAATCAAAATCTACTCTAATTTTATCCTTATTAGTTATTCAGTGTTTTAAAATAGATTTTCTGCTATATTTTCTAGAAGGTAAAACTTAAAATAATAAGTAAAACAGCTATAATCTATTAAAGGCATTTGGATTCTTTTAGTTTTTAACATAGTGTCTACTGTATGTAGATGACAGATTCCCAGAGCCTGGACTCAGCCAACCAGGCTTCAGAGTCTCAGTGGACTCAGAGAAGGCTCAGTGTAAAGGCAGCTCATTTCGGTAAAAGCCAACAATTCCTTGTTTGAATCATAGAAGCACACTTCCTTTCCTTCTTTCCTTCCTTTTCTTTTCTATGTATGGGAGGTATGTGTTTGTGTGTGTGTGCACATACGTACGTGCATGCATGTGTGTGTACATACAGATGTGCATGTGTGCTCACACATATGTGTGTGCATGCACACAGCGCATGTGTGCACATGTGTGTACATACATATGTGCATGCATGCATTGTGTTTCTGTGTGTGAGTGTACAGACGTGCATGCATGTGTGTGTACATACAGATGTGCATGTGTGCTCACACATATGTGTGTGCATGCACACAGCGCATGTGTGCACATGTGTGTACATACATATGTGCATGCATGCATTGTGTTTCTGTGTGTGAGTGTACAGACGTGCATGCATGTGTGTGTGTGTGCACATACATATGTGCATGCGTGCGTGTGTGTGAACATCAACCTCCATTGCTCTCCATTTAGTGGGTCAGGCGGGGGTGTCTCACTGAACCATGAGCTCTTCTGGCTAGTCTAACTGACCAGCTTGCCTCTGATGCTGAGATTCCAGCCAGTTTCCAGGCATGCTTTTCTGTAGATTTTGGAATTCTCACACTTATGCAGTAAGCATTTCATCCACTAAGTCACATCCCTAGTCAAAGCAGACCTTTAACAGAAGAAAAAGAAATCTCTAAAAGCCAGTCACTCAAACCACAAATGTGCACATACATACATACAAGCTACATAAACTGCGAAGAAGCTTTCTCTTGTCTCTTTCTTTCTTTCTTTCTTTCTTTCTTTCTTTCTTTCTTTCTTTCTTTCTTTCTTTCTTCATCCTCTCTCTCTCTCTCTCTCTCTCTCTCTCTCTCTCTCTCTCTCTCTCTCTTTCCTTTCTTCCTTTCTTTCTGTTCTTTGGTTATTTTTGTTTCTTTTCTTTTTTTAAGGCATTCTCTCATTCTATATCTCAGGCTGGACTGGAATTTACTATGTATATCAGGTTTGCCCTGATCCTCCTGCCTTAGCCTCCTGAGTTCTGGGATCTCTGTCATGAGCCACCATACCTGGTATCTCAAAAGTCATTCTTTTTCAATAGTTGGGTCTTTCGTTGACCAAATGTCACCAAATGCTCCATGTTTATCATATTGTGTCTGGCCCTTCTTTTCCCTCTTGTGCCCCTAGTACCCTTGATGCCTGGTCTTTGTAAATTCCTGGCAATAGCTGCTTCCTTCTTGTGGAAATGCTGTCTTTGCCTGTGGTCCTCCACGCACTAAGTGGGATCAGAGTAGACTGCACTGCACAGCAGGTTACTGACCTCAGCAGGGTGTGTCCACAAATGGATCTCCCCTTACACACACGCCCAGAGCTAGGGAATGACCTCAGCTCTACAGTCCTCAAAGGAAAAGATTATTTCAGAATAATAATCTGAACTTGGCAGCAATGGCCCTTTCCTTATTCATGCTTTAAAAAGTATTATACTGGAAACAATTGCTTTAAAGAAAAGTTATGAGAAGAAAATTAGAGATGACCTCATGGCCCTGCTCTTGTCCCTCCCAACTTATACAAAGTGTGATTCTGAAGGAATAATTCTGCAGGAATCCGCAGGACAAACTCCAGCAAAATGAAGACAAACACACTCCACATCAGCTGTTTCTACACAAAACTTTAGAGACCAGAAACCTCAAACAAACCTGGACTCTTAGCCAGAAGTTAGGAGCTCTCGACGGTAGTGCCTGCACCACACCATGAGATTATCTATGAACCAAGCAGAATATAAGAGCTACACATAAATTCCACATGATGAGCAGATTATAGATGTCGATTTACATGCTTGAGAGGATCAGAAGAATGCTGTGAGGAAAGAGCTACAGTGGGCATGTTTGAAAGCAACACTCACATTAGAAGAACAGGAGCAAAAATACAGCAGAAAGCCAGGTACGGTGGTGCAAGATTGTTATCTCAGCATAGGCGAAGCTGAGGCAAGAATGGTGTTTACCCCTTTCAAAAAAAAAAAGCCAGCCAGACAAAACAAAAGCATCCTGACTTTGAGTATAAACATTTCTGACACTCTGACACTTGCTGATACTTGACCTCTTTGATGGGAGTCTGGGCCAAGGGCAGGTGTGTCTCAACCCTTAACTCTTTCAATCCACTAAAAATAGGAAATAAAGATTCTGGCAATAGCCTTGCCATTCCAGATATCTAGGCATCTTGTGGATTCTCTCTAGAATCGCATGTAAAGAGAAGGGGATGAGAAGAAAAAGGATTCACAGTTTGCATGGGTTTAATGGTTCACCTGTCATTTTCTTTTTCTTCATACAAAGAGCTCTAGGCATGATGGCTGTGGTTGTTTACATGAGAACTCCCTCCCCCCCTTAGACTTAGGCATTTAAACACTCAGCCATCCAACATCACCCCCCCCCCCCCCCCCCCCNCCCCCCCCCCCCCGCTCAGTTTGTGGTACTACTTGGAGGATGTTTAGGAGATGCAGCCTTGCTGGAGGAAGTATGTTCCTGTGGGCTTTGAGAATTGAAAACCATTTCTGGTTCACTCTGCTCTGTGAACTGTCAGTTTCCCCAACCTGCCACCAAGCTGCCTCTTGCTGCCATGCTTCCCGCCATGGTGGTCTCTCATCCTTCTGAAACCACAAGACAAATACACTCTTCCACACATTGCTGTTGGTCACTGCATTTGATCACAGCAACAAAAAGCAACTAATATAGTGGATGTTAATGCACTTGAACATAGGGCAATAACTCTACTGAGAAGCAATTTTCTTCAGGGGGTAGGGGCTATCAGGATAAGATTTCTCTGTGTAGCCCTAGCTAAACTCTGGAACTCACTCGGTAGACCAGGCTGGCCCCAAACTCAGAGAGCTGTCTGACATTGCCTCCCAGGCACTGGGATTAAAAGCATGCGCCAATTTTGAGCTGAAGCTCAGCTCAGGACAGCTGTACAACTCTAAGCTCAGAAGCAAACAAGGGTGAAAGAGTCCAGAAGGGCTGTCATAGGGGAAGCCTACTCACTTCCTAACTCCAGCTCTGCTTCTCTATAACCTTATGATATCCAGCTGAGCTTTTAAAGAAACAGAGGACTAGAGATGCCTATCAGCCATTCCACTGTACTACGCAGTGTGAGCTTATGGCTTAGAGCAGTGGTCCTCAACTTCCCTAATGCTATCATGCTTTAATACACCTCATGTTGTGGTGGCCCCCAACCATAACATAACTTTTGTTGTTACTTCATAACTACAGCTTTGTGGTTGTTATGAGTCATAATGTACATATCTGTGTTTCTGGATGGTCGTAGGTGACCCCTGTGAAAGGGTCATTCAACTTTCAAATGGGTCATGACCCACAAGTTGAGACCCACTGGCTTAGATGCTATCCAATTTGATCCTGGTGGAACAAATACATATATCAAATAAACAGTCAGGTATGGTGATATATACCCGTAACCCCAAAACTCAAGAAACAGATGCAGGAGTATAGCCACATGTTCAAATCCAAGCTGAGTTATAGGCAACCCAGCATTATATAATGAGACCATATCTCAAAGTTGAAGCAAGAACAGGTAATATAGGAATATGATATACATTATAAGGACAGAAATGTCTCAATTTAGCCCAAATTACATCACACTAAAAAAAAAATGATTGTTGAGACAGAGTCTTGCTCATCCCAAGCTGGCCTCACACTTGCTACAGAGCCAAGGCTGATCTTAAACTCTTGATCCTCCCGTCCCTGGTTCTTGAGTGCTGGAATTACAGGTATTTCCCTCCAAGCCTAGCTTATGTAGTACAGATGCACCAAACCCAGGGTTCTCTGTTTGTTTGTTTGCACGTTGGGCACCAGGACTGCACTAGCGGAGCTACATCTCTAGCCTCTAATGATACTGTTTTTTTTTTTTTTTTAAACAAAGACTATTCCCTGAGCTGAAACATGTAACCCCAGCTCAGTCACAATGCTCATCACTAGGGACAAGGACATTTCATAACATACGCTCTATTCCATGTCATAAAGTGCTGTAGGGGATCCCTGGGAGAAAAGAATCTATTACCAAGGTTCAACGAGACTGAATTACTGACTGCAGCATCCATAGTGGCCACACATTAAGGATCAATTAGTAGACCGCAAGTGCTTTTGATAGCTGCTTCGAATCTGTAACGCAACCCTAGCTATTAAAAATAGTTGACTTTCCCAAAGGAAAAGTGTGAGGTTTGTATTAGCCCTCCCTTCGAGTTTCTTCAAGACAGATGAGAGGATGAATGTTAAACTACTAGTTGTCATGAACGGCTCATAGTCCAGCCTTCAAGCGAAGACACTCTGAGTCTTCTGCTCACCGAGGGAAGAGTTAAAGTCACCGCAGAAGCAGCCCCAGCCCCAGCATCAAGCATCAATTATTCGAACTCTAACAAGTGGCGAGATGCAGGATTACATATGAAGGGGAATTTCCCACTCTACTATCATCTTGGAAAGCTGGTGACCTTTGACCTGTCACCGTTTCCTTTAAAATAGCATTCCATGGCTGGAGAGGTGGCTTGGCAATTCAGACCACGTGCTGCTCCTGCACAACAAGCTCATTCAGTTGCTAGCACAGAGGTCGGGCAGCTGTCAACCACCTGTCACTCCAGCTCTGGTGAATCCAGTGCCTGTGGGCTCCCTGAGCACCTGTACAAGCGAGCATACTACACATCCTTGTGTTGCACGTAATTAAAAACAAAAATAAAAAAAAATTACATAGTATCACTTCAAGAAACAACATTGTTGAATTTCAAACAAGCGGGTCTTCTTACTGGTTCCTTCTGGTTGTTTTGAGACAGGCCCTGGCTCTGTATCCCAGGCCGCCCTCAGGCTTTCTGTAGCCCAACCTGGTTTCAAACCCTTGACCCTCCTTCAGCATCCCCACAATTCAGATCACAACCATGAAATACACACCCAGGTAGATGTCATCAAACCTCATTTCTAACAGAAGAGCAAATGAAAGGGATTGATAAAGACACCAAATCACACAAGAAAACTCCAGAGTTATATTTATCTGTGTTGCAAAAACAAATTTATGCATTTTGCAAACTAGAAATTTCATTTAAGATGAAATAAGAATAATTTTATCACAGTCCTGCCATGGTGGTTCACACCTGTCAGCCCAGAACTTAGGAGGTAGAGGCAGAAGGAACAGGATGTAGAAATTCAAAATTAACCCTTTGTGTGTGTATGTACACACTTCGCATTCACTGACGTATGATACAGCTCTCAAACAAAAAAAAAAACAATGAAAAACTTTGATTAAAATATAGTATTACTATTACTATCATTATTATTATTGTTTAGACAGGGTGTCACTACATAGCCCTGGCTGGCCTGGAACTGACTATATACACCACACTGGCTTCAGACTCACACAGATCCATCTATGCCTGAATCCAAAGTGCTGGGATTAAAGGTGTATGCCGCCACACCTAACACAAGATTTTATAAAAAAGCACTGAAGGCTCGGGGGGGGGGGGGGGGGGGGGGGGGGGGGGAGTTTGGCCAGCATGGGTGGGCTATATACAAGAAAAAAAGAAAAGGGGGTGAGGTAAAGCACTCATGAACTTAAATAAACAATGTCTCTCTTGCCAGACACCAGTGATAAGCAAAATGTTTAACATCCGGCATGCCAAAGCATGGGTCAAAAGATGGAGGGGGTCGCAGCGGCCATCTACAGCTCCCCTATAAGCCAGGTGTTATTTTAATTGCAGGGCAGCAGAGAGGCTCAGAAGTGGCAAGGACGGAGACACAGTGGCTGAGGCAGAGCACCGGCAGCCCCCTTGGAAGCACTTCAATGACCAGTGCCCAGCCGTTCTCATGCACCTGCTGCACACGGGATCTGCTTCTTCACACGGATCTTAAGGGATAAAAAAAAGACCGATGGTCGTTAAGTCTCTTTGAATCTAACATTTGCCGGGGGGGATGGGGGATATGCCGCTTTTCATTTAAGTGATAGCTGGAGAGCAAGATGAAGAGGAGGAAACCTTAGAAGAATAACCAAATATTTAAATCTAGCAAACATTAAAAGTACTTTCAAAATTATACAGGTTATATTGTCACGCTTCAATGAAAATGGAAGCGTAAGGCTAAATTTTCACGTTGTGGTCAACTTGAGTGAATGTAAATGTATTTCCCTCTAAGTGAAGATGGCACATAGTATGTAGAGGAATAAACTTAGCCTGTCATAATGGTCCATACCCGCAATCTCAACACATAATTACAAATTTGAGCACAGGCTGGATACATAGTGAGACCTTGTCTGAAAAGCAAGCAAAATAAAACAAAAAAAGTCAAGAACTTAAGCTCATGTCATACTTAGAGTTTGATAATCATATAAATGGATGGAAAATTCAAATGTCTATCTAACAAACTTATGACCTATTTTAATGAAAGTAATTATTATTGTGCTATACAAAGGTGGTATAACAATTACTACATACAAATTAAATTGTTACAAACATTTAAAAAAACAGTAGCACAAATAAAAAAACAAAAAAAATTGGAGTGTAATGCAGATCATAGGACATGGTCTCACAGAACTGCACTGTGAACTGAAAAAGAAGTGGATTTATTTTATGTGTATGGTATGTGTTCCGCATGTGTGCCTGGTGCCTGTGGAGGTCAGGAAAATGGTGTTCGATCCCTGGAACCACATAGAGGTGGAAGGAGAAAGTGGATTGCACAGAGCTGTCCTCTGACCTCTTTACACATACCACGATATACACATATCACCAATAATCATTTTAAATGTTCAAAACCAATTTTTATTTGCTAAATCTTCCAAGTCAGATATCGAAAACTGAAGAGATGAAGAATTTCTGGTCATTGATTATCCTTTGTTTAAAAAGTTCAAGTCACCTTGTAACTTGTGTGGTGTAGAAACCATTGTAAGAGTTGTTGTCTGCAACCATGCTACAGTGAAGGGCGGAGCAGGGCAGAGAAGGGGGGTGGCAGGGCAAAACGAGATCTACCAGGACATTCTCAGGAGAAGAAAATCCTCTTGAAGAATAGTAATTTGATCAGACGGAGCATTTGTGAACCTCATAAAGACTGACAGGCACACACATAGTTTCTCCTAAATGCAAATAACAAAAAATGTGGGCAAAGGCTAAAGATTCATGCGGCTTCTGGGCCTTTAACTAAGATCACGTGATGAGACCATCTTAAGAGAGTGTTGCTGAGAAGCTGGGCACGGGCTGGCCTCTAATACCAACACCTGAGAAGCTGAGGCAGGAGGATTTGTACTAGTTTAATGTCAATGAAAGACACAAATCAAAAACAACAAAAATGAGAAAGCAAATGGAAGGAAACTCTCCTTACTCATAGGTGAGAGTCCAGCAAACTGGCTGATTCTCACCGGGAAGACTCCTGCTTTCAGGCCTCACGGCAGCCAGCCTTGCAGCAGGAGGTCAATCTTCTAGCAGCAAGCACCGATGAAGTTACTGAGGCACTAGGTGTGTGCCAGGTCAGGGTGCACAAGTCACCTCCTCCCACTGCCACGGATGAGGTCATGTGTTATAGGGAATGCAGGTCAGAGGTGGCGTAAATCACCCACGGGTCACAGCTGTCGACAGATAACTTTCTATTACAAGAACTCACTTTCAAATGAAGAGGAGGAACGTGGCAAGGAGGAAAGCAAAAGCCAAACAGGGTGTTTTCATCTTGACTACGAACTGTGCAATCAGCAGCTATGCTAATTTGCTTTGTAGCCATTGTACTGGGGCACTGAAGAAGGTAACTGAAGGATGTCCACCGTCTTTGGTAAACCCTCTCTGTCACTGCTTTTAACAAAAGATCAGTGCTAATTATTCATCATGAACAATACTATGACTCAATTAAGAAGGCCATTAGGTTACTTGCTTTAGCCACAGTTGGGGATGAGGGTCTAGTGAGGTTAAGGGAGGGACGTTACCCCTCTTGGTGTTCGGGAGCTGCCTGGATTCATAATCATGTATTTGACATTATTTGAGACTTCCCAGGTACTACTACATTTTTCTTTCTTGGATTCCCAGTTTCCAATATGAGCTTTGGAGCTGTTCTGCAGCTCTCCCATGGTCTGTTCCCACTTGCTGTCCCCAGTCCTTTTTCTTTTTCTGTTTTAGTGTTTGAATTTTCCATTCTCATATCTTTAAGATCAGATATGTCCAGCTTCCTAATAAGACCATGGAGGGCATTTTTCATCGCCCCTGTTGCAGCATGCTTGCCCTCTGACAGGTCTCTGGTTCTCCCTGAAAATGTCTATCTGTATGCTGACAATACCCACCTGGTGTTCTCACATCTGTCCACTGTTTGTGCGTATCCATTGTCATATTAATCATCATTAGAAAAAAAAAATTCCGGGGGCCAGTGAGATGATTCAGCTGGTACAAGGCACTTCCCATTAAAACTGACACCAGGGTTTACCCCTAGACTTGTGGTGAAAGGAGAACTGACTCACACAGGCTGACACATGACCTCCGAGGCATGAGCATACACACTCACACACAATGATTAAACACAAACATAATGAAAGTCTTCATCCCCACATCGGTACTGTATTTGATTCTGTTTTGAATACTGGCTTCTTCAAGTTTTATGGTATACCTACCCTGTATTTTGTGTTGAATGACACACACACACACACACAAATATTCTCAGTAAAAAGAACTGCTCTCAACAGAACTTTGATAATGCTCAACACAGACATTTTCAGAAATGTCTGCTGCAACAGGAATGTGAGGCTCTGCCCTCCTCTGACCAGTTGGTCCTTTCGTGGGCCTGTACCTTGCAGTGTGAACCTCACCGGTATTGTTTGTATTACCTCCTCTGCTGGGTGGGATTGGTTGTCTTGAGTGATCTGCAGCTGGGTAGCTCTTTTCTCTAGGTTAAGGTTATGTTAGAATCTGATAAAATGATAGAAATTGCTCAGGTGGTGACACCTTTAATCCCAGCACTGGGCAGGGTGGAAGGGCTGCATCTTTGTGAGTTCAAGTCCAGTCCAGGACTACACAGTGGCGCCTAGCCTCAAAAAGAAAAAAAAAATCCAGATATTTATTTAGGCTTTGTTAAATAGTTTCTTGAAGTCAGGCTTTAAAAGTCTAGTGAAATTCTCTGGCATATTTCAAAATGACCTCTTACCCCTCCTGTGACGATGTACCACACTATCCAGTTGGAGGGGCCAGGAGAGCTGGTGCCACAGGAGGCATGAAGGGGGTCTCCCACCAACTGCATGATCTAAGAGTCTGCATTCCTTAGCAACACTAAGCCTCCAGCAAGTCAATAACTGCCCAATTCTGACAATAGTTCCAGAGAGTTCTTCCTGTGGATTGTCCTGACGAGCTCCACTTCTCTGTATCTGCCTGCCTCTCCTGAGTACTGGGGCTATGGTTTCCTCTGATCTCCTTTCCACAGAACTGAGAACTGTTGGTTTTCATCTTATTCAATGTTTTACTTGTCATTGGGGGTGGAGTAGTGACTTCTTCATTTCCTACACGACAGACTGCAAGCAGGCAGTCTTAGTCATTTTAAAAAACTAAAAAACCAAAACACCAACCCCTCCCCAACTTTGTGACTACAAATAATCATAGGGATATATCAAGTCAAGTTTTTACTGATTTTAGATTATTTTTATCTTTTAAAAATTATTTTCTCTTCCTCTCCCTAAAACTGTAGTTTCATGCCCTGGTTGACTAGAATTCTCTGTATAGACCAGGCTGGCCTGGAACTCACAGAGATCTACCCGCTCTGCCTTTGTAGTACTGACATTATCACCCATGGTTAAAAAAAAAAAAAGTATTTTGAATGATGTTAAAAAATGGCACACACCTTTAGTCTCACCACTTGGGAGGCAGAAGCAGGTGGATCTCTCTATGTTTGAGCAGAGACTGGTCTACACAGTGAGTTCCAGGACAGCCAGGGCTATGTAGACAAAAATATGTCACACAAAATCAAACAAAACAGTAGCCTGTGGCACTTTAAGAGATGTTTCAGCAATTATGAGCACTGGCTCTCATTCCTGAGTTTAATTCCCAGCACCTATACGACTACATACAACTGTCTGTAACTCCATTTCTAGGAGATCCAATCTCTCTTCTGGCCTCTGCTAGCCCAAGGCAGACATGTGTTGCACCTATATACATGCAGGAAAATACTCATACACATGAGATAAAGTAATAATAAATAAGAAGAAAATATCTAAAACAAAATAAAAGGACTTTTAGATTTATTAATTTTATTTAATATGTATGAGTGTTTTATCTGCATCTATGTCTATGAACTACGTGTGTGCCTACTACCCTTGGAGGCCAGAAAAATACATCTGACCCGCTGGAACTGGCTTTATAGATGGTTGTAAGCTGCCATGTGCCGTGTGGATTCTGGGAACTGAAGCCGGGTCCTATGGAAAAGCAAACGTGCTCTTAACAGTCTTCAGATCCAGTGACTCAGTGACTGCCTCACTGGAGACAGGGGTCACACTATGTATTTCTGGCTATCCTGCAACTCACTATGTAGATCAGGCTGACCTAAAACTCAGAGATACACCTGCCTCCGCCTTCCATACACCTGCCTCCGCCTTCCATACACCTGCCTCCGCCTTCCAAGTGCTAGGATTAAAGGTGTGCACCACCACATCCAGTAAGGACTGCTTGCTAATGACAAGGACAAGCTAGCTGAAAGATACATATCTTGTCTATGAGTGGATGCCAAGAGATACCAGAGCCTGCCATCTCTCCTAGCCCCAGAATTAGCAGACACAGCCTTGGAAGGCAGGAATCAACTGGTGATCTCAGCAGTGTTTATTTTGCAAGAGACCTGACCTCCCCTCTGCTTCTATAAAACCCAAAAGTGTGATGTTGTGAATCAGATGTATATTTTGAAGCCATTGCTAAGACCTTTTAAGCATATGATGGAATACTGTAACATTCTAAGGACATCTTAAAAGAATACAGTTACCATTGTGAAGAGTACTTTAGATACAAATGTCTCCTTTGCTCAAGCCCCTCCTGGGAAATTGTGTTGTACTGCATCTATTTGCAAACCCAACCTCACGTGCATGAGCTACATGGATACTTTTGAAATCAGTGTACAGTGTGAAGACTTTAACAAACAGGAAGATTCAGCTCAGGGGTAGGGGGTGGGGTGTTAATGCACAGTTAGTAGGAATTACAGGAAGATAAGAAAAATAGGTAGGTAAAGAAAGTGATAATAGAAGAAAAATTTCTTGAAATGAGTGAAAGTTCCTGTTTTACGATTATATAGAGCTGGGGTAATCCCAACATTTGTGGAGAGGCACAGGAAGGCAGATCTCTGTAAACTACACAGTGAGACCCTGCCTGGAAAAACAACAAGAAGACTGTACATGATCACAGCGTAAAGAATATTTTACGTTAGACCTAAACACGTTGTAGTGAGATTCTGGAGTTAAAGAGTTAAGTTTCGTAAGATGCAGTTGGATGTTTAAAATGTTGACATCAGAGATTGCATAAGCAATACCAGATGGTTAGTAGTCTACCCGTGTCTCCTAAATTTGCAGTGAAAATGGTTCCAAACTTCCAGGTGTGGTAGGGCATGTCTCCAGTCCCTATTTGGCAGTCTAAGGCAGGAGAATCTCAAATTTGAGAGCAGCTTGCACTACACAGTAAGACTCTGTCTCTAAAAAATAAAATTTTAACTTACTCCAAATGGGGTTTTTAAACATGCAGGGAAATGCAAAGCACTGTCAACAGCCTCTGCACTCCCAGGATCTCTTGAGCTCCCACAAGACTTAGAGGTGTAGACTAGTGTGAAAAAGTGAATACGAGAGTGAACTGTGAGTGAGCCCGAGGAGGACAATGCTGAGCAGAAACTGCGTGTGACAAGAGAAGAGGAGGCCTATGAAAATGCACTTCCTGTCCAAAGCCTCTGACCCCCCATGAGCACTCCAGTGTGCAGACCCCCACACAGACACGCACTCATGAAGAGAGACAATTATTTCAAAAAGAACAAAAAGGGCAACTAGAATTTTCAAGAAAAGAAATGAACATTAATAGGAAAATTTGAGAAGTTTAAGGAATTTAAAGAATATAAGCAAACAAAATTTACTTAAATTGAGCTTAACACATTACACCCGAAGCAAGCCGAATTCTGTGTCAGGATTGCTTTTTCCTGCTGTGCACATTTACCACACCGTGCGCTGAGTTCTGGACATCACAACCATGGCACTAAGGGATGTACTATTTTCAGATCGCAATGAGAAACAAAACGCAAGAAAACTAGCTATATAAATGCACACTACACTATCAGTTTTTCTTTTGTGTTTCTTGGGTCAAACTGAAGCAAGTCTTGTTTACTGTGCTTGCGGGTGTATGAGCTATAGCCGCTGCCCTGAAAATATAGAAGTTAGGAATTTACAATAAGGAAAAATAGCTTAGAAAACAGAAAATTGGGGGCTGGGGACATACTTTCCCTTACACGTTATGTAAACAAATACAGAAACTTTTTATGGTGGAAGGGAGGGAAGAAAATAAACGGATATGAGAAATACCTGGGTTTCACATCTTACATACTGGGGCGGGGTCAGGGAGGTCGATATGGCATTGTTTAATTTTAAAAATTCAATGTTCTATGGTAAGGAAGAAGAATAAAAGTCATACTTTTTTTTTTTTTCAAGATGGCTTTTTCTGCTTAGTTCTGGCTGTCCTGGAACTTGCTCTATAGACCGGGCTGACCTCGAATTCACAGAGATCCTCCTGCCTCTGCCTCTCCAAGTGGCTAGGATTAAAGGCATGTGCCACTGCCATCCAGCAAAAACATACTTCTACACTTGAAATCAAGAGTATCAGAGGTTCAAAGTCCCCCTCCAATCTCTAGCAAGTTTTAGGGTAGCCTGGGCCACATAACAAACAACAACAAACCCAGATGCTTGGTGTGTTGGTAAGTACCCTTAATCCTAGCACCCGAAGAACAGAGGCTGGCCTCAAATCCTCCATCAAATGACCTTGACTTCCTTGTAAATCTTCCTGACTGTACCTACCAAGTGCTGGAATACAGGTGTGAGTCGCCACCCACCCCACACACTCCTTAATGGTACTGGTTTTCTCGCTATGCATGCTATCATTTAACATTTCTAAAGACAAGCTTATTTCCATGTAACCAATAAGAATAGTCGATGTCACTCACAAACAGGTAACAGCAGGCGCTAGTGTATCTGATTGCAACAGTCCAAGGTTGGAAATGATTCTCCATCTCTTCAGACGCCACTGTGTGCCACACTGCGCATTCTTTCTCAGGTTGAATACTGAGAACGTTATGTCAAGTTCAGTTCTAAGGACCACTCAGGCAATAGAGGAACCATCCTTCTAGGCAATGATTGGAAAACAGCCCAGGAAAGTCCGCGGAGGCCTAGTCTAGGAATCTCAGTTGCTATCCAGTAACTAAGCGAGGATTCAAAACACCGATTCTTGCCCACTCCACAGAAGCAAAGAGGAAGGTCGTTTTCTTCCTGATACAGATGAATGTTTCACACACACTGGAAGTGTAAAACAACATCCATTCGACCACTGGAACTTTACAAAGTAAAGTGTGGGCCGGTTCATTTGCTATCCCATCAGCTCCTCTTAGCAGCATTATTAGAATGTTAAGCTGTTCCCATCCTGCAGATGGTGAAGCAGGTCTAGAAAGGATGAAGCAGCCCGGCAAAGGCATACGTACCTGGGGACAAGGGAAGCTAGGACTTGAGATTTTTCCCTATGGCATGAGATAACTTAAATATGGAATCTGAGAAAATAGAAATCGCCAGAATAGAAAATGGTTAACATGGCCTGCATTTGAAATAAATATCGCTTCGGAAGCAATGTCAGGGAAGAGACTTTCCCTTCCGTTCTTCCCCTTCCTCAGATCAATGCGACCAACAGCTTCATGTCTCTAAAGCCTTCCCCGTCTGATCACAGTGTGCAGTGCTGTATATGATATGAACTATGTTGTTCCAGATCTAATACATGACTTAAAATTGGACTGAGGTGGTTAAAGTCCAAGAGGCAATTATATAAGTACTTGGAAAGACATTGAATGTACACAGTTGTACATGAACTATGAAACTGCATTTAGAACAGAGGATGGGGCTCAGAGGAAAAGTGCTAGCCCTACACCTACAGAACAGTCACAACAAAAGCAAGGAAAAGCAAATCCCAAACAAACCCATGGAATTAAACCTTTAGTTTAGAAGAATTATTAAAAGTGCAAAGAAAGGAAAAAGAAAGAGTCTTTGATGATTTTTTTTTACAAGCAGGAATCAGTTGACAGACAATCTTGAGTTTTCATAGCATGACTGTGTTTATTATTCAATGAAAACTATTAGTGTCGTTATTTCTGCATGTTTGCCTCTCACCCGGCTAAGCGCTTTCCCATGTTCAACACTTGCTGGCATCCAGTTGAATACACACAAGTGCTTCGTTATTAAACTGCATACAAAATTATCTCTCACTTTGCTCGCTCTCCTGTCATGAATGTAGCAGATGATTTAGGCTGGCACGGTGGCCCGTGCCTGTTATTCCAGCATGATGGAAGGTGAGGCAGGGGAACTGCCACAAGTTTGAGGCCAGCCTAATGTGTCAGATAAAGAAGGGGTTTTCTCATTGTATTCATCCCACTGCTAAGCAATGCTTCCCCAAATGCATTCAGTACTTCTGAGAAATATCCATGCACACACTAGGAACTGCTTATGTCGAACAGCAAGCAGAAAGATTGGGTGAGAAATACTTTTCAAATGAGAGACAACGCAGCCCTAACTCCAAGGCAGTTTCCTTCCACTACTGCAGACAATAGTTAACTTTGTCAACTTACCTATTAAAGAGTTAACTGGCTTTAGGACTACCTCCCCTCCAGTGTTTGCATACAAAAATCCTTGTCAGAGTTAAAAGTTGCCACTATTTTTCAAATTTTTTCCAAAGATTTCCTTTCAGGTGGTAAGTCTATTCTAAAATGAACAAAGGGGTGAAGCTCCTTCAGGAATCTACCTTACTTCTCTTACAGCCAAGTTTACTACACATGCAGGGCTTTCTTATTTTGTACCAATTTATTCCAGGAGATTGTCAAATAAATAGTTCGTGAGGTGCAGCCATACCCCCATCATTAATGCTAGTCTTCTAGCTAATTCTGGAACAGTCTATGAACATTAAATTCATGTGTGTTTGACCACATGGGATGGAGTGAGAAGAACCGGGAGCTGTCTGGATCCAGGCATCAGTCTTAACACCACAGGCCTTTGCACGTGTGTGTGTGTGTGTGTGTGTGTGTGTGTTTCACATAGTGAGTTCCAGGACAACCTGAGCTACATTGTGAAAGGGTGTCTCAGAAAGCAAGCAGTTATTCAAACCTGCTGCATCTAAGCCGTTAACACAACTTCCACTTTCAGAGGATGTGACAGCAAGGAAACCAGGGATGGATAAAATATAAACACAACTGGCAACTTGCTCCCAATTTACATAGCAGAACCAGCCTGCCTACAACTATAACACAACCAAACACACACAAGAGCAGACATTTAGATTCACGATGTTTTGTTTAACTCGAGACTCTATGGATAATACAAATGTACATCCACAGAAATCAACTAGGGAAAAAAGGAACTAAGTACCCAGTGAAAGCTTAATTCCTGTTGTGTTAACCCCTGTGCTGGGATGTGGCAGTCATAAGGGTGGATTTCAGATCCGGGTGCCGGGGTGGGAAACATCAACTTTCTCTGGCCACACTTCCTACTTTGAGGAGTTAGATTACGGATTCACTCCTCAAGATCTCAAGTTGAATATAAACTTTTTCTAAATGAATTTTTTCTTTTTTTTTTAAACTGAAAATAATTTTTCCATACAATATATTCTGATTATGATTTCCCTTTCCTCAGCTCCTCTCAGAAACTTATTTTTTTTATCATTGTTGATTATCATTTTAGAGGTATTTGGAAGAGTGGATCAAACTTTCATGCACTGGGAACTGTAAATGACAGAACCAAGGCATTGTCTAGCAAAACAAACAAACAAAAAGGCTAGCATGACCTGCTCGCTCTGGCAAGCGACCAGAGACAAAAAAATGATTAACCTAACCCTGTTCACAGGCTGGGCCTGGCTCTGCTTAAGTAGACTTTGCATTGGGCAGGCCATAGGGAAACACCTTGATCTAGGGGTCATGACCAGGCCAGAACCAGACAGGGGATTTGTGACTATTAATTAAGGGGTGGGTACCTGGCTCCAGACATACAAAGAATCCTCCCTCCCAGGGTTGCCAAAGTGTTTGCAAATAGAGCTACCCAGAGCGCCAGGCAGCCGGGCCACTGCACGTGGAAGTGTCAGGGTCCTGTGGGAAAGAACACTTGAATGTTTCAGTTGTGCACAGAAACTTTGTCAGCCCTAAAAACATGCATGTGGATGACAAGGAATCTCTCCAACAAGGATTTGGTTTAAACTCTTTCCTGTATGTTTAAATTCACTTCCAAATGAAATATAGTGGGGTCGAAGAGATGGCTCAGCAGTGAAGAGCGCTGACTGCTCTTCCAGAAGATTGGGGTTCAACCCCGCATCCCCATGTCACCTCACGATTATCTGTAACTCAAGTTCTAGCAGGTCTGACACCCTCTTTTGGCACCAGGCTTGCACATCGTGCACATATATTCATGCAGGATAAACCCTTAAAACATAAAATAAAAACGTCCTATTTCTCTTAACACTAGAAATATATGCCCTTGGTAGGATGATCTAAAATTTTTATGTGGGAACAAAATCTAATGCACATATTATTTTCACTTGAAAAAAAAATGGTTTAAAAAGAGAAAGAGATGACTTTGAGCTGCAGAAAGTTTAGTTCCCAAAGCTAAGGATCAATTTTCAGTAGTAATCAAACCCAAGCCACTACCACTGATTGCTAAGGGGCATCACCTGTCACGCCATTGGTAAGGGGAGCCATACACAGAAATGTTTACTGGCTTTGTTTTCTGCAAGTCTTTCCCCGTGAATTAGAGATTTCTAAATTAAATAGTCTTCCTTGAATGTGAACCTAAACACAATGTAATGTCACAAGACAAAACTAACCATTTAGGTGATGAGCAGAATTTGGGTTGGAAGTTGTCTCAGTGGCTAAGGGTCTTTCTTGTTGCTGTCAAAGACCTGGGTTTGATTCCCAGCAACCACATGGAGGCTTACTGTCTCCTCGGGCACCAAGCACACTTATGGTGCACAGATGCAGACACATGAAATAATAAAAAGAAATCTTTAGAAAATAAACTTAAAAGACAGGCAGAACTTTTTTCCCTTAGGCTATATACCTGTCTAAGCTTTTATTAAAAGAAAAAAAAATATGTGTTAGTGTTTTTTAAGTTGAGGGATGTTTTCTTCCATTATATCTGAAAGGTATTTACTCATGGTGTTTTTCCTTTCATCATTTTTTTAAATAAATGAGTCATGTGCATGTTTTTAATAGTTTATTTTATTTGCACTGGTGTTTTGCCTGCATGTATGTGCGAGGGTGTCGTATCATGGAGTTACAGTCATGTGGGTGCTGGGAATTGAACCTAGGTCCTCTGGAAGAGCAGTCAGTGCTCTTAACTTCTGAGCCATCTCTCCAACCATCCTTTCATCAATTTTAAAATAGCAATATAAGTGACTTAACATTCACTTTAAGATTCTTGCCTGAACCTGACAGGTGATTGGCCTCTTTATTTGCAGAAATGGTTTCTCATTCTAGCGTATGCAATAAGGCAAACAACAGGCCAACATCCTGTACTAGTTACAGGTCAGTGAAAAGGGAGCCTTTTCAATGAAAAAGTCATGAAAGGCACAAGGAATTTGAGGTCATGCTCCAGCCAATATGAAGATTCTGAAACTTCAGGGACTTGGTGCAACAGTGGAGACGTGCAGAAAGAACAGACAGATGAAAAGCAAACGGGCGGGAGCAGGCCAGTGTGCAGAGGACAGAGTGCATCTGTGGTGGGAATGGGGCTGAAGCAGGCCAGTGCGTTGAGGACAGAACCCAGCTGTGGCTGGCATCACTGTCTACCTTAGAGGCCTAAGGTCTTATTCTACTGGATGACCTAATTACAGACAGGGAAGAAAGAGAGAAGAGTAACTCAGATATCATTTCACACCCCCTGGTTTCCATATCATTAGTTAAGTCACTGTTTTTTTGTTTTGTTTTTTTAAGACAAAACACAAATTTCAGGAAAAAAATACTAAAATTAAAAAAAACCATTTGAGAGTTCCATGGATGGTTTCCATCAAAGTGTAGTATTTTGTAATAAAAGCAGGTGCTTTGCTAAAGCATATTTTAGCAATGCCCATGAAGCCATGACAATGAGGATTCCTGTGGCTGAGGTACCCACAGAACAAACTGTGGTACCCCAGGACAGTCACAGTAGCACAATCCAATGCACTGCCTGGGATACCTCCTCCTGCGCTTGGCCACAGCAGTGTTCTCTGGAGAGACCAGTACATCAGCAAAAATCATGGTGCTTTGTTTTCTTCTGAATAGGTATTGTTTTTCACAGAAATGATTTATAAAAGTAAGTTTAAAATATCAACAACAGGGGCCGAAGAAATGGCTCATCAGTTAAGAACCCTTGCTTCTCCTGTAGAGGACCTAGGTTCAGTACACAGCAACCACATGGTGTCTCCCAATTGTCTGGTACTCTAGTTCCAGGAGATCTGATGCCCTCTTCTGACCTCCACAGACATCAGATACACATGGTCCTCAGACATACATGCAGGCAAAACACTCATACACATAAAATTTATCTTTTTGAAAAATCAACAACAGATGTAGTCAATCTGACAGTCAGAGTTCAAGGTGAAATAGGGCATATTGGTACATGCTTATGATCCTAGCACTTGGGCAGCTGAGGCAGGACCTTTTATTTCAAGGCTAGCATAAGTAGACACTGTCTCAAGGTGGGGGAAGAGAGAGGAATGCCAAGGCCATCTTGTGCTACATCAAGTTTTAGGTCAACCTGGGCTACACAGTAAGATACAAAAACAACAAATCAAAAATAGTCCTACTTTGCATGGGAGAACAATAAATTTTTGGAAGTTCATAAAAGTAAAAATGGAGTACTAAAAAGTGGTGAATAGCTAAAAACTAAAATGACTGAGCTATAAAAATCTACTGTCAGTAACGTGATTCTCAAAGGCCTAAGAGAAACCGGGAGCTGGGTGCAGTGGTAATGCCTTGACTGTGCTCTAGCACCTGAGAGGCAGAAGCATCTCAGACTCAGGATCTCTCTGAGTCTGAAGCCAGCATGGTCTACATGGTGAGATCCTGTCTTGAAAAAAAAAAAAAGTCTTTAGAAACTGACTATGGTCTCTAATGTCCTTCTGTTTTCGGGTACATAAGACACAAAAATTGTCGAGTAATTTGTTACTAAAATATTCAATATAGAAATTTCATTTGGCATCTCACTATGCATTCAGCATCCATCTGTTTAAACACTGATGGCCATGTTTACACACAGTCCTTTCACTATTTTTTAGGTTCCATCTCCTTAACTAACCACAAAAGGCTATATAACTGGATGTATTTTGCTCAACTATAGCGGTACAACACATGCACAATGCAGCAGCATGCCTAGCTTCTCTGGACTCAGGATTATGAGATAAAATGGCATAGGACTAAATCTACACAGGGATGAATGAGGCAAACCAAACTGGAGAAAGTCAAGTAAGACAGGCAGACAAGCAGACATGCATTGCAGCTCACACCTGTAACCAAATCACACAGAAGGCTGAAGTAGAAGAGAACCAAGTTCTAGACCATCCTGGACTACTTAGTAGGACCCTGTCTCAAAAACAAACAAACAAAAGACAGACTTGGATGTGATAGATTATGCCTGCAATCACAGCACTGCATAGGCTAAGGCAGGGGGATTGCCATGAGTTTAATGCCAGTTTGGGGTATGGTCCATGGCTCTCTGGAAATCACAACAAAGCCCAAACAAGCAAACCCCTACCTCTCAGTGGGAAAATGGTTACTTTGCTTGTTTGAGACCCTGAGTTTGACCCTCAAGACACACCACACACACACACACACACACACACACACACACACACACACACCACAACACAAGCTAGAGCTGAATCAAAACTGGCTTCCTATACAAAAGTTGTGCGAAATGTTACCACCAGAGGAGACCAGGGGGTGCGCACAGGCTCTGTCTACATTATTTTATATAACTACATAGATTGATTCCACAACTATTTGAATAAAAGTTTCAATTGAAATATGTAATTCCAGTATAAATGTAATAAAAGCCACTAGATCCCATTTTGAAGATGGGTGACTTTGGCAGGAGCCATTTCCATTTCCTGTAAAAATGACACTGAGGAACAAGAGCATCACTAGCAACCACCATGCCCGTCACCAAGGTCTCTTACATTATTTTCCTATTGTGCTTTGACTACAGGTGACACATGTTCTAGTTTTTTTTAAAAAAAATGTTTTTACTAGCTTCTACTAGTGAATAAAAATACAGAACTCAGCAAGTTCTCAACAGACAAAAAGAAATCTAATTTAAAAGAAACATTTGCAGTATTTTTGGTACAACAACAAATTTATGCCCTAAATTATCCCTCAAAAATGCTTCAGCCCAGTTTATTTATCTCTAATTTTAATTCTCAGACTATTTAGAGTGTGATTTCACATCGGTTTTGAGCAACAATCTTTAGTGAGCACGAAGCGCCATGTTCTAGGTTTTTAGGCATGATATGGCACCGTGTAACCTCAGCAATCAGAGACAGAGTCAAGAGTACTGCAGCAAGTCTAGGCCAGCCTGGAGTTACACAGTAATCACCAGGCCATTCAAGGCTCCATAGCAAGACCTGTCTCAAACCAGAGCCTAAGAGATGGTCCAGAAGTTAAGAGCACTGCTCTTCCAGGACCTGGACACAGTTCCCAGCATTGACTTAGTGTATTAAGGACCTTCTGTAACTCCAGTTCCAAGGGATTTGCTGATGCCCTCTTCTGGCCCCCTTCTGGCACTGCAGGGACATAGTGCAATATATGTAGACAAATACATATAAAAAAATAAACAAAATAAAGGTGTGCACCACCATGTCCAGCTTAAGTTTTACTTATTTTTATATGTGTGTGTCCAAGTATCTGCAGAGGTTGAAGTAGGGTGTTGGAATCCTTGGATCTGTAGGTAAAGGCGTTTGTAAGCCACCCAACATGGGGACTAAGATTCAAACTCCAGTCCTCATGATTGAGCAAAGAGTTCTCAACTGCTGAGCTATCTTTCCAACCCCTTAAATACCTTTTAAGGTATTTAATAAATACCTTAATAAATAGGAGAAATAAACAGGAGAAAGTCAGAAGTGAGAATTCACTACATTGGAAAGGACAATTTAGACTCATATTTTTTTTTTTTTATTTTCTTAAGCCTGGAATTTTCTGCAATGGCCATTCTATAGTCAGAATACGGTTGGGAATGAGCAAGTGTACAGTGCACACATTTCTTCCTGCTTGTGGTCGTCATGATACACATGCTCTGATTGTACTTCCTCCTCTGCTAGCTCCCTACATACGCCAACAGATGTACTGCATAGCCTCATTCAATAATGTCACCGTATTCGCTGGGTTTGGCGGTAATAGAAACCAGAGCACTAGACCCATGGAAATACTGTGTGTTTGGCAACAGACACTGTGGTTGTGTTCTTTAGCACAGTTTCCAGGATAACCACCAGCTCTGCTTGGCAACTGGACTCTCCCACAACGAAGGCTCCAACTGTAAAGTTGGCTTAGGAAACATTTCCTGCTGCTGAGTTTGGTACTGTTGCTGCCCCCAGGAATTACTAGTCAGTGGTGGCATAATCCTCAAAAAAGTATGTTTTTAATGAATCAATGCTATCTCATTCAAGAAAACAATTATATCATGTCTTCTAGCACTAAGCTATATAAGATTATGAAATTTGGAGATGGAGAGATGGCTCAGGAGTTAAGAACACTCACTGTTCTTGGCAGAGGTTCTGGCTTCCAAACAGCACCCACATAGCAGCTCACAACTACCTAACCCCAGAAGCAGGGAATTCGATATCCTCTTCTGGTGCCCAAAGGCACCAAGCCTGCACACAGGGCACATGCATACATGCAAGGAAACAATCATACCCCCAAAACACCAATTGCTAAAATTGAAACGTTAGAAGCAATTATAGCATTGCTGTAATCAGATCTAATATAAAACACCAGATATCCTAAAATATTGGCATTTCATATCAAATATTATCACCTCTTTTTTTTGAGATGTTTCATTCTGTAGCCTAAACTGGTTCAAAATTTTTAGCAATCTTCCTGTTTCAGCCTGCCAAGTGCTAAGATTACAGACTTGACACACCATACTCAGCTCAAACATTTTCTAAGGCACTTCATTTGATGATTTCATAAAAGTTGACTAATTTGCTTAGGTAATTATGGAAAATGGACTTTCTTTCAGATGTGTCTATGATTCATGAGAAGGGTTTCCAAATGAAGCTGGCAAACAAGAAAATAGAGGCAGTTGGCCTACAGCAGGGTCTGGGTGGAGCTCAGAGTAATTGATAGGGAATTTCTAGCTTCGACAAGTGAAACCAAGATGAAACACACGTACAGCAGCCAATCAGGGCGTGGAAGTCATCATAAGAAGCCCAAAGCAGGTGTGCACACTTGCTCTGGAAGTGATGGCAACGCCAGTTTGCAGGGCCATATGCTGCCACCTGGAAACCATACCATCCCCTGGTTCCTGGCACAGACCGAAGCAACAATAAATCTATTGAGAAGCCTTAAAACTATTTGACAAAGAAGTGAATTTAAGCACAGCGAAGTCTCATTCCAAGTTATTCATTAGTTCTATATACAAATAGACAAAACAATGTATTTTTGTAAAATCTACCAATCTTGTTGTTGTTTAATATTTTTTTTTAAAGTAAAACCAACTAAGACAACTGGCTCTTAAGACATTTTAGAATACCTAGGTGGTACCACACATAATGTATGAAAGGTTATTGGAGACTCTTCATCCTGTGTTTGCTTGAATAGTTTCTCTAAGAAATGAGAAAGTGTTATTTTTATACAGTGTTCAATAATATACAGATTTTCACTTTTAAAATAACAATAATTAAGCAGCTCTTCTCAGCATGAAATCAAGATGCACAAAATAACAAGATGTTAAATTTATGACAGGAAAGAGTATGCCTCTATGACAACATAAAAAAAGTAAGCCAACTTAAATATTTTTATTTATTAGGATGGCAAATACTCTTAAGTAGTTTGAGGACACAAAAGATCACAAATCTGAAAATTTGCCCCCAAAGAAGTCACAACACACTAGTCTACTAGTCAAACAAATTACTCTTTTGGAATTCTAGATTGCTGGCATAATTAATTGACCATAGTTTTCTCCACCAACAATAAGACAAAAAAAAAAAAAAAAAACCCTGTGTTTTCTTTATTACTTTAGGGCAAATCAGAACCAATGAAGTGTTTCTGTTCGGGGATGAGTAATGTCTCTTCTTTCTGGTCATGTGGATGAGCCCCTAAGAGCAAGCTTAAAGCAAGCTTAACCATGTTACTGAAAACCAAAACAGAAAGACTTGTGAAGTGAATTACTCAGGGTGAGCAGGTTTGGAGATTTGATTGGTGCAGAGAACTGCCTTTCCCTCTCCCTTGCAGTTAAATTTATCCCCCCATCTTAAGTTTAACCCCCATCCTTTAGAAACACTCTACTGCCTAATAACAGTTTTAAAACTTAATATTTGTGTTGTAATTTGTACTGTATTCAAAATGCATTATGACACACACAGAGAAACATATGAATTTAACTCCTTTTCAGTATTTCAACTTACCATTAAAATGCAAATGCAACAATTTCATTAGCCAGGCAACAATACCCACAGACTTAAATCAAACCAATATATTTTCCCCGTGAATCCCAACTTTCCCTAACATACAATCTTATTCTTATGAGTATTTCTGTGTATGAATTTTGTCAGTATAATCCTTAATTAGAGCAAAAGTACTGTGTGTGACTTGTGATTGTTTTGTAAGTCCACGGAAGTATTCTGCTCCCCCTGATAGGCAAACACCAACCAAAACATTTCCCTAAATTTTAAGCAAACAACTTGGGAAAAACAAAACAAAACCCCAAACCAACCGGTTTCAATTCCAAATCATTAAACAGGAGAAAGAAAAATCTCTCAAAGCACTCAAAAGTCTATCATGAAGGCATTAACCCGGTCTTTTTTAACTGGACCTTCCCAGGAGTCTGCCCAGGCCACACTTGGTCTGGCCAGAGTAGAAAACTCTCCATAGAAACCCCATTAGCTTTCTAACCGTAAGCAAGCAGTTCTGGTGGAGAGAATCAGGATGTGAGTGAGGCGTGTGGGGAGAGGAGGTGGTGAAAGACCACGAGAAAAGAGCGAGGGTCAGAGTTAAGACAATTTGGGATGGGACTGTTAGAGATCCTCGCCGGGATTTGGTTTCATTTCTTTGGGCGCCCCTGACCTTGCCTTCTCCAACTCGGAACGCTTCTCCCGCCCCCTCCCTCGGCCTGCGCCTGCCTTTGTGTGTGCCTGTCACTTACCGGGGAACAGAACGAAGCTGATTCGGGGGCAGCACAAAGCCAACACACAGATTTGCACAGATTCTCTTACACACATTTCTTAAACTGGGAGGTACAGCCCACGCAGGGCTTGTGAACCTTGAGAAAAGTGGGTTCTGTTCTTCTTTGGGGGCGCGGAGAAACTATTCTCTCCTCTCTCACTCAGCGCCACTAACAAAACGCGCGGACTCGGGAGGGGTAAAAAAAAAAAAAAGAAAGGAAAAGAAAAAGAAAAAAAAAAAACTCCACGTAGTGGATCCCGAATCCACTCACGATGACATTTGTCTAGTGTAGTCGTCCACGGGGGACAAACGTGCTGGAAACCGGAGACACAAACCCAGAACAGGACCCAAACAAACACTACCGGAGAGAAAAGAGTCAAAAACACCGGGTCAGTGTTCTTTCCGGGGTGTCTGAGGGTAAACGAGGGACTCGACTGACTTATACTAAGGTCAGGGGGGACGAGGATCAAAAAGAAAAGTGGTGATCCCCAAAGATGAGCTCTTTCAAAAAGGCAGCCCCAAGAAAATACTCACTTTCCTGAGACTCAAAGGCCGGCGGCTGGTGGGAGGTTCAAAGGTAAGTTTTCTGGGTAAGGAGGGGGCCATACATTAGTAGGAAGAAGGGACCCCAGAAGTGCAGGTTGCAGGAGGGAGGGGGGTGCTAAATTAAAACTATATTTGTCAGCCATGTTGAAGAAGCTCCAGTAATTTGTGAGGCTTCCCTCTTCCCTCTTGGTATTTGTGGGTGACATGACAGTCCCCGCAAGGCCGAGAGAAAGCGAGGAAGGTTGGAAAGGGACAGTTCCGCTGCCGAAAAGAGCGAGGAGAGAAAGAGAGCGAGAGAGAGACAGGCGCGGCCAGCAGCGCTCTGACCTGGTTCTGGTCCCTCAGCCTCGCAATCCGCCGCCGTCGCAGCCGGGTCTCCTTTCTAACAAATCCTACAGGGCAGCCATCTTGCTTCCTTCTGCTCCTCTACGAAAGCAGCCTCGCCTCCGCATCAATATTCATAAGGCAGTTTGACGTCTGTTCTCCCGGCTCGCCGGGGCCGGCTCTCGGGCTGCCGCCGAGGGGGCGGACGTGACTGGCATGCGAGCGGCGCGGGCGCGGGCACTGGCTGTGCGCTCGCTCGTTCGCGGGGGCGGGCGCGGCGGGGTCCGGGCAGTGCGCTCGCTCGCTCGCTCGCTCGCTCGCTCGCTCGTTCGCGGGGACGCGGGACCGGGGCTAGACGCTCTCTCCCTCCCGGGGGCTCGGGGCCTCCTCTTTTCCGCTCCGCCCCCGGGCTCCCCGCCGCCCCCAGCACGCTGGCTGCACACCCGCGCCTCTGTCCCCGTCGCCCCTGTCCCCGGCGCCCCTGTCCCCCGCAGGCCCGGTGCGCACTTGGAAACTCTTGCTCCCTCCCGCGCGCTCCGGGGAGGCCCCTGACCCCCGGCTCCTGCTCCCAGCACGGCACCGGACCGCTCCCCACTCTCCCCCACGCCCTGCCACCCTCCCTTCCCTGTCGCCCAGCCAAGCCGCTCCCCATTTCTCCAAGACCATGCCCAGAAAGCTCGAGGGGCCCGTGCTTTAAAGACTCCAAAGGCTGCAAATTGGCGGCGCCGGGGGTTCTCCCCGCCCAGGCCCACCTTCTGTTTACTTTGGCCACGTGGGCCTTGCGGAGGGGGCAGTCTCGCCGAGCCAAGAGGAGTTGTGTCTCTGAGCCCCTACTTGTCACTCGAAAGAAATTAGCCTGCAGTTTCTCATGTTCAAGTCGCCCCCGTAAGTTCCTCTATTTTGCACAAATTTCCACTCGTACAGTTAAGTCATGAAGAAACCGCCTGTGGGAAGCTGCAATTCCGAACACGCAGCGCTCAGTTTTCCCTGAAGTTCAAGGCTTGTGCACCCCAGCTCTTCTCTGGACAGTTTTCTCTTCTCTTGCTGAGTCCTTTTACTTATCTTTTAAATACTCCTTTGGGTAACCATTAACTTTTGAAGGTGAGCGCAACACAAATTCATAGAAGTCATGAGACAGTAGTTTAGAGAACACACACACACACACACACACCACCCTCCCATCTATTAAGTTTTCACATCACTGAAATTAAAGTTTTAAGTAGGTAATTTGGGAACGTTTTCTGTAGGAACAGTTGCGATCACAACAATCTTAAGTCAACCTTAACATCATTATATTGCTCATAGTGTGTGTGTGTGTGTGTGTGTGTGTGTGTGTGTGTGTGTGATTTCTTCAGAAAAGAGCCTACCTGTAGTCACAGTTACTCCTGAGGCTGATGAGAGTAGACTCATTTGAGCCAGGGAGTCCTGGGTCAGCCTTGGCACACAGTCAGTCAACTCAAAAGGAAGAGTAACGGGAACTTACCTATAGGGCAAAGGCGCTTGCATTGCAAGCCTATAGACATTAGCTGGATTCCCATGACCTGCGTAAAGGTAACAGAAATTAAAAAATGTAGTCCTCTGACCTACCAAAACACAGGTGCTGTGGTGGTGTGCACCCATAAATACACAATTCTCTCTCTCTCTCACACACACACATTTTGAAAAGAAAACGATCAGACCTGTACTCACAGCCCTTAGAAGCCTGGGGCTATAAGATGGCTGGGACTTTGAATCCAGTTAGGCCTGGTAGTGAGGCTGTCTCAAAGCTGTGACTCCTTCCCTTCACTTTATTGAACTAGAAACACTTCCTCTTTGTAAAATGGCCTCACATATGTGTACACACAGTCAGTCAAAGCCGGGAACTCCATGCGTCACATTGTTACCCAGAAGAATGCTAAAGTAAGTTCTAAGGAAACAATGTTTCTGCCATTTAGAAACAATCTCCAAGTCATGATCTCACAAGTCAGTAATCAGCATTTAGCTGGGTTCCATCTTATTTCTAAATTTATTATTATTACTATTTATTATTGTGGTTATTGTTATTATTATTATTGTCTGGGCCTCATTGTGTAGCTCTGTCTCATTTGGAACTATGTAAAACAGGCTGGCTTAGAACTCATAGATATCAGATGCTTGCCTCTGTCTCCCAACTGCTAGGGTTAAAGGTGTGTACCAGTCATGCCCCACCCCCCAAACAGGGTTTCTCTGTATAGTTCTGGATCTCCTGGAACTCCCTATGCAGACCAGGTTGGCCTCGAACTCTGAGATCCTTCTGCTTCTGCCTGCAGAGTAAGTTTTATTTATTTGTGTGAGTGTTTTGCTGGCATGTATGTCTTTGCAACATGTATGTGCCTGGTGCCCCAAGAAATCAAGAAGAGGGGGGCCAGATCCCAAGGAATTGGAGTTATAGATGGTTATGAACTGCCATGTCACTGCTGGGAACTGAGCCTAGGTCCTCTATAAGAAGAAGTACTCTTAAACACTGAGCCATCTCTCCAGACCCCTTTCTTGTTTATTTGTTTACCAGACATAACCAAGAGTTTGTTGAATCAATGTGGAAATCCAAAACATCCTACTAGTGACCAGGACCGAAATAGCCTAGCTATTCCTGTAGACACTCTCTCCAAACCAGAGTCTTTCTCAGATCTAAGGTTTGGCCTCAGAAACCTCAATGGGTGTCTACAGTGCCCTTGGGAGCCAGTTTTGGAACCTGCTGTTCTCTCTGGACCTTTCCTGTATTCTGCCTTCTCTGCTCAGAGAAGTTCAAGCCTGGGTGTGAGGACACTCCTGTGATGTAGCATCCAGGAGCTGGGGACCAAAAAATGATTTGCCCAGGTCACACTTGCCTGGCTACACTGAATTCTGGGTCAGTATGGAATACATGAGACACTATCTCAAAACAAAACCCCGAGTCAGAAACTTGAAATTCCCATTGTAGTTCAGGGAGTCTTGTCCAGCATTTAATGTCTATTGCTTCAACAGTAAGAGCACACTCAGGACTACCCCAGGAGCAGGATGGAATAGCATCTCCCTAAGGCCACAGCCTGGCCCACATAGAAGAAGGCAGTAGATACCGTAACTCACATTTCTGGCCTTCACCTTGAATTATCCTCAAGACCAGGCTCTCCGGGAGTTTTTGGAAGGCTGGCAGGAGGTGTTAGAAATCATGTAAAGGTACTTCTCACGCAAGTAGTACGACCTGGGCTCGATTTCCAGAGCCCTTATTGAGGTAGAGGGAGAGAACTGATTTACTAAGTTGTCATACGACCTCTTCAGTGGTGCTGTGATACACCCATGCACATATGCACACACACACACACACACACACACACACACACACACACACACACAAGAAACCTTATTTTAAAAATACTGCATGTAGGTATCTGAGTGTTGAGGTTACACACACATGTGCCAGAAAGCATGGGGCAAACATAGGACTTCCCTACCCTTACTTCCTACTTCTTATTCATGTTCCTGTACCTCATCTTAGTTCCGCCATTATTAGCCCTTGGTGCTGGGGGTGGCCTCCAGTTAGTCTTTTTTTTTTAAACAGGGTTTCTCTGTGTAACAGCCCTGGCTGTCCTGGAACTAGCTCTCATACACCAGGCTGGCCTTGAACTCACAGAGATCTGCCTGTCTCTGCCTCCTGAGTGCTGGGATTAAAGGCGTGCACCACCACTGCCTGGCTTAGGGCCCAGTAGTAAATGGGGTCCCCCACGCACTCCTTTCCACAGACAGTCGTCCGTTCCATTTCTCAGGGGGAACCTGGCACTTAGCAGGACGAGCGTCACAGCGGCATTGTATGTGCACAGGGCAGAAAACTATGAATGGTGCCCATAACAATTGTTAAATTTAGTCAGAAGAAAAGAAAGAAGAGAGAAAAAAAAAAAACCAATCATGTTTCTGACTTTGTACTGACCAAGCAAAATTGTTTGTGTTCCCTTAGGCGTGTCGTGTAGATTAAATTTCTATCTTTTCTGTCTGTCCACAAGTGTGTCCTTGGAATCTTCACAATTATCAATGAATTTTAAAACCCAGGATGATTCCCTGTAATTTGTTTTTGTCTTGTTGTGCAGGTGAAGTTCTACACTGACCGTGCCATACATTTATGTAGTGCTCAGTATTACAGAGCGGCTGGGAGTGTGGGCTTCGGAGTTGGGCAGACTTGAGGCAGTTGTGCCTGGATGTCTTGTCGTATGAACCCAGATATGTTCCTTAACTCTGTGAATTAGATTTTTTTTCAGCCCTTAGGCAGCGTAAAGCAGAGCACTGTTATAGAGATTAACTAAGACTCCAAGTATGTGTGTGGGTACTTATTACTCTTATCAGGAGTAAGCCATCTACTTCCACAGGTGTATCTTGACTAACTGTAGGAATATATACATAATTATATATCATGCTCTGCTTAATAATAGATGGGAAATCTAATGCTGGCGTGTCCTTTTTTATGTGTATGTGTGTGGGCCAGAGTGTATGTGTGTACCTATGTACATGCAGGTACCACAAGTGGCATCAGATCCCCTGAAACTGGAGTCACAGGTTGTTGAGGGCTGGTCACTGTGGGGTGCTAGCTAGGAGAAGAACTCAGGTCTTTTTCAAGAGGAGGAACAGCAAATGTTCTTAACTTCCTGGCCATCTCTTCAGCACCCCCCCCCCAAGATATTCAAATACCCCAACCTCCCGTTTCCTAGACTCCAGGGTCTCACTGTATAAACTTGGCTAGGCTGGAACTTACCATGTAGACCTGGCTGGCCTCAAACTCACAAAGATGTGCTTGCTTTGCTTCTAAAGTGCTGGGATTAAAAACAATATATTGGATGTGTCTGTAAGTTCCTCTATTTATATTAAAATTGATAGAAACAACTTTCAGGCCATCTCCCTGGTTCATCCTTTAGACCCTCTCTGTTACAGCAGGTGGTTCTTGTCTATCTGGAAGTATGTTTGGGTTGCAGTTGCTTTTGCAAGAGGCTCTGCACATTTTCGTGCCAAGTTCTTTCTCTGTGTCCGCACCCACCCTTAACCACCATGACATTTGTTAATTTCAAAGAAA
Source organism: Alexandromys fortis (assembly GCF_014885135.2). Classification (NCBI taxonomy): domain Eukaryota; kingdom Metazoa; phylum Chordata; class Mammalia; order Rodentia; family Cricetidae; genus Alexandromys; species Alexandromys fortis. The sequence goes on from NW_026067890.1 coordinate 16,224,985, forward strand.
ATACATTATTCCTATTGGCTACTGTGACATTTCACCAGCAAAAGAAAGGAAAACTATGGAAGTCTGTAGGTCTGCAGTTTTGCTTTTTTCAGTTTTTGTTTTTGTTGATTTAAAGAAAGCCTCCTTCCTTAGCTATTTCTGGGAGAGGAAGGCTCTAGTGTGCATAATCCCTTGTTTATTGGCATCAGGGTCCATGTGCAGGAGTAACTCAGAGCCAGCATTTATGAATATAATGCATTCTTGAGATCCCCCCCCATAGGTGTGGCTAATCTGGTTTTTAGAAGATAATTTACTCTTTTAACAACAGCTGATTGTAATCAAATCCTTTGATGTTTCTCTAAAGCTAGAAACCAAATCTGCTTGCTTCTACCACACCACCAACTCCTTGCTTCCTGATGGGAGAAGGGGTGGAGTCTGCCAATAGAACATGCTCCATGCCTTGCTGTTCCTGTCAGAGAATTGACTTGATTGGCCTGAATATCTGCTATCTCGGTCAGATTTGCCATCTCTAATCCTCCTGAAGATGAGGCCATTTCCTGTCTGCTCCTGTCCACCAGAGAGCTGTCTCAGAGTGCACTGGGTTTTCACATTGTGCTGATAACAATGACAACACATCAACCAGAACTAGGTTTCCTATTGGCGTTCTCCCTGCCTGCAGTGTAGGACTTTTTTTTTTTCTTTACAGACTTGATTTTTTTTTCTCTTTAAAGATTGTGCTTCCTACAGCTTTGAAAGAATTACAGAGATGTCACGGTAGCATTAAATCATCCCGTCATTTCCTATCTCTGAAACATTTTCTAAAGGATAACATGGTAGAGATTTTCTGCATTCTTAAAAGACAATCGACCTTCAGAGGGCACAGCACTGTTGCTAGGAAGAAGCTGTGCTGTCCTTCCCATCATAAGGGGACACCTAATCAAATCAACATAGATAGGATGCTAACTAGAAGATATTGTCAATAGATAAAACATTTGTGCATTGCCCCTTAGTGCAGAAATATGTATTATCCACAATAATAAAACTATTGTTTTCTAAAGCCAGAGATCATAATGTTATAAGGCCTAGATAGTTTATTTTCTTACTGTGACTAGGATTTATTTTTTCCCAACCTTGTTTGACATGGTTTATATCTGCAGCAGTGAGTTATTCCCCTACCCCAATTCTATTAAAATATCACCAGGGGTATTATAAAGAGACTATTAAGGTTATTATTGGGATAAATATCATGGGAATTTTTCAGAAATATTGTAAATGTGTTGCTAATATCAATCTCTCATAATTTTCAGAACTTAAAAAAAATGATTCCATATAACCCAAATGGCTTTGGAATTTCCATGTAGCCCTGGCTGGCTTCAAACTTCTGAGTCCTTCTTCTTCCTCCCAAGTGCTGAGATTACAGTCACGTGTTTTTGTTTGTTTTTGTTTTTGAGACAGGGTTGTTCTATGTAGCCCTGGCTGTCCTGAAACTCTCTCTATAGGTCTATAGGCTGTCCTCAAACTCGTCAAACTCACAGAGATCATCTGTTTCTGCCTCCCAGGTTTTGGGATCAAGGGCATGTGTCATTACACCCAGCTTTGCTTTCTTTTGGGATAAGGTGCCACCATGCAGCCCAGGTTGACTCTGAACTTACTATGTAGACCAGGCTGGGGTTAACTTTGTGAATCTGTGGCTCTTCTTCTGCCTCTGCCTCCTGAGTACTGGGGTAAAGCTATGCATCTTCACATTTGGAAGTACAAGTAAAATCTAAGACATGTTCTTAGTGTCATTGGTAATAGAATTACTGCTTACCCTCCTTCATGCTAGCAATTTTTAATGCAGTGTTGTATGTAAGATCACTCCTTCATCGTCTTGATTGTATCTTCTATGTATTTGTTCGTTTCCAGTTCTACTTCACAGAATTTGGGCTTTTTTGGTCAAGTATCTTCATAGAGCCTTTGTCCATTTCCATCCTAGTGAAAAACACCTTGCAGAGAGGAATGCCTGTGTAGATACGTGAACCACCAGCCTTTCCTGCAGTTTCCATGACGTGTAAGCCTGGACCACTTACTGCTCTTCAGAATCCCCCACCCCATACACTGTAAGCCTCTGCAGCCTAATATCTATTCATTCATTCATTCATTCATTCATTCATTCATTCATCCACTCATTCATTTTGCTTTATCTTGTCTTTTTCTCTGCTTTGTTTTGCTTGGTTTGAGGGAGGGTCCCAGACAGGAGTTCCCTCGGGTACCCAATCTGCTCTTGAACTTGTGATCTTCTTGTTTCAGCCTGCCACATGCTAGAGTAACTGACATATACCATCATGTCCAGCTTCTCACCTCTTCTCATGAGCCACATCTCGCCACAGATCATAGAGTACTGTACTTTGGTCTTGGTTCTTTAGGAAGAGGGGAACACATTGGAATGCCTTTTGTGGGGCAAGAGAGATGCCTGCATGTTTAGAGTCTTCCCGGTCTTTTAGAGGACCAGAGTTCAATTCCCAGGCAATCCTCCCCCTTTGCCCCCAACCCCTGAACCTCCCCTCCACCCCACTTCCCGCCACACAGTATACACACAGAAAGGAAAAATAAAGTCTTAAGTAAAACAAGAGTAATATTTTATGAGTTTTGCTTTGGTTAGAGTCACAAAAGGATTGGCTTCATTGATGACCAAAAAAGGCAGAATTGCACCTTTGACACGCTCCTGGTGCTCCCGAGTTACCCCCTAGCCATTCCATGAAGCAAGGTGGAAAGAGCGCCCTCTGCTGAACTTGCTAGCGCAGCTTGGGTCCTTGGAGATACTATATTCAGAATGATGTTGGTTGGAAAAACAATCAGAACCACCCCGGAGCTTGGGGAAGAAATCTGAGCGACCAGATTCCACTCTTCCAGTTCTGGAGGTCCCGAGGAGAAATGGAGGCTCTGGGGTGAAGTCTGCCATAACCAGACCTTTCAACATTTTTACAGGAGTCAGATACATAATCACTTGAAAACTACAGGGTTCAAACCCATCTGTGAAACTGTAATAAATAAAGGCATTGAAAAGCTAGTCACGATGGCTTCCCTCTCTAGTTTCAGAATATAGGAGACTGAAGGAAGAGGATTTTGAATTCGAGCACAGGTCAGTCTGGAGGATCAGTCTGTCTCTAAAAGGAAACCAAACATCAGCTAAACAAGACTAATTTTAGGCCCCTCCTAGTGACATTATTTCCTTTGCTACAGATACTCCGAATGGGAGGGAAATAAAAATCAAAAGGCAGGATATCATTATCATTGATGTCCAGTTTTCTTCATATCTTCTATGCTGTCTGTATGTTTTCTAGATGAGGGTGCAGAAAAGCTAATGAGGGCTGACTCACTGCCAACTCAGAGCCCATGGGTGTTTGGGTTTCCTCCAAGGCTGTGCACTACTGATCTCAGCTAAGTTTGTTCCCTCATTGTGTGTGTGTGTGTGTGTGTGTGTGTGTGTGTGTGTTGAGATAGGGTTTCCAAACACCCTTAATCTTAGTATTCAGGAGACAGAAGCAGGCAGATCTCTTCGAGTCTTAATCTGGCCTACAGCGTGAAATAGGGCCTCTCTATGTACCCCTGGCTGTCCTGGAACTCACTATGTATATACACCAGGCTGGCCTTGAACTCAGAGATCTGCCTTTTGCCTTCTAAGTGCTGGGATTAAAGGTGTGTGCCACCATCATGCCTCGTTTCTTATTTTATACCTTACGTCATAATATTCTTACTATTTTGCAGGAACCATTTTGATCTATCAGTAAGTAAGCATGCCTCTTCATTGATCATGATGGATAGTCTGTGGTCTTGCTTTTTACAATAGTTGATATCACCCAAAGAATGAATTAATTTCCAACCATTGATCACCAGCCAGAGGCCCCTAACAGAAAGACTGTGGAAGATGTGAATAAACACACTCCTCTGTTACAGTAGGGTGTCCCAAATCACACTGAGAGTGTTCTGTGTCCCTAAGTTTCACTTCTCCTGAAGGTCTCAGTCTGTGGTCTGACTTAGACTGGGCAGGGAGATGTAAGGAAGGAACCAATACAGAAGGCTGCTTCCATGGGTTGACGTCACCAGGTACACACAGATCTCTTGGTGCTGATGTATTGAGTTTGCTTGAGTTGACATGCTTCTGTGGTGCTGAGTTAGGTTGGTGCTACAATCCCAGCCAGGAAGTACATACTTTAGACGCTGTCATAGTTCCTATTCTTGTCTGTGTGATATCTCTATGCAGATGGTGAAGGTGATTGCTAACACATGTGTGGAGGTCAGAGGACAACTTCTGGAGTCAGTTCTTTCTGCATTCTGGGGATCAAACTCAGGTAATGAGGTTTGCTTGGCAGGCACTTCACCAATGAAACTGTCTGTCCAGGCCTACATGGTGTTTTTTTAACAGACAGTAGATTTTTTTTTTTTTTTTTTTGGTTTTTCGAGACAGGGTGTCTCTGTGGCTTTGGATCCTGTCCTGGAACTAGCTCTGTAGACCAGGCTGGTCTCGAACTCACAGAGATCTGCCTGCTTCTGCCTCCCGAGTGCTGGGATTAAAGGCGTGTGCCACCATCACCCGGCTCAGACAGTAGATTTTAATGAAGAAAACTTTCCAGAACCACTTACATCAGAGAACACCGGAAGCCACTGTGTTCTAGAAAGCAAGAACTAGAAGAATCTATCTAGACTGAAAGTCTGGAAAAATGTAAAGTTAGAATTTTTTTTTTGTGTGTGTGTGGGGGGGTGAGGTTGACTAAAAAAGGTAGAAGCAAAATGAACTTTTAAAAACTAGATATTTAAGAGTCATATGAAGTAGTACATACCTGTAGTTCCAGAATTCGGGAGGTTGAGGGCAGAGCACTGTGAGTTTAAGGCCAGATCGAGCTGCATAGTAAGTTCCAGGCCAGCCTGAGTTGTTAATACCTGGCCTTAAAAAAAATGTCAGAAAATGGTATTGCACACCTGCCATCCAGCATGTAGGAGACTGCGCAAGGAGAATTGCTGCAGGCTCAGGGCTGGGTGAACGAGACATTATGTTTGAGGGCAGCCTGACCTGCAGAGTGAGAGACCCTGTTGCTTAAAACCAGCAGGGCCAGCAAGATGGCTCTGGATAAAAGCACGGAAGAAGGAAGGAAGAGAGGGAGGGAGGGAGGGAGGGATGGAGGGAGGGAGGGAGGGAGGGAGGGAGGGAAAAAAGGAAGGAAAGGATTCCCACACATTGTCCCTGACTCCACTCACGCATCATAGCATGTATAGCACTCCCTTCACTACGAAATAAATAAAATGTAATAAATAATAAAACCTAACAACAAAAAACAGTGTTTCTATTGGCCACACATTTACTAAAATCAGAATATTGAAGAGATGATGACTTTTGTGCAGGGATCAACTATAAGCTTCCAAAGCTTTCCTGGTTTTCCTAAAATACTGTGTGTGTATATGACATGGATATGAGCTTGCAGGTACAGAGGTCAGAGGACAACTTTGTGGAGTTGGTCCCCTTCTTCCACCTTTATGTTGGACAGAGAGATACAATTCAGATTAAGCAGGCTTGGGTGGGAAGCACCTTTGCCTGCTAAGACATCTTGTTGCCCTGCATTTTATTTTATTTTGTAAAGATACTGAAAAAAATTTTAAAGAGCAACCGAGGGCTGGTGAGATGGCTCTGCAGGCGAAAGTGCCTGCTGCCAAGACTAAAGACAAGAGTTTGGTCCTTGAGACCCAAGTAGTAGAAAGAAGAGGATCAACTCCCACAAGTTACCCTCAGACCTCCTCAAGTATGCCGTGGAATGCCCTAGGGTGTATACACACACACACACACACACACACACACACACACACACACACACTCACGTAACTATTTTCAAAGAGAGAGAACTGGTAAAAGCACACTTTTTTGAAGAGTCAAGTTCAGTCTGCTGCAGATCAGTGACAAGATGCAGGGCTGTAGTCTAGTCTCCACTACTGACAAAGTGCCATCTTTCAGTGAGCTGGCCAAGTGCCCAAATGCTCTACTACCGGGCTATGCTCCTTACTTCTGCGATAACCCCTGAAGTAAGACCGCGTTCATCCCTGTCTTACTGAATTTTGTTCTTCAGCACGAGGAAGCATGTATTTAATGCAAGCAGGGATGTATCAGGAAGATTAAGGAACTTGTTTCAGGTTAAACAGCAGGCAATGCCGTGTTCGGATTTGGTCATCAGTATTCTTTCATGCACAGATTCCCCGCTTCAGGTATGTTATGGTGAATAAGATGTATTCCTCTGGCTGAAGAGATATTAGCAGGATTAGCTGTGTGAGGGAGGATGTGCTGGTGTGCCACAGCTCAGATGCCTCAGCCTCACAGAAAACTCCCTATGGCAAGGATGTCTAAACAGCCCTCAGGGACAAGGGAAGAGGCCAAACGTGATATGAGAGAATGCTTCATGAAGAGAAGGGTGTGGATAATTCGGTCATGAGACAGTGGGATGTTCTTGGTAAATAAATTCCAAAGCGAAATTCCCTGAAAGCAGGGAAAGGGATGGGGTAAGGTTGGGATGAAGCTGGTCTGGACTATAAAGTGAGTTCAAGACCAGCCTATGATATGTACAAAACCCTGTGTGCAAAATAAAAACAAGACAGGCCCAGCATGGTGGTGCACACCCTTAATCATGGTACCTAAGAGGCAGATGCAGGTGGATCTCTGAGTTTGAGGTCAGTGTGCTCTACATAATGAGTTCTAGGCCATCCCGTGCTACAAAGTGAGACCTTGTCTGCCCTCCAACCTCCCGAGTCCAAAAGGAGGCCAGACAAGGTTAGCCTAGTCTATACAGTGAATTCTGGACTAGATGGGGCTACACAGTGAAACCTTAAGACAAAAAGTTTTGGCAAAGGTTGGGGAGATGGCTCAGAGATGAAAACAATTGGCTCCCATGTAAGCAAGAAGACCAGAGTTCAGATTCCCAGAACCCACATAGGACCAGATAAGCTAACAGCTCAACTGTAATTCCAGCCCCAGAAGGTGGGGACAAGACATCCTCACAGCAAGCTGGCTAGAGATTAAGGTAGAAGAGCAACTGAGGACCATCAAATGTTGGCCTCCATATGAATGCTGAGGTGCATATGCGTGTATGCCCCATACACATAAACATATACACACATAGGAAAATAAAACGGGGGGAGGGGCAAAACAGTAAGAACAAGAATAGATTTTAGAGAAGATGCAAATGATCATATTGGTAGATTTGAAATATGGAAATACCTCTGCAGTTCCAGTGAGATGTGATAAGAATTTTTGAAAATCCCTGCTGGCAGGGTGGGAGTGGGGCGGGGGTTCTCAGCCAATGCCATAAGCTGAATCTAGTCGAACTAATAAGACCAGATTTTAATAAACAGAGCAAAGCAACTCCTGGGTGACTCTCAGAAAGGCAAGAGAAATCACACAGCAGGTCTAAAATCCAGGTCTTAAATACCCTGTCGGTGTGTAGGTATAGTCTTGAGCATCTTAGGGGGAGGGGTCGCCCCTTGGGCTGCTTTCGGAAGCCTGCGCTTTGGAGAGGGAGAAGGGGGGGCTGAGGCGGAGCTTCCACCTAAACATGGGGGTGTGGAGAATAGACTGAGAAGACAAAAGAGCACAAAGGAAGGTCCAGTGGGTAGAACTGTCAGTTGTACAAGCTCAGCCACCCAAGTTCCCATGTAAATAGCCAATGCAGCCACGCCCATCTGCAGCCCTCGTATTCCTTGGAGACAAGAGAACTGTCTGAAGTTCATGGCAAGCTAGCCTGGAGTAACAGATGCTACAATGGAAACAAGAAAGACACTGTTTCAACAAGGTAACAAGTGTACATCATCAAGACACTTAGTATTGGCCCTCAACTGGTAGGATCTAGAATCATCAGGGTGGCAAACCTCAGGGCAGGGCCTGGGAAGGAGCTTCTAAATTGGGTTAACTGGGGTGGGAAGATTCACTCCAAATATGGCTAGTCACATCCCCTGTCTTAGGGTCCTGGACTGAGTAAACAGGAGGAAGAGAGTTGAGTACCAGCATCCGTGTCTTTCTCTTCTTCCTGACTTCTGATGCACTGGGAACCAGCTCCCTTGGTTTCAAGCTGCCAAGCCTTCCCCATCATGCTGGATGGGACCCTTGGGCTATGGAACAGAGAGGATACCTTCCTTTCTTAAGCTGCCTTTGCCAGGTGTTTAGCACAGAGAAAAGTGACTCATCACTTACATAAAACCCAGAGTGGTCTGGATTAGACATTAGGCCACTGGAAGAAGAAGAATGGGTCAAGTCAGAGGTGTTCCAGAAATAGAAGATGTGGACAGGAAGTCAAGGGGGCGTGAGGAGAGCAGGATGTAGCACTTTGCTCTGAGGGTTGATGTGAGCCAAGGCAAAGGGCTGTCAGCAGTGTGTGACTCGGCACAGGCGAGCCTCCCACCCACAGCTCCCACTTGGTCCATGGGATGTTTGGTGATTGTCTCCAGAGCTAAACACACCGAGTGGGGGTGTTCTTGACCGTGTGAGGGAGGAAAATCTCAGCAGGGAACAAGTTATTCTGAGGCACCTGGGAGGCATCCATGTGGACAAGCCCAGGGGTGGGTGTCTATCTGAGCCAGGCACTCAGAAGGAAGACTCGGAGTAGAGGTTTGCATATGTGAACCACCTGGATAAAGACAGCACTTCATGAAGCTGTAGCCCTGAGGAAAGGGTGAGAAGGAAAAATGAGGAAAAATCCATCCTTGTAAGGAGCCCTGGGGTGGGATGGGAGGGTCCTCAGTGCCAAGGGAGCCGGGTGAAAGAGTAACTTAAAAGCTTCCTGAGGGAAAGTATGACCTAGTCCGCGGGGCCACCAATCATCAAGCTGTCACAAGACACAGGTGACGAGAACTGTCCTCGGATGCACAGTGGGACAGTCCTGTGATCTTTAGCCAAGTGAATTTCAGAAGACGAGCCTTGATCCCAGAAGCCAGATTGCCTGAGGTTGAAGGCTGAACAGGAAGTAAGGCTGTGGAGACAACTATTTAAAGAAGGGTTACTGTGGCAGAGAGGAAGGAGACAGAGTAGCTAAGAGGGGTGTGGGGTGAAAGGGGGATTTTTTTTTAAGATAAGAAAGAGTTGAACATGGTTTAGTGCACATAGGAGAGGAAGAAAACTAAGGTGGGTGGTTGAAGGGAAGAAAAGGTAATTTATTGACATTATCCCCTTTGGAAAGGTGCAGCCTGCGGGGTGCAGGTGAAGGGCAGAAAACTTGTGAAGCACAGTACAGGCCCTCAGTTCTGTTCCTCAGTACAGCTGGGGAAAATCACTCTCCCGACAAGCAGCATGAACAGCAAAGAAGATGGGCCACTTGGTTCAGTGTGAAGGTTTCTTTACAGCTTTAAGGCGCAGGTAATTTTATGGAGTTCATTTGAAGAGCACAGGGTCCCTGGCTAGTGTAGACCACATGGTTTCTGACACAGTCCCTCCACCACAGATCCCTTCTCTCCACCTGCTTCTTTCCTTGTGTCCAGGGGATGTGCAGGGTGGCTGTGATTTCTTCCAGGCTTTCCACAGTGGTGAAAATTTTGTGATATAAGAATAATCATCAGAATACTGCTTGCCTGATTTGTTCTGAAAGCAAAGCACTCATTATTTTTATACCGCCACAAGGTCCTTGTCAGATTTTCATTATTATCTTCAGTGGCGAGGTAAGTGAAGACTCGGAGAGAATAACCAAACTCTTGCAATCATAGAGCCTGGGGATGCTGAACCAACACATCTAGGTTTGTGTGCGGTATGAGCACTTTGCGCTGAATACCTTGATAGAGCCTTCAGAGATAGCAAGCTGAAGGCAAGGATGGTAGAGCTCTGTCCTGTAATCCCAAAGCTTTGAGGTCTAGACAAGGGGATGAGGCCCTGTCTCAAAAACCCAAACAAGTAGCTAATGAGAGATTGTACTCTCTCAAAATGTCCTTACAGGCCGTTTTGTTTCAGAACTAAAATATCCTCTTTGTTGACTTTACTGAAGAACCAACAGAGGGATAATCTGGTATTGATGTGTAAGGGAGGAAGCTGAAAGGAAGCTAGAACAGGTGGGCAGGAAGCAGGGAGAGCATGATGGTGTCCTTCGACTTGCCAATCTGGTGAAGAATTTCATCCATTTAACTGACAAAAATTTTAATTTCTACAATTATTCTGTTCCCCTAGAAAACACTCATTTAAAACTTAATTATGATTATGTTAAAAGCTGCAAAGGGGATGTTTAGTGGCCGTTGGGGAATGGGAAGAGAAGGATGTAACTTGATTTATGAGTCAACTCAAGATATCCTTGAGAAAATTAAGATTTGAGCTGTCCTTAGAAAAAACAAGTAGAAGTGGTCCAGTTGAATAGGACACAAAGGGAAGTCACCTTGTTCTCAGAGCAGAAACTGTCATATGGAAAGTCCAAAAGCGAAAAGGGATGTGACATAAGACCAGCATGTCTGAAGGTCAAAGGTAAGTAGGCAGTCCAATCAAATGAGGTCAAAGCAGGAACCACACCACACAGGACAAAATGAGTACTGGATCCTCCTTTGCTAGGTGCTTACATAGTAACATATAGGTAAAGTGAAGATCTTTGAACCACAGGGCAGAGATGGACTGTTTTACCTGCAGCACGAAGGTGGTAGGAACTGATGCAGTGCTGGCCAATCAGAAAATGGCAGTTCCATCCTCTCCTCCCTCAAGTCTCCACATTTTATTTAATTTTTGATTAAGTAATAAGAAACCACTATGAAGATCAGAATGAGTTTGAATTTCTAATCCTTCTGCTTCTACTTGAGTACAGGATTACAGGGGTGCATTACTGGTCTAGTTTTATGGGGTGCTGAGAGTCATATGCATACTAAGCAAGCATTCATCCTTGGCATTCTACAGGAATTTTATTTATTTTTTACTTATTTATTTACTTATTTGTTTGTTTATTTATTTGTGTGTGTGTGTGTGTGTGTGTGTGCATGTGCCGTGACATCTGTATTGAAATTAGAGAACAAGTTTTAGGAATTGGTTCTTTTTTTTCACTATGAGGATTCTGGGGACCCAACACAGGTTGTCATACTTTCTATGTTAAACCATCTCTCTGGCTTCCCCGCCATGGGAATTCTTTGTTTCATTTGATTTGGTTCTTTGAGATAGGGTCACTCTGTGTAGCCATGGCTGTCCTGAAACTTGCTACATGGACCAAGCTACCCTGAAACTCACAGAGATCTGTCTGCCTCTGCCTCTTGAATGCTGGGATTAAAGGAATGTGCCACTATGCTTGATGCTACAGAAATTATTAAGACAGGGAAGCTACTGGCCAAGCTAAGGCCACATATAGAAAAGAAGTTAAGTCTGTTTCTTGTGTTAAGGAGAAACATCTTTTTTTGTAGGGTTACTCACATTTCAAGATAACAGGTTAACAGGGCTCATAGGGACTCACAGAGACTCAAGTGACAATCAGGGAACTGATGGGTGTGAGCTAGGTCCTCTGCATATACATAATGGTTATGTAGCTTGCTATTATTCTTGTCAAACTCCTAACAGTGGGAGTGGTGGTATCTCTGACTCTTTGGCCTGCTCTTGGGTCCCGTTTTGCCCTACTGGGTTGCCTCGCCTAATTGATCTGAACGGTTTTGCTTAGCCTTTTTGTAAGTTGTTAATACTATGTTTGGTTGATATTTTTGGAAGGCCTTCTTTTTTTTAAAGGAAATAAAGGAGGAATGGATCTAGAAGAGAGGGAAGATGGGAGTAAGGCCTGGGAGGAGTGGAGGAAGGGGAAACTGTGGTCAAGATGTAATGTGTGAGAGAATGTATTTGAAAAAAATCTACTGGCAATCAGATGGGGGACACTCTGCCTCTGTTCCTGTGTATCTAATACAGAGGAAAACAGCAAAAGGTGGGGAAGAGTGTCCAAAGTGCAGACCTGGCCAGTTCTTCATCTTTTTAGTTTTGAGAACCACTAAATTTCTCTGATGATGAGACAGCAAGATGAATATTGTTATCTTCTCAGTTAAGGCCTTCAATCTGAGGAAGGTCCAGGCTTGCCTCACATGTAGCTGAGACCGGTCTTGAACTCCTAATCCAAGCTTTGAGATCACAGAAAGGAACCACTATGTCCAGCTGAAATTGGCTTTAAATGAAAGAGGATCCAATGTGGCTATCACACAATGGCCTTCAAGAAGGAAGAAGTGAAACTAGTCATTCATGATCTCCGCGTCAATGCTCCACCACTTGCTTTAATTGGCAGTCAGAAATGTTCTCTTTTCTTTCAGTATTTTCATACCAGAGGAAGGGAGTGATTTTTACACCGTGGTACTGACACCACTCTATCATACATGAACATCTGCATTGCTGAACACCTGCAGGCGTCTGAGTGTCATGTACAAAGAGGAAGCACGGTGCCCCCACACCCCTCTCCCATCCTGCGGGCTGTGCCTCTTCATCCACATCCTTAGTCACTCCTTCTGTAATAAACAGGCCCATCTGAATCACTGCTTCCCGGAGTTCTGTGAGACACTCTGGCAGGGTGATCAGACCAGAGGAAGGGATTGTGGAATTCTCTCCTTTCGGTCACTAGTTCAGAAGCCCAGGTAACACACACCCTGGGGCTTGTGACTGGCAGCTGAAGGTGTGCAGCTGTGGGGCTGAACTTTCAACCTGTGGCTTCCTGGGTTGACTTAGAGGACATCAAGCTGTTCTCCACTGCTTCAGCATTACAGAATTACTCGTTTGCTAGGAAGTGTGTGTGTGTGTGTGTGTGTGTGTGTGTGTATTTTCTTAAGTGGGTTATGGGTTTTGTTGCTGTTACTTTTTGCTTGTTTGTTTGTTTTTGTTTTTTTTAAGATTACGGCTTCTCTGTATAGCCCTGGATGTACTGGAACTCACTCTGTATGTAGACCAGGCTGACCTCGAATTCAAAGATGCTCCTGCCTCTGCCTCCCGAGTGCTGGAATTAAAGGTGTGTGCTACCACTGCCCCACTAGTATCCTTATATCTTTTGAGGCTCCCCAAAGCATCTGCTAATTGTGAGAAAGTAGATGGGGAAGCAGTTACTTTTTTCTAAAGATTTGATATCCATTAAGTGGAATTTTTTGTAAGAGTCCTGGCTCATGGATGGAAATGTGGTTTAGGAAGCAAGAGAATGAAAGGGTTGGAGGAGGAACATTGATTACTTGGTGATTACACGGCTGCCATGTTAGATGGAGTAGTCACTGAAATGCAACCAGTTATGAAAGGCCAAGGGGCCCATAGAATTTCTAGATGGTTCCAATTACAGGGGGTGGAGTGGGCAGGTGGGTAGGTTTAGTGGACACTTAAGGAATTTTGAGCTAATAAGAAAAAAATTAAATCTATAACTCCTTGATTACTGTTGTCTTTTAGAACAATATTTACAAATTTATTTGTGTAGGTGCACACGTGCATGTGGTACCCATGTGATGGCATAGACATAGAGGTCAGAAGATAAGTTGAGGAGTCAGTTTTCTCATTTTACTATGAATCTTCTATCAGGGGTAGAACTCAGGTCATTAGGTGATGTGGGATTCCCCTCTGTATGCTGTGAATACCATTGGTTAATAAAGGACTGATTTGGACCTATAACAGGGTAGAACTTAACTAGGTGAGGAAAACTAAACTGAATGCTGGGAGAAAGAAGGGCAGAGTCAGGGAGAAGCCATGTAGCCCCAAAGACAGACGCCAGACCTTTACCTGGTAAGCCACAATCTGGTGATACACAGATTAACAGAAATGGGTTAAATTAAGATGTAAGAGTTAGCCAATAAGAAGCTAGAGCTAATGGGCCAAGCAGTGATAAACAATATAGTTTCTGTATGATTATTATTTTGGGGCTGAGCAGCCGGGAACCAACAAGAGGTCTCCCACAACAATTAGGCTTGGCAGCAAGTGCCTTTACCAGCTCTTGTCAGCTACCTTAAAAATCATCTTAAAAATGAACATTTATTTGTGTGTTCATATATGTGCACCACCAGGTACGCACTCAAACCCATGTCACTGTGCGTGTAGAGGTTAGAGGGCAATTTTCTGCAGCAGTTCTCTCCTTCTATCTTATGGGTTCCATGCCTTGAACTCAGGTTGTCAGGCCTGGCAGCAAATGAGCCAAGCTGAACCGTTTGGTCCCCTACATCTGCCTTTAACAAGTACAATGAAATAAAAGAATGGTAGATTGGGCCTTAAGGTTGAACTTAGTTCCCATGGCAGCCTGTCCAAGCTCAGGCCACTAGCCTTGAAGCTACTCACAAAGGGGAAAGTTATGTCAGAACAACGCAGCTGCTGCTGATCTCCGCTCACCAAGAAGGTTGTCGGAGTGAGGGGAAGGGCACAGGGTAGGGAGGGTGTTGAATTGGTCCACTCTGGGACAATCACAGGTAACTGTACGTGATGAAGACAATCCCCAGGGAATAGCCATCCCAGAAGACTGAATAAAGCCACTGTGAGAGACGACGCCTAACCCCACCTGTAACTGCCTGGTGGGGCACTGTCTGGGGAAAGCAGCTGGGTATGTGTTGTGTGTGCAGGCCATGGGGGATGGGCTCTCTGATGTGGCTTAGTCATGGTAACCCTGTGGTTAAGGGGGCTTCTCTAGTCTCCTCATTGGTGCAAGACAGGCTTCAGTCAGGGAAGCACGGCAAATTAGTTCGATCGGCTTCCCTCCAAGGGTCTTGTAGATGCCAAGGAAAGCTTTTGGCTAATTGGTAGGAGCATAGAGGAAGATGGAGGGGTGGTGTCATGATTCTTCCCAGGAAGGTGGATATTTTAAAAAGAAAACGTTGATAAAGACAGTAAATCAGCTTTGAGCTGAATTGCTTGCTGAAGACTCTGCATTGTAAAAACTCATTTTTCTTATATTATATTATTTTCTTTTTTATTGATTTTATTGAGCTATACATATTTCTCTGTTCCCCTCCCTTCATCTCCCCTCTCCTTCTACCCTCTCTTATGGTCCCTATGCTCCCAATTTACTCCCCATGTAGATTAGATTCATGTATGTCTCTCTTAGGATCCTCCTTGTTGTCTAGGTTCTCTGGGATTGTGAATTGTAGTCTGGTTTTCTTTGCTTTATGTCTAAAAGTCACTAATGAGTGAGTACATATAATATTTGTCCTTCTGGGTCTGGGCTACCTCACCTTACTCAATATGATATTTTCTAGATCCATCCATTTGCCTGCAAATTTCAAGATGTCATTATTTTTTTCCTGCTCTGTAGTACTCCATTGTGTAAATGTACCACATTTTTTTTTTATCCATTCTAGGGGCATTTAGGTTGTCTCCAGGTTCTAGCTATGACAAACAAAGCTGCCATAAACATAGTTGAGCATAGTCTGGTGGTTCTAGGGTCCATAAGAAAGCAGGCTGAAGTGAGGGAGTGGTGGGTCATGCCTTTATTCCCAGTACTTGAGAGGCAGAGGAAGGTGAATCTCTGAGTTTGAGGCCAGCCTGGTCTACAGAGAGAGTTCTGGGGCAGCCAGGGCTACACATAGAAACCTAGCCATGAAAAGCCAAATCATTATTATCATCAAATATAAATAAATAAATTAACTAATTAAAAAAAGAATGAGAAGAAAGCAGACTGAACAAGACATGAGGATTCACGGCCTGTTGCTGCCCTCTTTGAGCCTTTGTCCTGACTTCCTTTGATGAATAGCAACTGTGGAAGTGTGAATGGAATAAACCCATTCCTCCCCGACTTGGTTTTTGGTCATGGTGTTTTTTTCACAGCTATAGAAAGATGAACTAAGACTAATTCTGATATTTTTTTTACTTTTAAAATAGGTAGCATTTTTGTTTCAAACTCAATGTTATTTACACTCTGCCACCTTCTAGATAATCTTTCAAAATTTTGTAAAAAAAGAAATCACCAAGCTATATACTATAGCCATTTACCCTTCTATAGAATCATTAGGAAGAAACTCATCTCAACTTATAATTTAGAAAACAAAGGAATACATTTCTATTGACTATTCCTGTTGAGGTGCATATAATATTTAGTGACCCCATGGCTGCCAATATAAAGTAAATACATATATTTCGCTTACCTTTCTGTCTTAGAAACTTCTGAGCCATGAGTTCCTTCTTGGACAAAATGATCCTTTCCCTTCTTCATGCCTGATATGTGTTACTTAAGGAAACTGACCTGAAAGTCTTAAAATTTTGCTTAATGATTGACTAAGAGATATTTACAAAATCAACTCAGAGCATTTCAGGGCGGGGGGGGGGGCGGTGATCATTCCCAGTGCTCATTCTGGAAAAACAAAGTAAATTGTAGAAGCACCGGAAGTACATTTCTTTGGAAATTGTGCAGCAATGTAACTTTGGAGCCTGTCCTGAAACTTGCTTTGCAGATCAGGTTGGCCTCGAACTCACAGAGATCCACCTGCTTCTGCCTCCCAAGTGCTGGGATTAAAAGCGTACCCCACCAACACCCAGCAAACTAGTGCTTTCTGTTGAGCAGAAACAGGGTGATAAGCATGAAGCCTAATTAATGCACTGTTTGTCAGAATCTGTTGCTTAGAAAAGGGCTTTCTCCACCAATCTTATGTGGCTGAGGTTTGGCATAATCCTCTTGTAGTTTTCTCCCTTGAATCTGAATTTCCCTACGGGGGATCAGCAGGAGCATCACAAAACAAAACAAAACAACAACAACAGAAAAAACCCTACAGTTTAAAAAACAACTTCCCCATCTTATTTTAACCACCATCTACATGAGAGTTTATTCACATTGGCATTGGCTGCATCCATAATGTCATGGTGCTCGGGACAACTGCCAACGATTTCAAAACATAGAGGGCCCAAGATGAATGGAGTTTAGACTTGAAAACTGATTTTGTAAGTGATCTTGTTTCTATTGTGTTTCCTGGAATCTTGCAAATACATTTCACAATCGGGGCTGACTGCCAGATTGATCCCCAAAGAAGACAATCATTTTCATTCTTTAGAGGAGTGAAGTCCTCGACACATGGAGTCAAGATTAGTTTGCAACCCTCTACTGCTGCTCAATTCACCATTGGTTTTCACGTCTCTCCTTGCAGGTGATGGGATTGTAGGAATACATCGCCATATAGCAAACACCTGATACTCTGTAGTTTTAAAAACCATTTGTTTACTGTTACTATTATTATTTGTTGATGTTGTTGTTGTTTATGATATTGGGATTGAACCTATGCACATGCTGGGCAAACACACTATTACTAAATCCTACCCTAGTTCTTGTTTAACTCTTCAGTTGAGACCAAATGTCGCTAGATTGTCCTGACCGACCTCAAACTTGGTCTGCTTCCACCTCTTGCCTCAGCCTCCTCAGTGTCTAGGATTACAGCCATGAGCCAGAAGGCCCAGCTGTCTGTCTAATTGTTTTCTTTTCTTTCGAGACAGTGTCACAAAGTCTAGGGTGGCTTTGAACTCTTTAGTTGAAGATGCCTCTGAACCCTTGGTTTTCAGCCTCCATTTACTAACCGCTGGAATGGTAGTGATTGACTTCTTTTTCTGATTTTTTCAAGTGTGACTAGTCAAGTCAGATGTGTGGCAGCGCACAGCTATAGTCCCAGCACTTAGGAGGCTGAGGTAAGAAGATTGTTATTGAATTTGAGACCAGCCTGGGCTACGTAGTGAATCCCCAGACCAGCTGTGGGCCTCAGAGTGAAACCCTGTCAAAAAACATTCCTCAATAAATAGCTAAATAAAGTTAAATGGAATTAAGTCAGGGGTGGTGGTTCAAGATCTTAATCTCAGGGCTCAGAAGAATTACTTGTCCCAAACTAGCCTGGGCTACGTGTTATATGAAAAGTAGGAGCCTACAATTCCTGAAGCTTGAGAGGCTAAGGTCAGAGGATTGCCAATTCAAACCTGCCTGAAATACAGAGAGAGTTTGTGTCCAGCCTGGGCAATTTAGTGGGGCATTACCTTAAAATAAAAAGTAAAATGGGGCCTCGGAATATAGCTCGGTGTCGAAGGTTGAAGCCTCCCGCCACCCAGTGTCTCTTTCTCTCTGTGGTCCTCTCAGGTGTGCACTGTCACCCCCATCCCTGCCTGTGTTGTTTTGAGGGCTGTGATAGATTGCTGATTATAGATCTGCAAAGTACATAAAATACCAGTTATTATAAGAGAGGACATCCAAACAGCATTTAGCTGCTTGATTATATAATCAAGGTAAGTGAAGATGTTCTTTCCAACTAATGGAAGAGTGATTGTCCTTGGGAAGTGTGAGAGAACAGGCAAGTTGGGTGTGTGCGCCCATAATTCCAGTACCAGAATGCTGAGGCAGGTGTTTCATGAGGTTGAGATCAGCCTAGTCTACATTATGAGACCCTATATCAGAGAGAGAGAGAGAGAGAGAGAGAGAGAGAGAGAGAGAGAGAGAGAGAGAGAGAGAGAGAGAGAGAGAGGAGAACATGGAAGGAATATCAGCTTTCCATGAGTTAGAATTCAATAGTAGCCTTGCTGGGATTCTTGCCATGCTGTGCCAGGCCTGTGCTTTGCCCATAAACCTTGCTGCTGACCACACTGCCACTTGGTCTGTGATATCTTATTATCTTTTGCAAAATCCCTCAGGTGATTCCACACCTCTGAAAAATGAAGTCAGAACAGACAACAAGTTAATCCAATTAGTCTTTCCCTTCCAGGATTTTGCCAGGGAATTTCTGGGAGAATTTCCTAATAAGGGCAAGATCAGGATGAGCAGCTACTAAAGAAAGACAGATCTCACAGAAGAGAGACTACGTGGGCAATAGAAGAGAAAGTGACTGGCCCACAGGTCATCTGGTTAGCTAATGCTGCATAAAAAACAAAAAAACACCCTAAAATGTGGTGCTTTAGGACAACCATTCCGTTTGCTCATGAGTCTGTGCATCAGGCATCAGGCACAGTTTAGCTGATGCTTCAGCTTGCCTTGGCCTTGGCTGGGGCGTCAAGTGGCACATACGGAATTTTCAAGAACTCTTTCCTCACACGTTGCCTCTCTGTGCTCTCCCATGTGGAGGGTCAATATGATAGACCTGCTTTCCTCTGTGCATTCTGGGTGTACTTCTTACTGGTAGTACACTTCTCAGAAACAACATTCTGGTGAAAGCAACAAAAACAAATATAAACAAACAAAAGAAAAAAACAGAAAAGTTCACAGACCTCTGAGGATCGACCTTAGTTGTTACAGGTCACTTTTGCCACAATCTACCGTCTCTGATGTGGCAGTCTACTTATCTCTTGATAAAACATGACATGATTTTGATGACACCTCAATGCTACCATGTGGTCTTCTAACTTTGCCCACAGAAGGTCCTAATGTTTGGGAGGAGGGGAGGTGCTTTTCTGTGTCCTCTAGATTGTAATTGTATGATAATCATTGTTTACCTTGGCAATGGTCATCTTAAATCATGATGAAAATACAAAAGAGATTTCTTAGATAAAAATGGCAAGAGACCTTTGCTTTGGACTAAGTTTCTGGAAACCAAGTTGGTACCATTCATGTTCAAGTTCTCTGCCCCAAAGCTGAAGTTGCACTGCTCATCTGACCTGAGAAACCAGGATTAGAGAGACAGCAGCCATATCCTAAGGAAGTCAGCTTCAGTTGGCATAGTACTAAAGTTCCTCTTACTTAAAAAACAAACAAACAGAAAATGAAAACAAACAAGAGAACAAGCCAAAGAACAACCACCAAACCGAGAAAAGACTGATGTAAACTAGTCTATTATTTTTTTAGTCATTGCATTTGTTGGTTCCTTTAGAAGGAAAGTGACTTCGAAATGACGCTTACTTTTTTATATTATCTACTGAAATAACTAATTAACTTAAAATTTTTATATTATATATCATTTTGTATCATCTATCTATCATCTATTCGTCTGTCATCTATCATCTATCTATTCATCATCTATCTGTCTGTCTATCTATCTGTCTATCTGTCTATCTATCTCTATCTATCTATCTATCTATCTATCTATCTATCTATCTATCTATCTATCATCTATCTTCCTATATCTATCTATCTATCTATCTATCTATCTATCTATCTATCTATCTATCTATCTATCATCTATCTTCCTATATCTATCTATCTATCTATCTATCTATCTATCTATCTATCTATCTATCGTCTATCATTCGTCTAACATCGGTCTTCTTAGTATTTATGTGTGTCTGGGCCTTTGTGCACATTCTGACATTCATCTATTGAAAGCAGAGGACAGTGAGCATCAGCTGACTTTCTCCTTCCACCATGCGAATTTTGGAACTTGAACTCAGGTTGCCAGGATTGGTGGCAAGAACCCTTGTCTACTGAGCCATCTTCTCAACCTACTTTTTGTCCATTTGTTTTTTCTTTATTCAGCTTTTGTGGCTGTAATAACCAATCTCCTTACTTAGCCCACAGAACATTCATTTCTATTTCTGAAGAAAAGTGATTAGAGATTTATAAATAGATTAAATTGTGATTCAGTTCTTCGACAGAGATAAATAGAACTTCAACTTTCTTTAATGTTTTACTAATGAGATGGCTCAGCTTGCTGTGCAAGCCTAACCCCCCAAATTCCATCCTGGAACCATGATGGAAGAGAAAACTGAATCCTGAAAGTTACCCTCTGACCTTCTCATAAACACTGTGGCATGCGTGTGCCTGCACTCGTGAACATGAATATACACACATGCATGCACATACATCACACATATATCACCCCCCCACACATACAATACACAGAGTGAATTGTGAAATTCACTATAATTGGGAAAGTTTTTAAAATGTATGTATTTGTTTTACCTATATGGGTATTTTACCTGCAGGTATGTGTGTGTACCACATGTACTCTTGGTACCTGCAGATGAAAGAAGAGGTTGTTAGATCCTCAGGGATAGGAGTTACAGATGGTTGTGAACTATCATGTGGCTGCCGGGTTCTCTTGAAGAGCATCCAGTACTCTTAACCTCTGAGCCATCTCTCCAGCCCCAGTGAAAAATTTTTTAAAGAAGTTGGTTATGAGCTGGAGATATGGCTCCTGGGTAAAGAACTTTACTAGTTTACCTCAGGACGGAGTTCTATCCTTAGTACCAACAAGTAAATAATAAAATAAAATCTAGAATTTGTACAGCAGAGCAAAGGGCATTTGGGTCTGTTCCTCCACCAATAATATTAAGTAAAATAGAAGGGATATATATTCAAGAATGTGTACTGAAAGACACTTTACTGAGTCCAATTAATCAATTCAGACCTCTCAGAAATAAAAGCGTTCTTTTTCTTTTTTAAAGGAGCTGTTTTTACATTTTACAAACTAGAACTTTCCACAGAATACCCATAACACATGCCCTGGGTGCTTGGTAGAGAGAGATGGAGGTGGGAGAGGTTAGGGGTGGGAAGGCTCATGCAATGATGGGAGAGAGGTGACCTGGGAAAAGAAAGATTGTTGGTAAATGGTGAGAAGTAAGACCCAGAACCCAGGGAAGGTTGGGATGTAGCAAGTGGGAGAGAGTTGCTAAGCGTGCAGGGAAACCTGGGTTTTATCCTGGGTATCACACACACACACACACACACACACACACACACACACACACACACGCCGGGAGAGGAGGAGAGAGAGAGAGAGAGAGAGAGAGAGAGAGAGAGAGAGCGAGAGAGAGAGAGAGAGAGAGAGGCAGCCATATTTCTCCAACAGTGATTGAAGTAAGTGTGTTGAGAGTTCAAGACCTTTACCATTATTGGAAAAACCAATGAAAACCAAGCCAATACTTGACAGAATGAAGCTTTTAAAGACTTGAAGCTTATTAAGAACTGTGCTTTGCTATGACCCAGTTTTGTAGTATTAGTTGTACATGTGTGTAAGCTACCTGAAAATAAAAATGGGGCTTTCTGGGTCTATACTGCATCTGGCCATAGACTTGTTTATTACAAATGCTCACGGTCCCTTGGCGAATAAAATTGGAGTGCCGTCTTTATATTAAAATTTTACTGCTTATTGCAAAGAGATTTTCTCACCCTAACTTCCTGAATGTGTTCAACTCCTTTCTTCATCTTCCTGGTCATTCCTACATTAGAAAATTAAACCAATATTCCTGAAAAATTGGATTAATATTAAGGATCATGCAATTAGCTTCTCTATAAAAGCAAAAAAAAATTACTTGGGATGTCTGAAAGTCTCTTGGGGAAGCCCAAATTTGAATTTTGGAACTTGGGTGAGAGATGGCTGTGAACTACCGTATGGGTGCTGGGGATTGAAGAACCAAATCTCTTAACCACAAAGTACTTTCTCCAACCCCCAGATATGGGACCGTGGGTAAGAGGTGCTAAGGAAGTGATGTCTTTCCAGTTTTTTATTTTGTTTTATTTTTTTATGTGCCTAAGTGCTTGCCTGCAGGTGTGTATGTGTACCACATTTATGCCTGGTCAGAGGTCCCCTAAACCTGGAGTTATAGATGGTTGCAAGCTGCCACGTGGGTGCTGGGGGCAAAATCCTGATCCTCTGCAAGAGCAATGAGTGCTTTTATCTGCTGAGAGATCTCTGAAAGGCCCCACGATTAATCTTCAGCTTTGCTTCAATCCTGTGTGATTTATAGGATGCACAATGTGACTTATTTGGTTGTAAATTTGTACTTTTTTTCTGAAAAAAAATCCCACAACCTTATTATTTAATATTAATGTATATAATTTATTGTTTTTAATTGAGTTATACATTTTTCCCCTTCCCCTTCCATCCTCTCTTCTCCCCTTCTGTCCTCCCCCTCTGTCCCCACCCTTCCAATTTACTCAGGAGAACTTGTCTTTTCCTCCTTCCTAGGTGGATTCATGTATGTCTCTCCTAGGGTCTTTGTTGTCTAGCTTCTCTGGAGTTGTGGACTGTAAGTTGGTTGTTCTTTGATTTATGTCTAAAAGTCACTTATGAGCGAGTGCATATTATATTTGTCTTTCTGGGTCTGGGTTGCCTCACTTAGGATGCTTTTTTCAATTTCTGTTTATTTGCCTGCAAATTTCAAGATGGTCATTCCTCTTGGTGTTGGCAGGGCTGAGGATCCACCGGTCAGATAATTTCTGGAGGTCACTGTTGTTGTTTTGACCCCCTGTGTTGCTGCTCAAGCTTCTCTTCCCGGCTACCTGGCCTAGCACACCACGCTGCTGCTCACACTTCTTCTTCCGGCGGTCTGGCCTTATGTTTTCATAATATTTTATACAGTGATCTCACCAGGCATTGAAGGTGTTTTCAAGGCGTGTTTCTCATTGGATCCTCTGGCTATTACAGAAATAAATCTTAATATAAAATCAGGTTCTACAATATAAAAAAGATGTGTCTTAAGTTAACTACCCGTACAAAAGTGGCCGAGTAAAGAGAACCGGGATGGGGGTGGAGTTCAGTGTCTGTAGACATTACTCACAGTATCTATAGAGCATGCCCACATCTCTGGGTACCATTGTCAATATTGAAAAATGAAAAGTAGTAAAGGAAACAGCTATGATTCCTCATGGTCACCTATGTGACAGAACAAACTTCACATACATTGACATTGAATCTTCATGGTATCCCGAAGAGTAGGCACGCTTTTTGCATTCACTTTGCACATGGGAGTCAGAGGTACAGAGGTGTATTAACAAGGAACTCAGGACCGCGAGGGGTGCACCCACACACTGAGACAATGGGGATGTTCTATTGGGAACTCACCGAGGCCAGCTGGCCTGGGTCTGAAAAAGCCTGGGTTAAATCCGGTCTCGCTGAACATAGCGGACATTGAGGACTACTGAGAACTCAAGAACAATGGCAATGGGTTTTTGATCCTCCTGCACATATTGGCTTTGTGGGAGCCTAGGCAGTTTGGATGCTCACCTTACTAGACCTGGATGGAGGTGGGTGGTTTTTGGACTTCCGACAGGGCAGGGAACCCTGATTGCTCTTTGGGCTGACGAGGGAGGGGGACTTGACTGGGGGAGGGGGAGGGAAATGGGAGGCTGTGGTGGGGAAGAGACAGAAATCTTTAATAAATGAATAAAAAAAACTATTTGGAATTAAAAAAAAAGAAATTTGACACAGGACTCCCACAACTAGAAGATGCAAGAGACTTTACCTCAAACTTACATAATGATCAAATCCTCATTTTAGTTCCCAATATAAAATGTGACTCTTCTAAAGTTAATCCCTTTAAAGGAAAAAAAAACATAAATAGAAGCATTATAAAGATACAAACTAAAAATAACTGCTTCTACCAAACTGTCATAGGCAGTTTTTCTAATCTCAAATCTATAATTGTTATTCCTTGAAAAGATATCTCTATAGCAGACTAAACTGAGAACTAATTAATTTTTAATATAATTTGAAGCTACATTTAGTTTGGTAGACTTTGCTGCACCCTGTTCTGTGCTACTTGCCAACAACTCTACTAACGGTAAGAGCAACTGAGTCACAAGCCAGCACATTGTCTTCTCCTGTGCTTAGCCTTCCCGTAATAGAGTCAAAGGATAACTGTGGTTCCCATGACTCCGTGTTAGCATTTTCTCTTTCGACACAGTGCTGGGGTTTGAAAAGGATTGCGTGTGCTTAGCAATGGTTTGCAGACAGGGACCATTTCCTTACTACTGAGCATTTCCTTTCTGTTGCAATAAATACCCCAGGAGGACTGTCTCTTTGCATATAGCTTGTCCTGTCTCATCTTCTTTCTTTTACTCTTGCTTCTTTCTTGTGTGTTTTGCCAGGCCCTGAAATCACTTTCTAAATTGTCTACCCAAAGTACATTGCCAGTTTTCACTGACTCTAGTAAGGGCTCTCTGGCCTTACTGTTTCTTCTTGTCATTGTTAATAGTCATTCATTATGATTTTAAACTTAGCGAACTAGTAAATGGTTTCTCATTAATAGAAATTCTTTCCTTTGGGGAAGGTTCATTTCTAAGGTCTCCATCTAAAAATATGTATGTGATATGAAACGGGGACTGAGTGGGTGGACATAGAGAGAGGGAGGCGGGGACAAGAGCGTGATGGAAGGGTGAGATGCAGACATGTTCTCTCATGGGAAACTACACTTAATAAAGCACACACACATGCACACATGAAAGACACGAGGGCAGAAAGAGGGCTATTTGGGGCGAGGAAGAGGATAAGGGAGGGGAGAGAGGGGGCAGAAGCAGGTAAGGGGCGAACGGAAGCATAAATACTGTGCTAGGCATGTATGAATGCGTCACAGTGAAGCCTGTTACCTTATGTGCTAACGGTCATAATAAAAAAGAAACAATGGTTTTACAGCATTTTCCTAAGGGCCAATAGGAGAAGTGTACACGGCCACCTTTCTTCTCTTTTTAGACAAGACTACCCATCAGTTTACTCTCCAACATATCTGCCTAAGGTCATGATGCAAATTGCTGTACCTGTCGCGTAATCTCCTGTTTGCTTTCCCCTCAAGAAATCTCACAGCTGACTCAATGGAAGAAAAGAAATTCCCCTGAGCTAGCTTACTTCAAAAAACAAAAACTTTTTTAAGTTTCTTTCTTTTCTTTTCTTTTTTAACCACAAGCTTAATTTGCATCTGGAGGTTCCTATTTTTGACTCTCAATGTTACCCAATAGATACCACAATGTAACTGCTCCTGTCCACACTCACAGGCGAGAACCCCTGTGGTCCTGACTAGAAGAATGACACAGAGTCCACTCTTATTTGCAGAATCCATCAGTTATTATTATAGTTCCCCCATGCATCCTCCTTGGGTGAAGGAGGATGGACGAAAGTGGAGCACTTCTGAAAACTTGTTATGTTACATGGTTGAGGGTTTTTAAATTTTTGCCATTATACAACTTGCTTGTGGTTTGCGTGTTTGTTTGAAACAGGCTCACTCTTTAGCTCCCGTTGGCTTGAACTCACTACATAAAACAGGCTGGCCTTGAACTCACAGAAATGTGCCTGCTTCTGCCTCCTTTGTGCTAGGATTAAAGGTATGTGCTAATATGCCCACCATAACCTACTTATTGAACAGTTATATGAGTTTATTTATTTATTTTTTTCTTGTGAGACAGTCTCGCTCTGTAGCTCAGACTGCCTGGGAACTCCTGATTTTCCAGTCTCACTATTCTGAGTGCTGGGACTTCAGGCCCATGCTCATTGTTTGTGAGATTTTTTTACTTTGGGAAACAATTTATTTGGTTAGTTTTAAAAATGTTTTTATTTTCACTTGTGTGTATGTGTATATGTGAATGCATGCCACATGTGTCTTTGTTCCTGAAGAGGCCAAAAGAGGGCATTGGATCCTCTTAGAGCTGGAATTACAGGCGGTCACAACATCTGACATAGTTGCTGGCACCTGGACTCGGGTCCCCTGGAAGAGTCGAATTGCTCTTCACTGCTGAGCCATTTCTCCAGCCTTAGACACTTCAGCTTTAAAGCTTCACACCGCAGCCAAAGGGCAGTGCTCTCCAACGACTGCTTATGAATGTTTCATTTATGTCAATTGTCAATGTTTGCATTGACCGGCTTTGTCTTTCATTACAGTGTTTTCTTTCTCAATTAGTTGACAGCAATCTCAAGTATCCTAGGACTTTAATAATCCTTAAACACCACATATACCATGAAATAATAATGCCTATATATAATGTCATAGGTATTTAATATGCATAACTACAATATGTTGTTTTTAGAAACTGTAGCAATTCAGTATCTATAAACCACAATGGAAAGTTCCAAATTCCGCCCAAATTACCAAATTATTACAGTCCAGGGTTCCAGTAAGACTCACGCATTATTTTTAGTTTTCTTTTTGATCTACAGTTTTCCCATTTTTGCTTTGTCATTCATAGTACATTTGTTGAAGCCTCTAGGCTCTAGCTTATTTTTCTTCATTGTTTTAGAG
This sequence comes from Alexandromys fortis, assembly GCF_014885135.2. Lineage (NCBI taxonomy): Eukaryota > Metazoa > Chordata > Mammalia > Rodentia > Cricetidae > Alexandromys > Alexandromys fortis. The sequence continues at coordinate 16,251,746 of NW_026067890.1, forward strand.
GGAAGATGCGGCACTGGGATCTGGAGCAGGGCTGCTTTCCCCACAATGATCTCCTGTCTTGTTGGAGCCTTTACTTCTGTGCCTTTCTCTCCCTCCCCCCCCACCCCGTGCTTCCACACTATGCTTTTATTTCCCTGGATACCCTCTTCACCTTTTATTCTCGGTCAACTTTTGGAGCACTTTTTATTTCATATTTAATTTTTCTCTTCCTTTCCCACTCAACCCCCCCCCCCCCTCCCCAAGAGATGCTTGCCTATTTCCCTGAGATAATTAACTGACTTACAAACAGCTGGAGGGAAGGCTCAGCAAGTAAGGGCCCTAGTTACTCTGGCAGAGGATGAAAGGCCAGTTCTGGGTACCCTCGTGGATGGCTGCAAATCCCTGCAACTGCTGTCCCAGGAGGTCGGACGCCCTCTTCTGGCCGCGGCAGTCACTTTACTCATGATGGACGTGCAGACAACACACTCATGCATTTCAAATGAAGATCTTCGAAAGAAAGTGTTTAAAAATTACGGTTGGCTTGTTTCTTGTAATCATCTTTCTGAGTCTAGCACTTTGCTTCGCTGTGATAGGTTTCTCTCATTAACTCTGCTTTCATAAGCACGTTCCAAGTTGACACTCCAGTCTCCCTCAATGGTAAGACCTGTCTCCTGTCTCTGCAAGAGTCTTTGGTTTAGGTGGGCTTTAACTGAAGTTCTCATTTCCCTAGTGCTCTGTGCTACTGCTTTTTTTTTAAAAGATGATTTTCAAGTTATTTTATGTACTTGGGTGTTTTGCCTGCATATATGTGTGCTTCTTGTCTGAAAAGGCCAGAAGAGGATGTCAGATCCTGTGGGAAGTGGAATTATAGCTGGCTGAGAGCTGTCATGTGAGTGCTGGGAATTTACCTGGCTCCATAGCAAGAGCAACAAGTGGTCTTAACCACTGAGTAGTCTCTCCAGAAAAACAGTGTATTTTTTAAAAGTCAATTATGTGTCCTTGAATCTGTGATGGAAAATGTATTTTTCTATATCTTTGATTCATTATTCATGGGATCTAATTAGCTTAGTTGACATAAACCTTGGAATTGAATTAAAAGAAGTAAAAAGATGGGACTAAGGATATAGCTCCTTAGTTAAGAGCATTGACTACTCTTGCCGAGGAACCAGGTTTGGTTCATGGTACCTACGTGACAGCTCAAGTCATCTGCAACTCCAGGTTAGGGGGATCTGATGCCTTCTTCTGGTTTCTGTGGGCACCAGGCATATATGCAGCACATCTAGACACATAAAATAAAATAAATCTTTTAAAAAAAGGTAAAAAGAGCACAACATATTTAAGTCAATACACAAGTTGAAAATTTCTCTTATCGAATACCATCACAGTTATACTTCAGGATAATCGAGTCAAGGACTGTCTGATTGGATAGAAAGTTCGAGCTGGGAGGATCTGAGAGATATTAAACTTACTTCCTTAGTTTTCAGATGTAGAGCCTGAGAGCACAAATCACTTCAGGCTACAACTAGCTGGTGATAGGGAAAATTTAAGGGACTCTGCATCCTGAATCTTAGCTCAGCTTGAGTCTTTTGCTTTCCTTGAACGCCAGTGTAATCTTTTCCTCCAAGAAATATTCAGACATGTAAGAAGAAGCATGGTGAAGGTCTTGAAAATGTGTGGTAGCAAAGAGGGAAGAGCACCAGTTACAGCCTCAGGGACAGCAATAGCCTCTGGTTGATGTAAAGGGAGAGTCATAGATAGGTAGATGGTGCATTTTTGTGCTCCCAGTGCTGAGGATGCTGAGGGACAAACTGCTCTAGTTCAAGGCCAGAGTGCGGGACATAGCAAGACTCTGCACAGCTTCGACTCTCCTCCAAAGGGTAGACTTGCCACAGATGTGGTGTTTATTGAGTGGCTGCTTTTTGCCTGGCATGGGTCTAAGTTAGCTCATATAATACACCAACTTCTCTTTGCAGCACCACTAAATGTGTTAGATAGCCACCGCTCTCACTTTACAAATGAAAACAAGGAAGCACAGGCATGCAGCAACTTTTCTGCTTTTTTTATCTAATTGATTAATTATTTTTGTGGTGCTAATGTTCAAACTCAAGTCCTTACAATCTGCTAGTGAGCCACGCCCTAGCCTCTAAATTTCTTCAAAGTGTCAGAGTGGGGTGAAAACTCAGATGTTTCCAGGGTTACAAACCAATCTTTTACAGATTTGTTTATCTGTATACAGGTACATATATGGCATGTATACACACATGCAGGCAAAACACCCCCACACATAAAATAAGTACCCCGTGTTCATAGAGGTAAGCAGAGGGTATCACAGTCCCTGGAAATGGATTTACAGACAGTTGAGAATTGCTATGCGGCTGATGCATTTTTAACCCAGGTCATATGGAAGAGCAGGAAGTGTTCTTAACCTTTGAGCCAACTTTGCAGCCTTTGCCCGTCTCTTGTTCTAAGACCATCAAACACAAATGCCAGTCTTTCACGAAAATGGAAGATGAGGCAGAGATAGGGTTCAATGGTTTCTTTATTCGTAACCAATTGTAGTGGTTTGAATCAAAAGGGACCCCATAGGTCCATAAGGAATGGCACTATTAGGAGATGTGGCCTTGTTGGAGTAGGTGTGGTTTTGTTGGAAGAAATATATCACTGTGGGGGTGGGCTTTGAGGTCTCAGAAGCTCAAGTTAGACCTCGTGGCTCACAGTTTTTCTTTCTGCTGCTTGCCAATCTGGATGTAGAATTTTCAGCTCTTTCTCCAGCACCATGTCTGTCTGCATGCTGCCATGCTCTCTGGCCTGACAAAAATGGACTAAACCTCTGAACTATAAACCAGGTCCAGTTAAATGTTTTCCTTTATAAGAGTTGCCGTGGTCATGGTGTCTCTTCACAGTGATAGAAACCCTAAGACACCAGTCAATGAATGGATACTACTCACCTAACCTGAACTGTGCCTAAACTTGAAATTTACTGGTACCACACAGGCATTACATTCTAAGAGAGCAGCCACTCCGAGTGAGACTAGCTCCTGATAGTTCTCTTACAGTGCCGTCAGTTGGTCCCTAGCTCTTCTTCCTGCCAATGTGAACTCTAAAGATGACTTTCTGTAGCTTAGATCATCCACAATAAAGGAGTGTTGCTTTACACAGAAAAAGCCGTATGTGTCTTACAGCCAATGTTCTCCTCTAACAATAAAAAACAAAATTAAATTAAACCCTACATACCTTATCTATGATGAATTTAGTCTGGTTTTCATTAAATTGAAACAATGTCTACATAACTATTGCTATGAAGTAATTTAAAAGGTCATTAAAAATAGATACAAATACAAGACATGACCAAGTGGATAATCAAAAATTGAATTTTTGGCCAAGAGTATGAGCTAAGTTACCAGTCAGGCATGGCTAACATCGGGATAAAATTTGGCTGATGTTCAAAGTCCCTAATATTTCAGACACTCCTGTCTGTTCTTAGAAAGATTTTACAACACTAGACCTAGGGAGGATGTATGTTCCCTGCTTCAAAGGGCATATCTGCAGATGGGACTCCAGGAGTAATATGAATTGATTTGGTGGGTCCAGAGGACAGATTAGTACTTATTGCTTTGGAGGCTTCCGATGCAATGACAAGGGGAACAGAGAGCTGCTTCCTCTGCTTGAGGTTGTTTAGGAGGTAGAACTCGGGGAAATGATGGGCATGGAAGGATCAAAGCAGAAGAAGGGGTGAGAGAAGAAGGCAAAGACTCAGCAGGGCTATTTGTGAAGCTTGATGGCAAGCAACATGGCATGAGGTCACTGTACTCTAACTTTAGAATATTTTCAGTAACCCGAAAGAAACTTGATGCCTGTTGGCAGTCATTGTCCACCCTGCTCCCTCAGCTGCCCAGACTTTGATAGGTTTTCATCGGCTCTTTCTCCATGGATCAGACCAGGATGGGCCCACAGCACAGTGAAACAGCACAATAATGTAGTATTTGAGTTTTGATTAAGAAAAATTTGCTTCTTGTACCCAGCATAGTATTTTCAAGGCTCACACAGTTTGTAGTATGCAGTACAATCTCTTTTCTTGTCTTTCTTCCTTCTTCTTCTTCTTCTTCTTCTTCTTCTTCTTCTTCTTCTTCTTCTTCTTCTTCTTCTTCTTCTTCTTCTTCTTCTTCTTCTTCTTCTTCTTCTCCTCCTCCTCCTCCTCCTCCTCCTCCTCCTCCTCCTCCTCCTCCTCTTCCTTCTTCTTTTTCTTTTTTAGACAAGGTCTTAGGTAGCCCAGGGTAACCTTGAACTCCTGGCCTTCCTTATAGGCATACAACAGAATGCCCACCTCATTTCTTTTTAGTGGTAAGTATTCTCTTATATGGGTATACCCTATGCTTTATACCCATTAGTTGATAGGCATTTGAGTTGTTTCCACTTTGATTCACAGGAATAACGCTACTCTGGACACCAGTGTACACATTTTTGTGTGTGCATATCTTCCTTTGTAAGTACATAGGAGTGGCCGAGTCACATAGTAATTCGGCTTTAACACTGAACAATTAGTTACCTTATGATTTCCAAAAAGGAAGGATCCACGAAAGTTGTCTGCTTTGTTGTTACATTTGGTCATGGCAGTCCCCTAAAATGCTTTTCATTTCTTAAAGTTTGGTAGTTATGCTCTTTCTTCATTCCCCATCTTAGTAATTCCTTTATTTATTTATTTATTTATTTATTTTAGTTTTTCGAGACAGGGTTTCTCTGTAGCTTTGGAGCCTGTCCTGGCACTAGCTCTTGTAGACCAGGCTGGCCTCGAACTCCCAGAGATCCGCCTGCCTCTGCCTCCCGAGTGCTGGGATTAAAGGCGTGCGCCACCAACGCCCGACAGTAATTCCTTTTTTGAAAGTCAAAGTTTTGCTAGTTTTACTGATATTTTCTAGTCTTAGTTATAGTTGCTTCTCTTCAGTTTTAGCTTTAATTTGCTCTCTTGTTTTCCAGCTTCCTCTCCTCCTCCTCCCCACTCCTTTGTCTTTTTATCTTCTGTAGCCCAGGCTGGCTCCAAGCTCAATGTATAGCTGAGATGATCTTGAATGCCTTCATCTCCTGCCTTCACCTCTCAATGCTGGGTTATATGGTGTACACTACCACATCCATCCTTTTTCTCTAGTTTCTTAAAAAAAAAAAAAAAGATGGGAGCCAGAGGAACAGAAAGCCTGCTTTGAGATCAAGTCTTCCAGAAATGACCCACAAGCTGCTCGTATTATACCTCAACAATGTGGCTGCCTGTTTAGGCAGCCAATGGCAACACCAATGGACAAGCTCATGGGATTCCCCACCCTAGATAAAGACTGCTGAGAGAGGGAGAATTAGTCATCCACATGGATGAGCCCCCTAATTTGTTATTAATTCTTAGTGATCATCTCCAAAATCAGATACATACAAGCAACAAGAAATGGATTCCCAAGGTTGTAATTCTATATTTATGCATTTATATGTATATGTAATATAACAATTAAAAAAAGAATCCATGAATTTGAGAGGGAGTAAGGAGGGTGTTTATCAAAGGAGTAGGGAGAGGAAAACAAAGGGAGGATGATGCAATTCTATTTTAATTAAAAATAAAAAATATATATCAAAAGATTTTATTTTATACTTTTTTTTTGAGATACTGTGTTTTTCTGGCTAGCCTGTAACCAGCTACGTAGACCAGGCTGGCTCAAATTCATAAAGATCCGCCTGCCTTTTCTTCCCAAATGCTGAGATTAAAGGCATGTTGTACCACTACATCTGATTTTATTTTATAATTTAAAAATAATGTGCAAGTGTGTGTTGTGTGTGTCTGTGTGTCTGTATCTCAATGTGACTGTGTTGCCTAATGAGGCCAAAGAGGGCACTGGATGGCCTGAAGCTGGTGTTGCAGGTGGTTGTGAGCCACTGGCGGTGGTAGATGTTGAGAACAAGGCATGTCCATGTTCTTAACCACTAAACTTATCTCCAGCCCCTTTGCTAACTTTAGGCAGAAGTCTAGCCACTGAATTGATATTTGAGATCTTTTCCCCTTTACAAACACAGATGTTCACAGCTGTGCACCCCTGAGAACTCTGAGTTCCATCTCATAAAGGTAACACTGTCAAGCAAAGGATCAGGGAAGGTAGCGCTGGCACATTTCCCCTGGAGAAGTCCTGCAGAGTCTGTGCACTACAGCCATGGGGATCTGCCCTAGTGTTTTTAGTTTCTAGTTGAAGGTTAGTCTGGGGAGATATTAACTACCTGGTAATTCTGGCTTCCTCCATAATCCACAGGCCGAATTATAACATCTTTGGGCTATGGTACATATACACTCATACAGACAAAACTCGCATGCACATAAAGTAAAAATAAACAAAATAATTTTTTTGGTGGGGGGGGGGCTCTAGAGAGGGTTTCCTTGTATAGTTCTGCCTGTTCTAGAACTTGCTCTGTAAATCAGGCAGGCCTTGAACTCAGTGTTCTGCCTGTCTCTGTCTCCCGAGTACTGAGATTAAAGGTATGCACCACTGCCTGGCAATTAAATTAAAAAAAAAAAAAACAGAACAAAAAATAGGAATTTAGGCTTCTACTCAAAAAAAAAAATGAAAAGGGCAATGGCGTCTAGTGCATGGTCTTAGAGCATCTGGTGCAGCAATCAAGTGTCAAATTCTCTTAGTGGCAAGTGTAAGGCACAGTGGTTTATTCTTCATTTTGCAGTGCTTGAGAATGTATCTCAACATGTGCCAAACTATTACTTCCTTAATAATCCCTAAAAGAGGAGGGGGAATCAAGAAGCAAAGTGATTGCCATGTAAGCATGAGAACCAGAATTTGAATTTTCCAACAGCCACATATAGACTGGGTTGGCAAAGTCTGTGGCTCTAGCATTGAGTGGCCATGGTGGGGAGCTAGAGACAGGAGGACTCTGGGAACTTGCTAGCCAGTTAGTCTATCCTCAGGCTCAATGACAAAAACCCGTGGAGATACCTAAATTTGACCGTGGGCCTCCACACATAGGTGCAGGGCTGAATATACACACAGACGGCACACATATGCATCGGTACACACATGTGTGAACCCACACAGACAAGGCCTGTGAATGCGGCCCAGTTGCTAGAGTGCTTGCCCTTGGCTACATTGTGAGTTGAAGCCAGTTTGGGCAACATGATACCGTGTCTTAAACAAAACAAAACAAACATGTATTTAAATATGTAACAAGACCCAAGCTTTTGCAGTTTTTTTAAATCTGTCTACAGCTCAGAAAGAAGGCAGAGTATTATTATTGGCAGGTTGATAACTTTCTAAATGGACCCTAAAGATTCCATTGGAAAACTCTGAGAATGGTTAAACCACCATTTCACAGGGGTTGCCTCAGACCATCAGAAAACACAGAAATTTACATTACAATTTATAAAAGTAGCAAAAATTACAGTTATGAAGTAGCAATGAAAATAATTTTATGGTTGTGGGTCACCATAACCTGAGGAACTGTATTAAAGGGTCATAGCTTCAGGAAGGTTGAGAACCACTGGCAGGTGACAGAATTAACACACAAAATCAGTAGCCTTCATATACACCAAGGACAAACATACTGAGAAAGAGATCAAGGAAGCAATTGCATCCACAAGAGCTTAAAACAAATATCTTGGCATAAACCTAACCAAGGAAGTGGAAAGCCTATTTTACATAATAAAGAGCAATTCTTTTCAGGTTTGACATGAGAACACTGAGCTGCATTTCAGGTGGAATATCTTTAAGTAATGCTGGCCACCCACAGCTGGGGGTAGGAGATCCAACAACCCAGAAGAACAAAAGGAATTTCTTACTTTCATATACTTTGACTAGAGCTAAGGCCTCGTTACAGGGTGAATGATACGACTTGGAGCCGCTATGTACTGGGAGCTTTAAAAAGGTTTTAGGCAACATACTAGGGGATGAAAGAGCTTGGTGTGGACCTGGGCAGTGACCCAACCCTTCCTGTGTTTTAGCAGTTCTGAAGGTAATAGCTGGGAGCCTGCCTGTTGTACCTGGGGTGGGAGAGAAGTTGCAGACTGAATGGATAATTCTTTCTACAGCAGCAGTATCCGTGATCTGATATTCCTGCCTTTGTTTTGGTTTTTGAGTCAGGGTTTCTCTGTGTAGCTGTAGCTGTCCTGGAAGTCACTCTGTAGACCAGACTGGTCTTGCTCGAACTCAGAGATCCTCCTGCCCCGGGATGAATTAACAGCAGTCTGGAAAGCGGCCTATGGAGATGAGAATCAAAATGGGCAGTAAGGAGAAACCTGTATGAGCTGGAAGAACCAAACAACCGAACCAAAGCAAAGGAAAAGCAGACAGTATTAACAACCATGACACTGAGCTTCCTTCTTGTTTCATTTGGAAAGTTGGAGAAGAAAATAAGACAAGTTCCAGGACAGCCAAGACTGTTACACAGAGAAGCCCTGTCCTGAAAAACCTAAAAAAAAAAAAAAAAAAAAAAAAACAAGTCAGTGTGGCATGTATCTAATCTTAGCTCTCAAAATGCAGAGGCAGTTGTATGTAGGAGAGTTCTAACCCATCTAATCATTCAGGATTAGATCTTGTCTCAAGCAAACCAATCAACAAATAAGCATAAACACAGGGCTGGAGAGATGGCTCGGCAGTGTTTTCTGCTCTTACAGATGACCTGAGTTTAGTTTTCAGAATTCACATGGGACACAACTACCTCTCACTTCAGCTCCAGGGGGATCCTATGCCTCTGACCTCTGTAGATACCTGCACTCATGTATATAAAACAACAACAACTACCACACACACACGCACACACACACACACACACACACACACTTAAAGAATTAAAAAAATGAAAAAGAAAACAAATAGCAAACACTGACATGGACGAGGATGATAGGGACCGTTGTACACTTTTGGTGGGAATTTAAACAAATTTAGTCTCTTCTGAAATCATTCTGGAGGTTCTCAGAAAACTTAGAAGCAGATCTATCATATAACCCAGCTATCCCACTCCTGTGTGTTTATCTGAAGGACTCCAAGCTGATAGACCAGAGAGAGACTTGCATATCATTGTTTACTCCTGCGCTATGTACAATAGCTGAGCTACAGAGTCAAGCTTAGATCTCCAACAGCAGTGGATAAGGACAACAAAACACACGCATGAGAATTTTGTTAGCCAGAAAGAATGACAAGTTAGGTCATTTGTAGGGAAATGGATACAACTGAGACCATCACAGTAAGTAAATTAGGCCAGTTGCAGGATGACAAATATCCTAAGTGTTTCTCACTTTGTGGTTGTTGGATTTTATGTAGTTCCAAAGCTGTCTAGTGGAACTAAGGAGACAAACGGGAAGTTGGGGGAGAAAGCCAGAATAGGGGAGAACCAGAATGGGGAAGATATGCTTAACAAACAATACATAACTATAAGAAAATTAAAATCAGAATTTTCTAATTTTAAATGATACTTATATATGTTGTTGATTATTTACTAAGAAAAGTTTTTGTTTTGTAGCGTGGTGTGGCCCCCGACTTGCTGTGATCCTCCTGCCTTAGCCCCTGGGTGCTGACATTATAAGTGTGTGGCATCATGTCTGACTTAGTTTTGTGTGTTTGAGAGAGGATCTTATTATATATCCCTGGCTGGCCTTGAACTGGCCTCAGTCCCCCTTGCCTCAGCCTGCTATTGCTGGTGTCAGCTCCACACCTAACTTTAAAGCTTCACCTTGATCTTTTGTGTAATAAGGGCTCCTTTACAAATAAGTATTGTGTGGGTGTTTGCTAGCTGTAAAATATGGCTTTTCCAGATGTACACACAAGGACAGAGCAAATGCCAGATTTCGTCTACGGGTTCATTGCGAATGCTGACTTTTGCCGGGATTCACGTGATCTTTAAGAGTTCCACTGAAGCGGCAGGGTAGTTCACATTCCTTTGCTATTCTGTCATTTTAGCCTTTGTATATCTAACCAATTTGCAAAAGTTAGAGACTTCCTCCAGCAGTTTACTGTGGCAAGTGGTCATAGGTCTTTTCCATAATGAATCTGGGGAAACTTGATGGCAGGTACTTACTGCAGTAATGTGCAGAGTATATGTTCCTTTAGAAGGGCTTGTTCTCCTCTTCAGTGGTGGACACTGTGACATATGGCTGGTGGAAGATTGTACTTTTCTACTGTAGAGGCTGATGGCGTCTCACACTTTCCAGCCACTGACTCCGTCTGTAGTCAGCTGCTATGTTACTGCTAAGAATTCTGTAGTAAGGATGCTACTTTTAAGAATTCCATAGTCCAGTGTTCTGATGGCTGTTAAAGAGTTGAAGCCTCAGAGTAACCTCTTCCACCTTGTTGACTAGCAATTGTTACAACTTAGTTACTAACTTTGTGGGATTTATCACCACCATTAACATAGTAGAAATCAGTGTCACCATACTCTCATTTCTTACTGTCTAGCCTGGCCTTTGAACACTATGAATGGAATTGTCAGAGAGACAATGACTGCTGTCTCATAAAACATGTTTTTAAGACAGGGTCCTTTTTGGTTTATTTCTTTTAAGACGTGTAGCGCTCATCTAGCCTAGGTTGCCCTTGAACATCTGATGTAACTGAGAATAACTTTAAACCCCTGACCCTCTTGACTCTGTCTCCTGAGAGCTTGAATTACAATCTGTGTACCAGTATGCCAGATTTATTTGGTGCTTGGGGTCACACCTAGGGCACTATGCATGTTAGATAAGGACTCTACCAAGCTTCTCCTTTGTTTTTGTGCAGCCCAGAATGTTCTGAACTCATGGCAGTCTCTTGTCTCAGCCTCTTGAGTAGTAGAATTATAGACAAGAGGCACCATGCCTGGCTAAAAGTGTATTCCTTTTGTGTAAGTGGAAGCACTGTATTAGGTGTCCTCTGAAAACATTTAGGTTTTCTCTCTCACGTCTATCAGCCTTCCCAGTCCTGCTTCACACTGCCCAGGCGTTCTAGCTCATTCACCTTCCTTAGCCTAGGGCCTAGAGTCTATGCTATGATGGAGGCTAAGCTTTAGTGAGGCATAACAGATCAGAATTAGAAATGGTTTTAACTGTCAAGAAGACAGGAGAAAGGAATAAGGGAAGACTAAAGATTGAAGGTCTGAGAAATAGAAAATGCAGGGAGCTTGATGGAAAGGACTGTTGCAGGGAGGTTAGCTTTATGGGTTCCCGCTGCCGAGTTCCTTGCTGCCCGGCAAGCTTAGCCCTGAAATAATCACACAGAAACCATATTAATTAAATCACAGCTTGGTCCATTAGCTTTGTCTTCTTATTGGTTAACTCATACATCTTAATTTAACCCATTTCTACTACTACCTGGTCCTGCTTTCATTCAGTCCCAAAGAAACACACAGAGGCCTACATTAATTATAAACTAGTTGGCTTATTAGCGAAAGCTTTCTTATTAACTAACTCTTACCCCTTACATTAACTCATAATTCTTGTCTATGTTAGCTTCGTGGCTTGGTACCTTTATCAATGAAACATTATCATCTTGCTTCTTCTGCATCTGAGTGATGATTGCAAACTGAGCCTTTCCTCTTCCCAGAATTCTCCTGCTCTGGTGAGACAGAAACCTCTGTCAAGAGTCTATAATTTCTTTCTTATTTCTTGCTGACACAATGGTGATTCATTTGATCATTGTTCAGTTTCCATGTGTCTATAGGCTTTCTGCAATTAATGTTGTTGAATTATAACTTTAAGCCATAATGATCCAATAGAACACAGGGAGTTAGACCATATTTTTTTTTTTTTTTTGTATCTGTTGAGATTTGCTTTGTCACCAAGTATATGGTTGCTTTTGGAGAAGGATTCATGAGGTGCTGAGAAGAAGGTATATATTTTTGTGTTTGGGTGAAATGTTCTAGAGATGTCTGTTAAGATCATTTGAGTCATGACATCTGTTAGATCCTGTGTCTCCATGTTAAGTTTCTGTTTGGCAGACCTGTCCAGTAGTGAGAGTGGGGTGTTAAAGTCTCCCACTATTAGCGTGTGGAGCTTGATGTGTGATTTAAATCTTAGTAATGCTTCTTTTATGAGAAAGGGTGCACCTACATTTGGGGTGTAGATGTTTAGTATTGAGACTTTATTTTGATGGAATTTTTTCTGTGATGAATATGGAATTACCTTTTTTTTTAATCTCTTTTGACTAGTTTTAGCTTAAAGTCTATTTTGTTAGAGATAAGGATAGCTACACCAGCTTGTTTTTTATGTCCATTTGATTGGAAAATCTTTTCCCACCCCTTTACTTTGAGATAATGTCTGTCTTTGTAGTTAAGATGTGTGTGTGTGTGTGTGTGTGTGTGTGTGTGTTTGTAAGCAGCAGAGGGGTGGATTCTGTTTTCATATCCAATCTGTTAGCCTGTGTCTTTTTATGGACAAATCGAGTCCATTGTTATTAAGGGATATTAATGACTAATGATTGCTAGTGGCTGCTAATTTTTGTTGTTGCTGATGCTGGTGATGGTACTATGTGTGCATTTCTCTTCTTTGGAATTTTCTGGTGTGGAATTACCTATTGTCTGTATTTTTGTGGGTGTAGCTAACTTCCTTGGGTTGGTGTTTTCCTTCTAGTCCTTTCTATAGGGCTGAATTTGTGGATAAGTTTTGGTTTAATCTGGTTTTGTGATAGAATATTTTGTTTTCTCTGTCTATATTGTTTGAAATCTTTGCTAGATATAATAATCTGGGCTGTCACCTAAGGTCTCTTAGTGTCTGCATAACTATTCTCTAGAGCCTTCTGGCTTTCATTTTTTCCATCGTGCAGTTGGATGTAATTCTAATAGGTCTGCCTTTATATATGTTACTTGGCCCTTTTCCTTTGCAGTTCGTAATATTCTTCATTCTGTATGTTTAATGTTTGATTATTATGTGGTGAGGAGAATTCTTTTTGGTCCAGTCTATTTGGTGTTCTGTAAGCTTCTTGTATTTTCATAGACATGTACTTCTTTAGGATGAGAAAGTTTTCTTCTATGATTTTTTTGAGTATATTTTCTGTGCCTTCGAATTGAACTTCTCTTTCTTCAAATACTATTATTCTTATGTTTGGTCTTTTTATGGTGTCCTATATTTCCTGGGTATTTTGTGTTAAGAATTTGTTGGATTTAACATTTTCTTTGACTGATGTTATCTATTTCCTCCATCATATCTTCAACACTTGAGATTCTCTTTTCCACCTCTTGTATTCTGTTGTTTATGCTTGCTTCTGGAGTTCCTGGTTGTTTATCCAAGTTTCCTATTTCCAAATTTTTCTTGGTTTGTGTTTTCTCTCTTGTCTCTATTTCCCTTTTCAAGTCTTGAACCATTTCTTTCACCTGTTTGATTGCCCCCCCCCCCCTTGGCTTTCTTTAAGGTATTTGTTGATTTTTTTTTTCCATTTTTTTTTGTATTTTGTTTTTTCCTCCCCTCCACTTCTTTAAGAGAAGTTTTCATTTCTTCCTTAAGGGACTCAATCATTTCTATAAAGTTATTTTCAAGGCCATTTTCTTCTGCTTCATTTGTGTTAAAATGCCCAGGCCGCACTGTTGTATGACCACTCATTTCTGGTGGTACTGCATTGATGCTTATATTGTTAAGTGTATTCTTACTCTGTTGTCTACCCATCTCTCCCTCCAATTGGAGCAGGTAAGGCCTATGTTCCAGGGGTGTCTCTTTCCTTCAATTCATGTAGTTGGGAGCTGTGGCTCCCTTGAACCTTCCTTCAAATATACGCGTGGTAGGACCTTCTTAGTTGTCCTTCCGAGTACCTGCTCTCCCAAGGCTCAGATGGTCACTCCTCTTGGTACAGGTATGTCTATTACTCTTCCAGTTGCAGTCGGGACTGAGGTTGAGGCTCTGGTGGTCAGGGTCAGACAATCTTCATAATTTCTGGAGGTCACTACTGTCACTGTGACCCACTGCGCTTCCTGAGGCTTCGTCTCACAAAATATTTAAATGTACCCCGGACTGATTTGAAATTAGTCACCATGTTGCTTTAGCCTCCTAAATGTTGAGATTACAGGTGTGGACTGTGTGTACTACTAGAACAGCCATCGCGGTGAATTAATGAGTCAAACAGGAAGGTGCAAAACACTCAGGGTGATTCACTGAGAAGCAAAGTAGATGTAGTATTGAGGATTAACGGAAGGGATTTTTTTTCCCCCTCTGGGTGGAGAATCAAGTTCTAAGCCTTCAAATTAGTCACCTCAAAGCCTTCCCTATCTCCAACTAGTTTGGATGACTTCCTCTTCACTAAATTAAGAGAAGTCTCAGCTGCTTTCAGGATGTAGCTTTACTTACTTATTTGTTTGTTTATCCCACTGTTCCCTTTCATAAAAGGAGACCAGGTTGAAGTTGAGTTTTACTCTTAGGGACTGAATGTGCGTGAGGGCTGGGTCTGTCTACAGCCTGGAAACAGAAGGAAAAAGTAATTAAAATCAACACAAAGCTTGCTTACGCACTTGCAGGAAACTTCTAGGGACACATTAAAATGGAAACAAAGAGATCAAGTTTAAGAACGGGCTAACAGTCTTGATTTCTCTTAATCTGCAAAGGCCAATTTTCTTTACAGTAAAAAGCCCTAGAGAAGAAAATGAGCCAAGTGCACCGGGGTTTTTGCTGGCTGCCAGCTTCCAAGCATCCAGACACATTGCTGCACTGATCTTCTCCTTTATTATAGGCAGGCAGGAGCCTGCAGTGCCCTGCTGAAGCAGAAGGGATCTGGGCAGATGCATATCAGAGGCAATTGCTGTGTGACTCATGGCTGAGACTGAGAATCTTGGGAGTTGAAGTGAGGACAAGGTAGGAGGGGTTTCCCTTCTCAAGGCTGCTGTTGGGAGGTGTTCTAAAGCGAACTTCACACACCCTGCTTGTAATGAAAGTTTCTTAGTATTTAGCTACTCTGGCGTTCTTGAGAGGTCTGTGCTTGTAGCTCCCTGCCTTCCTTCATCACCTCGTTGTGCTTTTCTGGGCCTTTGTTTTTATTTTTCTGAAGCTTCCCCGGCTTCACATTTTAGCTTGTGAAAAATATTTTGAGGCCATCTCATCACTCATAAAACTATCTTTATTGAGGTATCTTAACAACTTTGTGGATTTAACTCTTAGATCACTGGTTACAACACTGGAGTAATTAGGATTGCTGCTGGTACTCCACTGCAGACTAGATTGGGCATGTTCAGGGTGGTATGGTCTTAGACATGATACCCCATTGCAGGTGCCTCAAGACAAGTTTACTTCTTTTTCCTTTCTTCCTTCCCCCTTTTTCTTCTTTTTCATTTTTTCTCTTTATTTGTGTGTGTGTGTGTTTCAAGACAGGATTTCTCTGTGTATGTATCCCTGAGTGCCCTGGAACTCCCTCTGAGTACCAGGCTGGTTTTAAACTTAGAGATCCATCTGCCTCTGTCTTCCAAGTGCTGTGATTAAAGGTGTGTACCACTACCTGACTCTCTTCCTTCTTAATGTTATGATTTCTGTTCTGCTTGTTTGCTTTTCTCACAGGGTCATTGTGAGGTTTAATAACACACAAGGAAGTATTTTCATTTCATACAGTCCTTTGGTATTGTTTTGTGATTATAACAGTAACCTCTGTGATAATTTGGAATGAGGATCAAGGATGACATCATAAAAGGAAATCTAGCAATGATTTACTCGTTTCTTCCCATCTCCTCTGTACAGAAAACAGTAGAAACAGTGAATCTGTGCTGTTTGGTTTGACTGTAAGCATTAGCTGTGATTTCATATTATTTCCACCATTGTCAAGGCTTCTCTGAGTATACACACAACTATGTGGAAATAGCATATACTCTGGGGATTATTAGTCATAAATTTTATTGGGTCCTTCAAACTCTGCTTTTTTTTTTCATCTAATATAGAATGTAGATGTAGCTCTTCTTGGTCTCTTTAGCTTCCCTAACAATCTTCAGCATCCACTTTCTCACAGTGGTTGGATCTGTTTTCTGAAGTCAAGGGCAGTCTGAAGCTTCTAGAGCAACGAAGACCATAGTAGCTCAAGACTGTAGGGACAGGTGTACAGCTTTTCCTGTTACCGAGCATTTAATTTGTGACATTTCTTATGATGTTTTTATGTGTCTGTGCATATTCATGTGTGTGCATGTGTACACATATGTGTGCCTTTTGTGTGTATCTGTGTGGAGGGAACAGAACAACCTCAACTGTCATTCCTTAGGCATCATCCAGCCTTTTGTTTGTTTGCTTTTTGAGATGAGATCTTTCAGGCCTGGAACTTGATAAGTAAGCTAGGCCAGCTAAACCAGTGAGTCTCAGAGATCTGCATATCTCTGCCTCCCCAGTATTGGGGTTACAGGTGCACAGCACCACGCCTGGCTTTTTTAAACTTATGGTTTCTGAGGTCCAAATGGAGATTCCCATGTCTACACAGTAAGTACTTTATTCCCCAAACTTTCCATGGCCTTCACCATTATGTACTAAACATTAGTTAACTATGTTTGATGCAATACAGATACAAAGCCAATCTAGATCATACCCAATTAGATACATGTCAGGATTCCAAGAATGGACATTTGAGGGTTAGGTTTGCACCTCAGGATGACATGGAAGTTTACACATGCTTTCCAGGTATCTCAATTTGGTTTACTATTGCTATGATGGAACACCACCATCAAAAGCAAATTGGGGAGGAATGGTTTATTTGGCTTATACTTCCACACTGTAGTCCATCACTGAAGGAAGTCAGGATAGGAACTCAAACAGGGCAGGAACCTGGAGGCAGGAGCTGATGTAGAGGCCATAAAAGGATGCTGCTTACTGGCTTGTCCCCAGGGCTTTCTCAGTTTGCTTTCTTATTGAACCCACGACCATCAGCCAAAGGATGATCCGACCAATAATGAGATGAGCCCTCCCCATCTGTCACTAATTAATAAAATGTCCTGCAGGCTTGCTTATAGCATAGTCTTATGGAGACATTTTCTCAGTTGGGGTTTCCTTCTTTCATATGACTCTAGCTTGTATCAACTTAATGCAAAATTAGCCAGCACACCAGGTGAACACTGTTGGCTCCAATGATCTTAACACAAAATCTATTCAGAACTGAGATGCCTGTTTCTTGCTGTAGGGTCATTGCCTTCACTTGGGTACTAATAGGATTTGAATTAGTTATGTTAAAAATCAAAACGAAGTAGGCTTTTCTCTCCTGAGCTCATAAGTTTGACAGAATAGGCCATTTTTTCCCCTCATATTTCTCGCTTTCCATCGTATCCCATCTTGCATAACATACTACAAGTTATCACATCCCATGTGCTCTTCCTTCCCTGGAATCAATAGGATGCATAACTTCCTAGGACCCATGACCAGCATTGGCTCCCACCCAGTGGGAACAACTGAGGAAGGTCTGTGCCATGTGTGGGAAACGCTGCAGATTTGTGATGAGTAAGATTGCCAGCCTCCTCCCACAATTATCCTTTCTTCCCATATCAACTGTCCCTGCAGGGGTTAGTAATGTGGTTTCATGGTAGAGTACTGATGTGCCGCCATAGACTTAGAATTGAAATATCTCTTCCAGCGGGGAGGTAGTACACTCAGGAAACTCATGAAAACATACGTCACAAGTCTGGGAAAGCTGAAGCTTACAAGGTGCACAAGCCCCCTCTTCCCAAAGTTATAAAAGCAGGGAACAAATGCTGGGTGGGGGTGGGGGGAAAGTGGAGGGTGCAGATTCCCTACCTAGATGAGGTGCCAGGAAGAGACATTCTGAACCTGTAGTGTTGCCCGTGTGCCCTTGAGAGAGCTGGAGGGGTATGACATTTCGGAGTCTTCACCTGTGCTGGGTTGAGCTCTCCAGTGATGACTTTGAGTCATCCCTACTCCTGTACTTAATTCCAAGAAAATCACTCGTTCTTCAAGTCAGACTTTGAAGAGAGAGTTTCTTAGATCTGTTATTGGTTCCCTAGCTGGGGTAAAATAGATGCTTGCTTATGTCTGTCGGGAAAATTCTCATCCAAGATGTATTTGCTTGAGGCCCTGAGTTCAATCCCTGGCACCACAAAAGAACATAAGACAAAAAACAATTATTTCCACCATTATTGCACTGTGTAACCCCCGAGTGCATGCTTCTGGCTCCAGGATCACACTATCTACTGCCTTTTCTTTGTGGATATCAGAGTATCCTTGAGAAGGACCACTTTTGGCTCAAAAGCAAAGATGAGAAGAGATGATCCTGTCCCTCTCCTTCTCCAACTACAACAGGACCACCATACTTCCCAAGGGACACTCTTAAATAACCAGCGCCAACTACAGATTAGAGCAGCATTTTGCTGTTTAATCGCTTCACGCTCAGTATTGTACTAATAGCAAGTGGGGGGAAAAAAGCATCCAAAGGCATTGAACACCACAAAAGCCAGACAATTTCACTAAACTGGAACCTAGGCATGTTTCTCTTGATTATGAAGCAAGATTTTGTGCAAGGGGTTTTAGTTTCATTGCTGAAGTGATGTTGCAAGATCATCAACCTTTAAATAACACTCCAATCACCATTTCAACCTAGTTCGGGACCAGTGGATGCTCAAGATGAAGCACAAAGTGCAAGTCTGTTTCTGCAGAGTGACTGCAGATGCTAATTCAGATTTATGGCAATTTAGGGAAGTGCAGTAGAGCAGCTGGGAGGCCACTGGGCTCTGAGAGGACACTTACTAAGGAAGTTGCATACGATAATGTTTATATACTGTAGTTTCTATCATTCTTGTTCTCCCCCACTCTTTTTCCCCTTCCTTTCATTCCTATTTTTGTTTTTTGAAACAGGTTTCTATGTAGCCCAGGAAGTAGTAAAATGTGCTATGTACCATAAGTTAGCCTTGAACCCCATATCCTCTGTCCCCCTCTCAAGTACTGGGTTACAAATGTGTGCGCCATTCCTGGATTTTTTTTATCTTTCTTTCTGGTGTTTTTTTAAATGATATTTACTGTTTAAAAGCACTTCACAAACACTTACTATTTCTTGCCCATTATAACTCTAGGAGGGATATTTATTTATTTATTTATTAATTAAAGATTTCTGTCTCTTCCCCACCGCCGCCTCCCCTTTCCCTCCCCCTCCCCCAGTCAAGTCCCCCTCCCTCTTCAGCCCAAAGAGCAATCAGGGTTCTCTGCCCTGTGGGAAGTCCAAGGACCACCCACCTCCATCCAGGTCTAGTAAGGTGAGCATCCAAACTGCCTAGGCTTCCACGAAACCAATAGGTACAGTAGGATCAAAAACCCATTGCCATTGTTCTTGAGGTCTCAGTAGTGGGAGGGTTTTTTTGAAAAATTGTTTCTTGCACAGGAGTTGAATAATTTGCCTGGACTCTTCACACTAACATCAGATCTGGGCTCAATTCACTCATCTATCTATCTCTCTATATATAAATATATGAAATCATTTTATTCCCATGTCTGATGTCTTCTAATTTATACAGTATTAACTTTTTTTGCAGTAGGAATTATGGGAAAAAAATCACTAACTAGCTCAATGTCATTGCTTTAATAGCAAACGTGTGACAACTTTTGTTTTTTTTTAATTTTATGAATTTGTACTTTTATTTCCATGCCCTCTTCAAAGTGATGTCTCAGGATTACATTTCAACATAAGGTACTTCCTCAAACTGGTGAAATGGGACCACTCTGACTTCTCTGGATGACTGAGGCATGGAAATTGGAGCACAGACCTCCTGTGCCTAAATAGAATGAAAAAAAAAAAAAAAGATTCGTCATGCACTGATAATTACAGCACAAAAGAAATGTGACTGTATTTAAAGCTCCATTTTTCTCTTTAAGCTCCGAAGCTCCCTAACCTCTTATAAAAGTCCATTTATCTGGTATTAAAAGCTTCATCCCCTGCACCAAACCCCACTCTCTGACCTGAAGCATATAATGGCAAGTTCTAAGAAAATGATGCAGCCGCTGCCACCGCGGAAGCCTTTGTTGTTCTCACTTATCCTTGCACGCAGACATCTCTGAAAAGAGAGGCAGGTGCTATTTGATAAAAAGAAAAAAAATCTGGTAAATGTGGATAGCAGTCTGAACATATTTAACCCTCCCTTCCGCCCCACTTTTTTTTTTTTTTTTTTTGCAAAGGTGATGTTAGATAAGTTTGGACTCTTGGAACATCCTACTACAATTCAGCATCCTTCTTCCTTCTGCATTGACTGATTCTGATATTCTAAAGCTGTGCTCAGTTATTAATTCACATATGTTGTTAAGATGCAGAAATCCCAGTACATGACCAGACAATGGTTTTAGGGAGGACTCTGGAGTTAGAATGGAGGCTGTGCTCGACTCTTCCCATTTCTTATTATCTGGAGAGGTTCTCTGGAGTCCCTTCTTTGCAGACACAGCAAATTCATTGGCAGGATTAAACAGTTTGGAACTGGATTGCAGATGAAAGCGGTGCTGCCTGAATATCAATGCCAGCCACAAATCAGCACCAGCAATTGTTCCATCATTAGCGGAGCCTGAGAACAGGAGCGGTCCTAATATTAAGCCTGCTGGCACTCTCCTTGGATTTGTTTGCCTAGATTGCATCCCGTTACATTTGCAATCTGCTCTGTGTTATCGGCACACAGACTGACAGACTTTTAAATTCACATTTAGAAAATCTGAAAGCAGTTTGGAAAGAAAAAAAAAAACCCAACCCATCCCCACTACCGGAAAGAGTAATGTATCAGCAACATCAATTTACACTACCAATAAACAATATTTAGCCACTGGGAGCAAATAATATGATCCATTTAATTTTAGGCATCTAGAAAAATGAAACCTGTATTCTGTTTGGTTTATACATGTGGAGCTGGCTCTTTCTATCATGTTTCTTTTAAATGGCTAGGCTATTATATGAGCTCCCACCTATACCCAGAGGAATAAAAAGGGGTTAATATTTCCCAGGGCTTTGGTCCGCTGAGAGGAAAGGTACTGTGGGATTCAAAGGCCATTAAAATTATATGCATGGCAAATGCTGTTATCATTCAGTTCAGACGCATGAAGCAGCTATCTGCGTGCACAGTAAAAATAATAATGAGAATGAATTCCTGTTTAATGACTATTTATCATGTGCTGGCCATGTGTGAGCTACTTTACATTGGCTTTTGCTTTTAATCCCTGTAATGTTGTGATTATCTCTGTTTTACATGTACTTGGAGAGGTAGGTGACTTGTGTAAGACCACACAGCTCGGGGTCACGGATCTAAACTAATGCCCACCCGTCTCCAAAGCCTGTGCTCTTCACTGTGGTGTGATTTGAAGGCTACTGCCAGGGTCACATTTTCTGAAGCCTCCTCAAATATTCTGTGTCTCGAATCCCATGCACTTGCTTCTGATTGGTCATTTCTTGCCTAGCAAGAAAGCTCTAGGTATGGACTCCTCGTTAGTCTCTGTAACCGAGTCTGTGCCTTGTTATAAAACCAAACCAAACAAAGCCAAACATACCTTAACACTTTTGGGTTCTCATTAAACAGACATTCTTTTGCATTGTCTTTTCATTTTTAAGATGGGATCTCACTTCATAATCCTTAATGTCCTGGAGCTAACTCTGTATTTCAGGCTGGGTTGAACGTCTGTCAATCTTCTTGAGTCTCACAGTTTGCCACCATGTTCAGATTTTTTAAAAAAGGGAGCGAGCGAGAGTTCAAAAGACCTTACCACTATGATCCAAGTCCTGTGGACTGTAGAAAGAATGTAAAATTAACATTCTGCTTTCTTCCATTCTAGCAAACTGGACAGTCAGCAAAAGATGAATTGAGTTATTGTTTTCATTTGGCTCAACACCTATTAGTACGAAAGACATTCGGGCCTTTTTCTTGTTGATTAGGGATGAGGTGAGTTTGACATAGTAGTTACCATCAGAAAGTTCACAATGAAGAGAAATACATCTCCTATCGCTGTTCAAACCAAGCTGGCCTTAAATACTAGGGGCAGAATTCATCATGTTTTAAAATTGGTATTACAGGAAATACTTGTATGTTGGAAATAAAATAATTTGACTCAAAAAAATTCCTGCATTCTTGAGTTAAAGTCCACTTTGCAGATGAAGGTCTTAAAAATTTAATACATAGGTTTCCATGCCAGCAATGAATTCTTCCTGATAATGAGTGGTGTGAGCATGAACAAGCTATTTAACCCCTATGAGCCTCCACTTCCTCATAAGGAAGGCTTGACAGTAACTCCTGTTCCAAAGAGCTGGAAGGAAAAAGAAAGGCAAGCTTAATGCCATGCCTGCAGATGTTCCTGGCATAGAGCTGCAGGTGTTGGCTTCATCCTACCTCTTTTTACAAACCCTGTTTTTCCTCTTTCTAAAGAAAGGAAAGATATATCTCAGTAATCATCATTATGAGACAGAACACATTTCGAGGCTATCTCTATAGGATATAATTATACCTTATTTTTTTTGTGCTATTTAGGATAAGTAGTGCTTAGCCCTAATTTCAATTTCAATGAGAAATAGGAGTTGTTGCGAGGCAAAGGGTTACCTTCCACGTCTGCCCATCTTCATGGGAAGTGTGGGACACTCGGGGGCTCTGCTTATTATTTTCTTATTCTTTGCATTGAGCATGGAACTTAACAGTTGCTAGGGACCCATTTTGCATTGAACTTCAAGTAGGCTTCTTTTGTACATCAACTTGCAATTCCTCTAACAGTCTGTGAGTGAAAATTGAAGAAATTAGAGTGTCAAGTAGGAGCCAACATTTCCTCTTTTCATAGGTCTTAGATTCTCATTGTGTTAATAAGGACCCCTTTACTCATGGTCCCTTCATCTTTCCAGGTGTTTCTACCAAAAACACTTTAAATGCTTATTCCCTTTGTGGGACCTATTTCTCAGCTGACCAGAATTAATACAATTGATACCAAGTGTGTTTTGCTGAGTCAGATACTGAGCTGGAGCTTGGAGCCTGGCTTATTCATACCCAACAAGGTACAGATAATCCCTGACTCAAGACCTCGGTCTGGTTGCTGCTTACCACTCCAGAGGGGACATGTTAGAAACACTGGTGGGAAACACACTTGCAGGTGGGTGTGCAGAATCAGGTATTTTAACGATACTGGATGGGGAGCAGAAGTCCTGCTGAGCTGGCTGATGATAATGGGAAATCAAGTGCAGGTCATTAACAAATAAATGCCAAGCTTGAGAGGCAGAGTACCTGTTCGGTAGTTGTTTATAAAGAGGCTCTTATCTCTTGTGGTGGAATAGACTATCCAACCTGATAAACAGAGTTCCAAACACCCTTGTCAGGAAACTGAGACCTTGAAACATGAGATGCAGATGTTTGATTATGTTCCTCTTGAAGATTTAGGTCTTTAATCACCATGACTATTAAAGGTTTGCAGATGTGGTCCAGTCCTCCGCTGTAAGAGTTGCCAGTCTGTAAGTACAATATATCATCTTTACAAGTTTCAGTAACCTGGCACTTTTGTGAAGGTTTTAGATAGTCACACAGTGTCTAATGTGAATAGGGATACAGTAGAGTACATCCCATAGTCAAAATGTGTTTTGCATCCCTGCCAAAGGACAGCAAGTGTGGCCACTGTTGGCCTGTATTTTTGTTTGTTTTGTTTTTTGCTGCTATTGTTTCTTTCTTTCTTTCTTTCTTTCTTTCTTTCTTTCTTTCTTTCTTTCCTTCCTTCCTTCCTTCCTTCCTTCCTTCCTTCCTTCCTTCCTTCCTTCCTTCCTTCCTTCCTTTTTTTTGAGACAGGGTTTTGTGTATTCCTGGCTGTCCTAGAACTTGCTCTATATACCAGGCTAGCCTTGAACTCAGAGATCCTTCTGCTTCTGCCTCTTGAGGGCTGAGATTAAAAGCATGGACCACCACTGTCTGGCTCTCTCCTTTGGTCTTACAGGCAATGTCCTCTGCATCTTAGACTTCAGCTTCAATACACTGTAGTACAATGAATAAAAACCCAGAGACAAAAATTGGGGTTCAACATGAAGGTCAGAAAAGCAAAACAGCAAGCCACTGGCTCTTACCTCTACATCAGTCTGAAATGGTGATCCTGCCTCCAGGAATCTCAGAATGAGATTGTGACTGAGAACTGTCTCCTCCTGTTTTATAATCCTTTGTAGTGCTGAGATTAAAGGCATGCACCATCTCCCGGTTTCTAAAATAAACTAGTGGCTACTGGGATTAAAGGTGTGTGTCCTTACTGCTTGGTCTGTAAGATTGATCAGTGCAGCTGTTTTACTCTCTGAACTTCAGGCAAGCTTTATTTATTAAAATACAAATGAAATATCACTACAGTACAGTGACCTTGTCCCAAGTAAAGGTGGAACATTTGCAGTCTAGAAAAAACTCTGAAACAGTATGGGACACTGTGTGGCCAAAGTTCTTGTGTGATCCAGGGGTGTTGGTGATGTTCCTGCAGCTTGTAGTTTAAGGAAACTTCCAATAGGTAACACTCAAGGAAGACCTCTGGGATTCTGGAGAGTTAACGTCTTCTCTGCCAAGCAGATCCTGAGCAGGAATGAATCCTATTAGAGATAGAACTCTTGGCTGTGAAGTATCAATCAAGGCATCATTATGAGTTAATTTCTGCTTTACTGGTCAAGTGGAATTACCCTTAAACATAGATAGGACTAGCTGAAATCTATCTTTAAATAGAAATGAAACCCAGATATGACAACAGCCGAGTACACCTGAAAGTTGGACGATCTGCTATCCCAGATCCCATTATCAGTCCCATTTATCCCAATTACCAGTTGCACTCGTGATGTTCCCAAAGTATTCACTGGCATATGCCTGAGGATGTCCTGTTCAATCACAGAAAGAGAAAGAAACCTAAGTGTTGGGGAAAATTATTTTAAGGTGTGTTACTTTTATTTTTGTTGCGTTTGTTTAACTCTGTGAATCTGTGTTACTGTGCTTGTCTAAAACATCTGGTGGTCTAATAAAGAGCTAAATGGCCAATAGCGAGGCAGGAGAGAGGAATGGGGTGGGGTCTGATATACACTGAGGACACATATGAGGAAAAATCTGAAGAAAAATCTCGTTCCCCAAAGAGAAAGAAAGAAAGTACTTCAGGGGCCAGCCACCCGGTCACTCAGTCACATAGCAAGGCACGGAGTAAGAAGGAAACAAGAGGTATATAGGAGCAGAGAAAGATAAAAACCCTGAGGCCAAAGGTAGATGGGATAATTTAAGAAAAGTTGACAAGAAAAAAGCCAACCTATAGCTAGGCACTCATAACTAAGAATAAACCTCTGCGTGTAATTTATATATATTTTGAAGTTGGGAGGTGACCTCCACCCTCAAAAGTACAAAAAGAAAAAGAGTAAAAGAGCAAAAACATCCACAATACCTAAGTATGGCTGATGGCTAGGTTGTCTCTGTGTGCTAAATCGAAAGTCATAGTAAGACTATTCATGTCAGTTACAGCTCATTGATAATATTTTGACTATAAAACTCAACCTTTCAAAAATTAAATGTTGTTTTCTTGAAGATTTTTAGTAATGAAAGAATTTTAAAAATTTAGTAACCTTAAAAATTATGTAGGTTATAGTTATACCCGCATGCTTTCCCTCTCTGACCACTTAATTTAGGATAATAAAGTTCTTAGAGCTTTACTTAAACATTTCCATCTGCCCAGCAACTGGAGTCCATCTGGAATAATGTATTTTTATCAAGTTGTATGCGTAATAACTCAGACCAGGTTCCTTCTTCTAAAGGGAAAATTATTGTATTTCCTAGGCTTCACACATGAGCAAACTGATCCATAGCTGTGCAGTGAACAATAGTGGTATTTGACTGCACTCTTAAGTGAAAGTCTTAGAAATTATATAGCTGAATATTTTGCATGATTATTGCTGGGTTTATTTTTTTTTGGATTTCTACTTAGAAAGGTCTTCTTTCTTTACTTTTTACCTATTCTAAACAGTAAAAGGACAGTTGTGTTGAACAGGGTGGGTGAACACTCTCTAAAGGGCCATGGGTGTGCTGCCAAGAACACCTCTCAAGGTGGATTCACGAGCTGAAATCATCACAGCCTCCTTCAAAGGACCGTGTCTCTGGTTAGAGAGGAGCACCTCACACCAGGGGGTCCAGGATGACTGGGTCATGCTGAATGCAGTTTCACTAATTTCTATCCAGATTAAAATGTGTATCCAAACCAGGAATCTCAGTGGCTGTGCTGTGCTTGGCTACTTCCTCCTGTCTGAACGCTGAGGCCTTTGGAAGGCATGTAACTGGCTTGTGTCTTAGTTTCTCTATTTGAGAATCTAAGCAGATTCAGTAGGTTATGTATATTTTCTTCTAATTCTGATTTTAATTTCTAGAGAGTTTTTTTTTTTAAACTCAGTTAAAGCTCACTGAAATGAGTATTGGTGGGTCCAAAGGACCTCCTTTCAAGCATTTTCTTCATTACATACAGCAATATATACATTGTGAGTCGTCTATTAGTTATATTTTCATTTCTCCTTTGTTATTCTCCCTCCAACAAAGTGGCCCTGAAATGTCCCATTGTAAAGTATAAGGTTTTTTCTTCTGGCAGATGTTGAGAGATAGTGATCAAGTCAATTATCTAGGTAGAGAACATGTGCCATCATGTATGTGGCATATCACATGGAAACTCTTGAGATAGGATTGAACAGGATACCGATATGAGACACTGTTTTCGATACTCCGCCCAGCTACTGATAACTGTTGGCCTGTCCAAATTTTTCCCCAAGTGTCTATTCAACCCATTTACATCTCCAAATATCTTCAGGTAAAAAAAATCATTAATTCATCATATGTTTATGAGGTACTGTTTCCTGGTATTTGCCTAAAACCTGTGTCTTACTTGGGGTTTCTGTTGCTGAGATGAAATACCATAGCCAAAAGGCAACTTGGGAAGGAAAGGGTTTATTTCACTCATAGATCCACATAAAAGTTCACCACTGAAAGTCAGGACAGGAGCTCAAACAGGGCAGGAACTTGGAGGCAGGAGCTGAGCAGAGGCCATGGATGGGGGCTGCTTACTGGTTTGTTCTCCATGACTTACCCAGTCTGCTTTCTTATAGAACCCAGGAGCATCATCCCAGGCACCACCCACAATGGGCGGTCATTTTCTTAATTCCTAGTTAAAATGCTTATAGACATGCCCACAGTCTGATCTTATGGTGGTAATTTCTCAGGTAAGGTTTCTTCCCCTCAGATGACTCTTGCTTGTGTCAAGTTGACATGATGCTAGCCAGTACAACCGGCCTATTCAGTTCATCTTCATGTTTTTCTGTCTTCAGAATAGCCACTGATTTGGCTATTTTAAAAATTCTCCCCCACTGCTGTTAAATCAACTTCTTTTGAAAATAAACCATGGAAGAAATAAAAACCCTTCTGAGGACTGGTGCTCAGAAGTCTTGAGAAATCAGAGCAGTGCTGGCCCAACCCTCAGGGGCGCATGAATGAGAAGGAATGCTGTGGTTCATAATGCCTCCAAGAGTGCCTTCCCTGGATGAAGCTCTTAGTAGATGCTTGCTGAATACACCAAGAGACTAACTTAGACCAGAACATTTATTTTTAAAGCCCGCTGCTGATAGTGATCCTCAAACAACTATAGTATTGCCAGCATTTTCCAGCTAACACACACAAACATGCCTCTCACTTCATTTGGAAGATCGTGTCATGTCTAGCAACAGTACTGTGGGTTAATATCCGGAACCACTTCGTTGGTTACAAGGCACAGAAGATAATATAGTTAGCACAGTCTGAGTGCTTGTTTTTGAGAGAGAGAGAGAGAGAGAGAGAGACAGACAGACAGACAGACATTTTCATTCCATTTGTTCTGTTTATTTGTTCCTCAGAACAGTATTCCCGTCTTGGCTCCTAAGCAGAAACTTTGCTTGTTAGGCTTATTTCCCAGTTGATTCCATCCTCTGACTTCCCGTTGTCACATTTTTTATTCCAGCCAATCAACTGTATCTGTGGTTTTAAAGCACGTGCCAATGGAGCAGATATCAGGCAGAAAATGCATATATACACCCCAAAGCCCTGTGTTAAAATCAGTAAGATTGTGCAAGGCAGGAACCCCAGAAAGCACTCAAACAGAAGCAAATCGTCAGAAATGAGTTCATTCCATGAAGCGTCAGAGCCTCCGTAAGCCACTCCTTATCTCTTTCGGCCAGTGGGCAGCTTCTAATTGGTCAGAGCCCAAGGAAAGGGAAACAAATGCAAGGAAACCTTGCCGCCTGGCTTTAGACATCAGCAAGATAGCCAGCCCTATCGTACATCAACGGACAGCCTTCCAGTTGACAACAGGAAAAGCGTGACTCAGCTCATACAAAGGGGAAGTCCTGGGCTGGCGCACACAGTGGCGTTGTCCTTTTATTGCTTTGCTCAGACATCTTATGTGAAGATATGCAGGACCGAGGACTCAGCATTCTCCGCTGGGACAGTGCACTCAGCATCTAAGGTAGGAGCAGAGCAGAGGAAACAGCAGGAGTGCTTTATGTAGCAATGGGAACAGGAAATACACAGCAGTGAGACAGAAGTAATAATAACAATAGCAAAACAAACAAAACAAAACAAAACCCAAAACACCCTCCTTTGAACGACAGAGTCTGGAGAAAAATTAAAAAAATAACTAATTTGTGAAACAGTTATTTTTTTCCTCCTATATTTATGCATTTAGAATTCCCTCCATAGAAGAGACAGTGGTATCAACCTGCTTATTGATACGGGTCATTCCCTGGTATGTCACTAAACACCATCTACATGCGATCCACACATCATTGTCATCGGAGTTTTGGAAGGATTTTTATTTGAGACTTATAAAGCTGAAGACAATGTTTTTCTCTCTGGGACCCAAGTACTTCCATCTTACATAAAATAGCACCACCGCCAAGTAGGCAAACCTCCACTGTGGAGTTCGCAGTAGAAACACAGGATGTGTCCCGTGTGTGTGTGTGTGTGTGTGTGTGTGTCCTGTGTGTGCGTGCAACTGCCTGATGCCACTTTCCTCTGCATGATGGCCCGAGGCATCTCATCACATCACCTCTTCCAGTTTCTCATTTATGTGAGTCTGCATTCTCTTCTATGTCCATGGGTAATGAGACCATGGTGAAGGTGGTGATTAGCTCCCCGGTTAGACACTGAGTTATTAACAGCAACCAGGAGATTTCTGAAACTCTTCAGATTGGAACTTTATAGGAAAGACATTTACAACAATGGGATCGTCAGGCATGAACGCATGACTTCAAAGTTTCTGTCTTTTGAAAACAATGCTAATTTTTGACTAAATTGTCTAGACTCTAGAGTGTGACAAACCTATTTTACTGTTATTATCTTGTAACTCGTGGTTATTCTGTTATAGCCTGTGATCTAACAATGTCTCAGGAGTTTATTAAGGATAGCGCTCTGCCCCTCCCCCCCTTTTTACTATCTTTATCATTGTATCCTTGACACACAGTGATGAAATGTGTCAATCATTCAACTGACACTTTTGTTTCTATCATGCTTAGATCATTGGAATTTACTAGAGAGAAGAACATTTAGGAAATAGGATGAGCCAGGCAAGTTTTTGTTTTGTTTTGTTGTTGTTGCTTTAATTTGATTTTTGGCAAGGTCTCACTTTGCTGGCCTAGAATTCTCTACAGGGCTGGCTTCCCACCTCATAAAGATCTGCCTACCTCTGCCTCTGCCTCTGCCTCTAGCTCTCCAGTGTTAGCATTAAAGGGATGAGCCACCATGTCTCACAATGATTGATTTTTGACTTAATTCTACCCACAGGATTTCTGGAGCCTTCCTTAATCTCAGATTCGAGGGAAGTTCCCTATCTCTTACCTGCCCCCTACTCTTCAGGGTGGCAGAGCTTCTCCTTTCTCTGTTCCTGTTCCCGCTCTCTCACATCATAGAACAGTACCAAAATGACCACAGCCTTACTCACCAATGCTATTGTGTGAGTCAAATGTAAATGCTTCTGCACATTGGCAAATTTAGCATATCTTCATAGCCTCAAGGTAGCAAGAGCTGCAGATCTTCTATAAAGTTGGAAGGAGAAGGTGATACATGCCCTTCTCAAACATCCATTCGGCCGGCCTCTTTGCTTCCTGCAAGTATGGTCAGACCTCACCTTGTGAGCAGTACCTTTAACCATTATCCTTGGGCTGTGAACTGCCCACACTACATAACAGGAACTTCTGACTTCATTATATCTTTCCCCCTTTCCTATGGTACATGTCTTCTAATCAACTAGCCTATCTTCTTGTGTTGATTTTCTGTTCATTCTTCTTACTTGGATACACACAAACCTAAATGCAATCTCATAGGACCCAACAGAGAATTATTACCAAATATAACCCATTTTCATACTCATTTAGCATGAGTGGTAACAAATGACATATCAAGACCCAGTTCAATTAGATTCAAATCATTAAGATTTTTAAAATGCCTACTTGGATGCAGGACTATGATGTGTGAGGAGAGGCATGGATGGGCAAGCTGTAACCTCTGGAAAGAGTTTCATCTATTGGGAGACAGATGTAGAAAAAGTGTCCTATAGCATAGTTTTATGGATACTAAGCTAGTAATATAAACTCAGAACAGATAATGGGAAGCTCCATCAAACAGAATGGTTCTCTGTTCTAGGAATCATGAGGAAAGTGGACTGTAGGAGTGTGCTGATGATAGCAGAAGCACTTAGACACCTCAGTTACATGATAAGCTTTCCCTCTCTTACCAGAATATTTTTCTCTTTAGGACTATCTCTGCATCCAGTGTTCCAAGCTGAGCCATTATACAGAGTATAAATTGGTAACCTGGAGCTTGCCTGTTGAGTCTCTTGAGTTTTTTTTTTTTTCCTTCCCCTTTCTCTACCAGTTACTGCAGGCTTGGGTTTCATGAGTCTGTGTCTGCTCAGTGATTTCAGAATCAGCCTGGTTTCCTTCTAATAGCTTCTCACAGATCTCATTTTTCTTCATGTCTTTTCTAGCTGTCTGTTGTGTACTTTCCTGGTATTGCCTCACTCCCAACTTCCTGTACCTTGACTTATCTTTTTTGGACGAAAAGAAGTAGGCAGATGAGTCACCGGTACAATCATTATGACTTTCTTTGGTGCTCATAATAATTACAGATTCCTGGCCTCAACTTCTACTTTGGATGACTCATATATTTTTAGGTAGTGGGTTAGAGGCTCTTTTTTTCTCTGTTCTGGCTGGCTCTGAATGTTCTCCAAGGTCTGATGAGTGTTTAGATGTTATACTGCTAAGAGAAATGATGGGCAGGATGTAGCCAGGCAAAATAGGAAGAGAGCACAAAGACAAAGAAGTTATGCTAGTGAGTAATTCCTTCCTAGGGGGAAGTTGTTTGATGGCATACTATTTTTACTGCTTGGCAAAAGACTGTTGACTGGATCATTACTTTAAACCTTTAAAAGCCTCCAAAGGCTCCAGTGGGTGAAGGTTTTAATCATGACTCAAGCATCTATCCAATTGTATTCACTGTGGTTTGAGAAAGTCAGAAACAAATTAGTTATATCTCCCATGAAGCCTCTAAGGATTTTTAAGATAGAGGCAGGGAGGCACAAAAGGAGATTATTCAACTTTCTAACTACAATAATTTAGTAAGACCCTTACTTACATCACATTTGTCCTTTCTATGTCTTTGGACATGGGGCTTCATGTACAGTATTAGATGAAATCAGTAAGCTGTGGACTAGAGAAAGAATGCAAGGGTTGACTGGTTTCATAATGGTACAGAATGAAGACTGACTGTCCTGTTTGCTGTTCTACTGCTGTGATAAACACCATGATCAATAGCTACTTGGTGGGGAAGGGTTTATCTCACATTAAAGTTTACTATCCATTATGAAGAGAAGTCAGGTCAGGCATGCAATGCAGAAACTGAGACCATGCTTACTGTTTACTCTTCAGACTCCATAAATATACCTTGAAGACCATCTACTTATGGGTGATACCTCCCACAGTGGGCTGGGCCCTCCCATGTCAGTCATTAACCAAGAATGAAGATATTGTCTTGATTGGGGTTCCCTCTTCTCAGATGTCTCCAGCTTGCATCCAGTTGACAAAAATTAACCAGCACACTGGCAATCCAGTTTTTATGTCTGTAGGGGAAAGCATTAAGACCATCAATATCTGCCAAGGAGAAACATTGAAGGGCAAATTAAGCACTTAGCATTTTAAGAATTGCTTCTGGTCAGAAAATAATTACAGATATGCAATAAAGACAAATCCAGATAAAAAGACCTATAAATGGGTCACAATGTTGGATAAATATACATAGGATAAAAAGAGTATAGAGAGTTATTAAGTGAAGTAAATGTTTTTTTTTTAAAAGTAAAGTCTTTAAAGAGACAGAGTACAGACAGTCATAGATTGAAAGAAGTTAAAAAAAAATAAGCCACATAAAGATGGAGTATACACAGAGAGTCTGGATTATGTATATTATTGTGTGTTCTTTGAATTTTTGACTGTGAATGAGCTAAGTACAAAGAGAAATTTTATTGTATGGACTGCTAAACTAAACCAACATATATATCTTAAAGGTATCTTGATTTCAAAATATGGATCAAAGGATACGTTGTTTTGGAAAAGAGGTTGTTCTTTTGTTTCCACAGAGGATGAGAACCTGTGGAATCATTCCAGGCTAATATGGTTTAATGGACCAAGACTCCGTGAAAGGTTGCCTTAAACATGGCTCAAAAAATTACTTCACCCAACTGCTGACTTAGATGAACCTAGCAAACAGGATGCACCATGAAAGACCTGATTAACAGCGCCCTCAATCAGCAAGTAGTAGTCTAGAGAACTATGCCCAAATTCCCAAATATTGTTTATAAATGTTTCCTTACATTTAAAGGGGGTAAGCTATAGAGATTTGCATTGGTATGGATCTTGCTTTATTGATACAAATTTAAGGTCAATTTTGTGTGTGTGTGTGTGTGTGTGTATATATATATATATATATATATATATATATATATATATATATATCTGCTCTTAATTAAGGTATTCTGTTTGTATAGCTCATTTAAAATACAATGTATAAAATTAAGAAATAAAGACTAATAGAGAGTCATTTATAATAGCCAAGCTTGTAGTCATGTTAGTTAGATTTTCTAGATATACAGAGATATATTCCAGTTAGATAGGAGTTCTACAAATCTTTCAGAAACCTTTAAACTATGGCATTGAAAATGTTTTAATAACTTAGACTTTTCATGACAATGAGACATATCAGCTCCTGGCAGCACCAATTACTTCAAGAGGAAGATGGACATTGAAGAGGCTCCTTATGGAGTTGCTTAGTTAAGAAATTGAACTTGCCTGGACTGCTTGATGAACTGGACATGCAGGACCCACAGATAAATTACTGTTGAACTTGCATAAAGGTGAGATGATCCTTCAGGGTTCCTGTTTTATGAAAGTATCTGCAAGACATTTTGCAGGACACACAAAAAAGTAACTGACGAACTTCTAATGTAGGCGTAACTGTCTTTGAAATTTCCTGTTTCGTGGACAAGTCTGCTGGATACTATGGGCCTATAGGCTGAAGATGGATGGTCCAACATTACAGTAGAACTTTGGGTGACTGTCCAGGCAGCAAGATGTCTCTGTCATTTCCTGAGTTTTGGAAGTTGCTCACAATGCACTTCCTGTTTACTTAAGTAATATTATATCCTTCTGGAGTCTTTGATGGAGTTAAAGAATAGGTAGATAGTTATAATTATTGTTTTCATTAGTATTGAAAAAAGATAAAGTAGATATAAATATTCTAACTGTAATTATTGCTTGATACCTGTTTTGTTGTATGTAATTTTTCTATGTTAAAGTTAAAACCTTTTTATTTGAACAGAGAAGAGCAGGTGATGTGGGAGTTCCTTTTGTATGCTGTGATTACCACTAATTAATAAAGAAACTGCTTTGAGCCTATGGCAAAGCGAGGCAGAACAGAAGTAGGTGGGGAAAAATAAACTGAATGCTTGGAGGAAGAAGTCAGAGTCAGAAAGAAGCCATGTAGCCCCTCTGGAGCTGGATGGAACTTTACCTAGTAAGCCACAGATTACTAGAAATGGGTTAAATTAAGGTGTAGTAGTTAGCCAATAAGAATCTAGAACTAATGGGCCAAGCAGTGAGTTAGGTAATATGGTTTCTGTGACTATTTTGGGTCTGAGCTGCTGGACAGTCAGGAAACAAATTAATGGCCTCCTTGTAACATTCTCTTCTATCAGATTCAGTGTATCTGTTTTTTTTTTTTGTTGAGATCTTTGATTTACGTGGACGTTTTGTGCAGGGTGACAGATATGGATTTATTTGCATTCTTCTACAAAACATCTAGTTAGACCAGCACCATTTTTTCAAGATGCTTTCCTTTTTCTATTGTATAATTTTAGCTGCTGTGTCAAAAATCAAGGGTCCACAGGTGTGTGGATTTACTTCTGTGTCTTAGATTAAATTCCATCGATCAGTCCATCTATTTTTATGCCAATACCATGCAGGTTTTTTTTATTACTATTGCTCTGTAGTACAGATTGAAATTGGGAATAGTGATACTTGCAGTTCTTTTATTATGCAAGATTGTTTTAGTAATCCTGGATTTTTTGTTTTTCCATATAAAGTTGATTATTGTCCTCTCAAGATCTGTGAAGAATTTTGATGGATTTTGATGGGGATTACATTGAATCTGTATATTGCTATTGGTATGATGGCCATTTTTACTATGCTAACTGTCAATTCATGAGACAATTTTTCCGTCTTCTGGGTATCTTCTCCAATTTCTTTCTTCAAAGACTTGAAGTTTTTGTTATACAGGTCTTTCACTTGCTTGGTTAGAGTTACACTGAGATATTTTATATTGTTTGTGGCTGTTGTTCACACTTGTTCTTAAGCGTTAAGTGGGATGAAGAGAATTCAATGAACATTTTCTCAAATTTCTCCCTTTTTAAATTATCCTTTTCCTGCTTTGAGAACTCCATACATGCATACAATATATTTGAATACAATCTGCTCTCATTCTCTTCTCTCAATCTCCCATATTCCCACCCTGCATTTTTTCTTCTAACTTAATGTGTACTTTCAAAAACTAGTTTTTAATTTTAAAGAATCTCATATGTTAATACCGTGTTGACACCATTTTCTCCCCTTCTTTCTTCTCCTCAGACTTTTCCCATGTGCCTTCCATGCCTTCTCAAGTTTATGGTCTCTCATATTTTAATTATTATTGTTTCACATATATTATAAAGACAATCTGATGAGTCTATTTAGTGTTGCTCATATGAGTATGTGTTTAGGGATGAGCACTTGGGACTGGATAAACTACCAGGTCTTATCCCTAGGAAAAAAAATACATCTTTTCCAAGCTGCCATTAATTGCCAAAAAATTTTCAATTAGCAGAGGGGGCTTGTGAGATTTTCCCCATCAACCATTGCAATCAGCTACAACTGGTCAAAATGCAGAGAACAAGTGAGCATGGCATGCTCACCATGATTGATATATTTACAACATAAGTCCTACACCTAAGACTTCATGAATATTGAGGAAGAGGGAGCAGGAAGATATTGTGAACAGAGGACCAGGACATTCACTGAAAGATAGTGTCTTCTGCCTATGACAACGAAAGCACACCTGTGACATCTCAGCTTGAGCTCCTTCATTGAAAACCTAAGACTACTTGGTGCTACCTCTGTGAGTCGGTGGATGTTATCACCTTGAATGCAAGTGACTTTCCCAAGTATAATCTGTGGATTCTGATTCTACCTACTCCCCAAACCTCAGAGGCCATTATTTATATCAATACTCGGTTTACTTTCTCTTAATGATGTTTATGAGTGTATGAAATCATATTCTATTTTGGTCATTGCTCTCAGCAATGTGTTCATGGCTCTTAGAGTTCCTGGCTTTCTTGGAAACCCAGAAAATAGCACTTGGCTTACACTAGGTACTCCATAAATACCTCAGTAAATGAGAAGATTTCATGATGTGAAAAAAAAACCTCACTGGACAAATTCATTTGGAGAATATTGAATTAATCAACCATTAACAGTTTTATCTGCTGCAGGGCTTAAGGAACATTTTAATGTGCAATATATTATGAATGTCTGGATGGAGAGAAAATATTTTGTGTTCTACCAACTTCTTGATCCTTTAACTGTCTTCTCTGGCAGTATTTACACATTCCAATAGAAAGTCAAAGTAGAGGAAATATAACAAGACACGGTTCATCATCAACACGACACACTGGTCTGCTCTAGGAGGTTCCTTGGTGGATTCCCTAGAGGACCAGTTCAGGAAGAACTGACCTTGGGCTGAGAAGATAGGGGAGAGGGGAGGCTGGGGGCGCGAGAAGAATGGTGAGGATGAAGGTCTTACAAAGGTGGCTTTGCCTTTCCTTCTCTTGAGAGAGCTAAAAAAATGCCAGAGTGGGACAAATAACAACTTAGAATAAAGAACTTTAGGTCGTGTACCAAAAATGTGTATTTTCCCCCCAAGTAAATGCATGCATACTGGAAGGTGTGCAGTCACATGGGGAGGCATATGAACAAGATGTCTTCATACAAACGAAGGACACTCGTGTACCTAGCAATCAGAGCAAAAGAAAACAACAGTCCACAGCATTACCTCAAATCCACAAACTGACTTTTAGCTTTATCCATGGCATTGCTTTTTTCTTTGTATTTTATACTTCTAATTAAAAAAACTATATGTTTTTAAAATTTGTTCCCTTTGAACTTAATTTATTAATTTAATATTACTGTGTATTTTGGGGATTAAAAACGAGCACCGACTTTCTGTTTTACTTTTGTAACACACTCACTCAAAACTAAACATTTGTTAGTTCCATTTTCCATTTCTTTTTTTTGAGGCAGGGTCTTGCTATGTAGCTTAGGCTGAGCTCTGGATCCTGCTATCCTCTTGCTTCAACTACCCAAATCCTGGGATTATCAGCACATGCAAGCAAGTTCGGCTTCATTTTTAGGTATTTTCTGATCTTCATGCCACATGGTTTATTTGTTTAGCAAGGTTCTTACAGTGCAGCCCAGGCTGACCTCAGGCTAGTGCTCTTCTTCCTCAGCCTTCTAAGTACCAGGATTATAGGTGAGCACTATCACAATTAGATTGGCTTTATGTATTTTAGTGTTATTAGAGTTGTAAAGATTCAAAGCATGACTAATAAAAACTGAGAGAGAGAGAGAGAGAGAGAGAGAGAGAGAGAGAGAGAGAGAGAGAGAGAGAAAGAGAAATTGGGCTTCAACCTCAAGGTCTGAAAAGAAAAGGAGCCACCCACTCACTCTTACCTCTACCTCAGTCTGAAATGGTGATCCTGCCTCCAGGAAACCTCAGAATGAAGACTGTGTCTAAGAGCTGTCTCCTCCCGTCTTATAATCTTCTCTAGTTCTGAGATCAAAGGCCTGCACCACCACCGCCTAGTTTCTATGTCAAACTAATGTAGTACTGGAATTAAAGGTGCATATTATTGTTGCCTGATTTATAAGGCTGGCCAATGTGGTTGTTTTACTTTTCTGATCCTCGGGCAAGTTTTATTTATTAAAATACAAGTGGAATACCACTACACACATTTAGATTCCCCCCTCCTGATGTTGGGAATCAGAGCAAGGGTCTTATACCTTTTAGGCAAGTGCTCTACCACTGAGTCACTCCCCTAATGCCCACGTTTAGAATTTTTATTTGCTTTATCTAACACACCATTTAAAAAAAGTCCTTTTAAATAACTAGCAATATTGCTTTCATTTTTGCTATGTTACCCATGCAGCCATGTCGATTTTCTCTTGTTGATGTTAGCATGATCTACATTCAAACTTCCACATCCTTATAGTCAAAATGTTTCTGTCCTAAGAAGAACTTAACTGGTTGTGATTTTCATCAGATGTTGTCAATTGGAATTAACTAGTTTCTTGCCTCTTTATCTAATCTCATGCTTGCTTAACACCTGGTGTCTTCTGTTTCTTTTCTCCATTCACGTTTATATTTTCTCCTTTCTTTATGACGGCCCTGCTATATTTTTATTCGTTCTATTTCTGAGTCAGTCTCACTGTGTAGTCCTGGTTAGCATTAAATTTGCTGTGTTAAATAAGGCTGGCCTTTCAGTTCTCGGAACTCTATACCTACCTCTGCTTTCTGAGGGCTGGGATTAAATGTGTGCCCTGCCACTCTGACCAACTGCTGCCCTTTTGATTGTTAGAACTCTTACATAGTATGCATATGCTATGTAAGATTCTTATAGAATAGGAAGTTTATTTTCCATATCATTTAACCACTATATTTTATAATGGTTACCATAGATATTATATAGTATGTATAAATAGAAATTTTGCTACTTTCTAACAGCGTTAAGACAATTAAAGACTCTAATTATGTTTATCCTTCACCCGTCTTTCATCTAATTTTCATAACTTATTTTAATTTTACATACATTAAAGACTGCACAAGGTATTAGTGGCATTTTATGCCAATATTAACTGACACATTTCCATCTCCAATCTTCCTTACATTTCTGTTTTTCACTGGGATTATTATTTCTGCCTGAGAACTCTATTTTCTTCCTATGGTATAGATATGTTAGGAACATATTTTCTGTTTTACTTTTTTTTCAAACTACAGTGTATTTATTTTATAACTTCATAGTGTATTTTCACTGTGCATATAATTTTAGTTTGGCAGCTACTTCCTTCCAATGCTTTGAAGACATCATGGCATTGTTTCCTGGCTCCATTGCTACTGCTGAGAATGTAGCTATCATGCTTATTTCTTCTTTCAAGAAAACCTGTCATCTCTCCTATCTGTTTTAAGATTTCTTGTTTCAGTTTCTAGCACTTCCTTGTTTCTTTTCCTCCTATTTTGAAGTTTGGGGTATTAAGCCAGGAACCTTGCGCGCACTAGGCAAGAGCTTTACTCCCAAGTTGGACTCCTATACTCAGCACAAAAAAAAAAAAAAAGACAAAACAAAACTGAAATGCCTATAATTCTGCTGTGTAACTGCCTCTCTTAGACAGGGCTGCATAAACAAGACCTGAACAATGACGATATCAATAGACACCTTAGCTCAGAAGGGAGAAAATCTCATAGGGTCCTGCCCCTTACACAAAGTATTACCAGACACCTAATGAATCTGAAGCTGTGTGCACACAAACAACAAAAATGGACTCAGCAGGTGTACGTATGCATTTGTTCATATGCGTGCATGTAACAATAAGAATAAAAGAAAAAGAGGCTATCTATTTGAAGGGGTGTGCACAGGAAGGACTAGGAGGGAAAGTAGGAAGGAAGTGATGTAATTATCTTTTATTAAACATGAAAAAATGAAATGTTCAGGGATGATTTTATTATTACTGTTTAATCCAGGAAATTCTCTGAATTTATAAACTGATGCTTTTTATTAATTTTGGAAAATTCTTTACAACTAAAATGGTGTTTTTAGCATATTTTCTGTATTTTCTCTATACTTGTAAGATCTATGACACATTATTTGGAAATTTTCCATTTACTTTATGTTGCTATCTCTTTTTGGTTAAAGCAATTTTTCTCCATTTTACATATGTATTTTCTTTCTCTTGATGTTTTTCAGTTTCTTTGTTTCTGCTTGAATATAGCCTTCTGTTGTCTTTACTTTTATCTTTTGAATATTTTGGTTAAAGTATTTCATTTGATTCTTTTTCTGGATTCAGTATCTCTTATTATTTTTTCATGTCATCTACTTTTGTAGATTAATCTCATTTTAAATGTAATGCTTTATAATTTCGTTCTCTGCAGTTTGGTTCTGTTACCTTGCTATTATTACTGGAATTCATGGAAAGTGCCAAACGAAATAATGGGCACTATATATGAGCAAGTGTAAGTGCCTAGAATCTATCTTCATAGAAAGCATCATTGTTATCTGTAAACAAAGAGGATATGAGGAGGCTGGAGCTATAGGCCAATAGTTGAGAGTACTTATTAGTCCTGCAGAGGAGCCGGGTGTGATTCCCAGTATTCACGTAGTGGTTCACAACCATCCATTTCAGGGGTAACAGAACTTCTGGCTTCCATGGGCACCAAGCATCATGTGGTGCACAAACAGACATGCAGGCAAAATACCCATAACCACCAAATAAAAAATATGTACAAAAAAAAAGAGTATCTAGGGCTAGAAATTAGCTCAGCAGGTAAAGGCACTTCTTGCTGTTCAGTCTGATGACCTGAATTTGACCCTGGGACCTGCACAATGGAAAAACAGGAAGGATGGGATGAACTCCTGTGGGCTGTCCTCTAACTCCCACACGCACATTGTGACACTTGAGCATGCACATGGATATGCATGTGCACACACACACACACACACACACACACTAAAGTAAAAAATTAGTGAATGTAAATAAAATAGGATGGACAAGGTTTTGAAGCTGGATAGTGGTAAGATTTTGCTTGCCCCTGGTTTGCTCCCACAGTCGTGTGTGGTATGTTCATCTGGCTGCTTGCACAGAGCCCTCCTGCTCAGTTAGACCCGAGCTTCCGTGCTTGTTTTCCCCACCTCACAAACCGCTCCAGTGTTTGTGCTCCCACCCAGCGGCTTCCTCACGGGCACCTCAGGGAATCCACTGATTGCTGGAGTCACATCTTTGAACTGCTCATGTCATTGAGGTTTTGATTTCTCAGACTCTACTTTCCACACCTCACACTTTAGATTTTGTTCACTTGATTTTTTAAAAAAAAGTCATGCTAGGTTCTTTGCCTTTGAACAGAGGTGTTTTGCTATTTGGTTCCAATTTTCCACACTGGTCCAAGCTTTGATGGGATACAAGAACACGCAGAACAAAAGATTGCGTCTCTGTATCTCTTTTTCTCTAGTACCTGCTCCTTCATGTCCTGGTTGCTTTGTCAACACTTTTATGTTGTCAGTTTCTTATAACCAAAAAGTAAATCTAATGTAGTTTCTTCATTACACCTGGAATTTTTTTTTAATTTTAAGTATTATTTTATTGAATACTATGCACGTGAATGTGTAAAGTGTACTTTTTTATTAAGTAAAATTTGTTAATTTATTAAGAAAATGTTTGTTAATCACCTATTATTAGGTACTTTTTAATCATAGAAATCAATCCATAAACAACACTCATATCTGTTCCCATATATCTTAAGAGGTGGCAGGGAGGACAAAAAGGAGGGGGAAAGGAGAACATGAGGTAACAGTATGGTCCAGATGAGGGAAGAACAGAGAGGGAGAGCAAGAAAGGAGATATAACGATTGAGGGAGCCATTGTAGGGCTAGCAGGAAACCTGTCACTAGGAAAATTCCCAGGAATCCAGAAGGATGAACCCTAGCTAAGGCCCTAAGCAATAGTAGACAGGATGCCTGAACTGTCCTTCTCCTGTAATCAGACTGATGACCACCTTAATTGTCATCATAGAATCTTCATCCAGCAACTGATGGAAGCAGATGCAGAGATTCAGAGCTAAGCACTGAGCTGAGCTTCTGGAGACTAGTCGAAGAGAGAGATGAGCAATAATATGAACAAAGGGGTGAAGACCATGACGGGAATACCCACAGAAACAGCTGACCTGAGCTAATGGGAGCTCACTGACTCCAGAGCGACAGTGGGGGAACCAGGATAGGACCAAACTGGGCCCTCTGAATGTGGGTGATAGTTGTATGACTGGGGCTGTCTCTGGGGCCAATGGCAGTGGACCACGATTTATCCCTAGTGCTTGGACTGGCTTTTGGAACCCATTCCTTATGGAGGGACACCTTGCTCAGCCTAGGTATAGTGGGAAGGACCTTGGTCCTGCCTCAAAGTGATGTGCTAGACTTTGTTGACTCCCCGTGGGAAGCTTTACCCTCTCTGAGAAGTGAATGGAGGGGTCGGGGAGGGAGGTAGAGGAAGCAGTAGGAAGGGAGTGGGAACTGACATTGGTATGTAAAGTGAGAAAAGACTGTTTTTTAAAAAAATAAATTAATTAATTGAAAAAACTCATTTCACCATGAAAAAACCAAGAGATTAAAAATAAATAGTGGAGGTGGGCATGGAGACACATAGCTGCAACCCTAGAGCTCTGGAGATGGGGAAGTGGATGAGATGTTCTGCCACTGGCTGTACTGGTTAGTTCTATTGTTCACATGACATGTCTGGAAGAAGGAACCTCGACTGAAAAACTGCTTCTATTGGAAAGGCCCACGGGCTTGTGCATCTTCTTGTCCATTAGTGGATGCAGAAGGGCCCAACCCATTGTTGGCAGTGCCATTCTTGGGAAGGTAGGCCTGGCCTTTGTAATAAAGGGATCGTAACGAGAGATTTTGAGGCAGGCAGAGAACAGTATTCTTCCACGATCTTCATGGTCTCTGTTTCTGTTTTGTTTTGTTTTGTTTTTCAAGACAGAGTTTCCCTGTGTAACAGTCCCAGCTGTCCTAGAACTAGCTCTTGTAGACAAGGTTGGCCTTGAACTCACAGGGATTCACCTGCCTCTGCCTCCTGAGTGCTGGGATTAAAGGTGAGCACCACCACCGCCTGGCTTTCTGCTCTTGCCTCCAGGTTCCTGCATTGGCTTGTTTGGATGACGGGCTGTCACTTGGAAGTGTAAGATGAAATAAGCCCTTTCTTCCTCACGTTGCTCTTGGTCAGTGTTTTATCACAGCGATAGAGTAGCAGACTGGAACATTGGCTACATAGCAAGTTTGAGAGAGAGCCGAGGCTTCAGCACTGCCAAAGCAATAACATTTTATTAGTCTATATTTAAAGATGAAGGAACTGAATACACCAAGATTCCTTAGCCTCTTTAGGGTCACAGATTTCTCAGGTTGCCTAGGGTCCAACAAGTGGTTAGCGATCTTGACAGAGCTTGCACCCGCCTCTGCAGCCTGCAGAATGCTGCGTGTAGAGTAGTAGGTGGTTGTTTGAACTCTCCCAAAACTGAGACCTTGGCTATTTACACATCTTGAAAAATTTGGGAGAACTGCCTACATAAACTCTGGGTGCTATTTAAAAATGGGAACTCTCTTTTGTAAACAATTTCATAGGCAAATGTCTGGCCTATGCTTGAAACTTCAAATGGATCTACATTGTTTTCAGAACCCAAAGGGGAGGCAAGGGAAAGCGCCCCTAAGGGGCATCATCAGTTTTTGCCTTGGAGGATGTTCATCACTTTGTAGGTGCCTGAGCCTCCACATTGACTCTTAGTGTATCCTTCAGGACACGGTTTCAACCTTTGCCTTTCAGCTCTGCACACAGAAGCACAGGCAAGCAGCTGGATTCTATGCGGCCTTCCACAACTATGACTACATCACACCAGCATTTCGGCGGCTCACTTAGTCCATAAGTCACATTCTCTGCAGTTGAGCTCTCCTTGGCTCTCTAGACACACACAGTAAATTGTTTTTTAATCTGGCGTTTATTCTCACTTGACTCATTTTTAAAGTCTTCTCCATTTTTTTTCTTCTGTTCATTTATAACTCTATTAGCTTGGAGACACCATTCATTTTGTAAGCAGGCTTTAAACACATTTCATCTATCAGGATTAATTTTACTGCGTGCACCACCAAATAAATACATTAAAAACAATTGTAACACTTCATTAATCAAAATGCCAACTTCCACGGGACTGAAATGTTCCCTACCTTAAAAATCCACTTTCTGGGCT
The DNA here is from genome assembly GCF_014885135.2 of Alexandromys fortis. Classification (NCBI taxonomy): domain Eukaryota; kingdom Metazoa; phylum Chordata; class Mammalia; order Rodentia; family Cricetidae; genus Alexandromys; species Alexandromys fortis. The sequence continues at coordinate 16,295,243 of NW_026067890.1, forward strand.
GGTGAGTGCCTGTCTATTTAGCTAAAATATAGAACGTGATGTAAAATCCTGTCATTCTATTAGAATCTGTGTGCAAGATTTGAAGAAGTAATCCATTATAATTAAGGCTAATTGATTATTATATGGTCAAATGAGCAACAAATGCACGTGCAAAATCTAAAATGTTAATTATTTGAAAATTGGTTAATCAATTGTGCATTCAAATGCGCATTTGTTTTAGCACGCGACACTTTTACAAGGGATTAGTCTGAAAAAAAAACATTAAAGTCAAACATTTTCAAGCTATCTCTGCTCTCGGAGGAAAGAAGATATTAAGATCAAATGAATCTGAGTTTTAAGAACCAAAGCAGTTTTGGTAATGAATAATCTTCAAAAGAAAAAAAAATTAATGTGTATACTTACTTAACATAATAAAACAGTGAAATCAGTCCCAATCACTTACTTTATGGAGGTATTTGGCCTGAGTATATTTAAAAAGAAATCTTCCCATATTTAATGGTTCGCCACCTGCATAAAACTCCCATAGGCCAATATTCAGATGAAATCACTATTTTCTTAGAAATAAAACTAGAATCATATAAAGACGAGCTAATTCCCAGCCAGTGATGTGGTTTCTAGAAAATCTTTTCATTCTCTAATTTTTACAAATAACTTATATTAAAAAAAAGAGAAAGGCTCACTCAGAGATAGTCGGCATCAGCGGCAATGAAAACCCTAAAGAAGGTGGAAAGAATTCATCAAAAGAGCCAGAAAAAGAATGGCTGGGAGTAAAAGACAAACCCTAGAGAATAGCAGAGTGCTTAAGTCAAGGGGGTGGTAGCAGGTCACCATGGCAGCAAGGGTTAATGAGGAGTGCTTTTTTTGTTTTTTTTTTTTTTTTTATTTTTATTTTATTTTTTTATTTTTATTTTATTTTTTTATTTTTTATTTTTTT